>NC_133777.1:76784805-76854772 GCF_003597395.2 Chelonoidis abingdonii
TTTTTTCTGTATAAATAAGATAGTTTGTGTCTTGTATGGTGCTCACATTATCTGGGTGTATTAGCAGAGCACTGTGCTAATAAAACAGAGTGGTATGACAAACTGAGTCCTGAGTCTAACTTTGACAGTACCTAGACCATAGGATAAAACACATATTACAAAAAGTTGACCTATGAATACAACCGTCCAACCCTCACTCACTCCCTCCTCAACTGAAGGAGAAATGGACACTTTTCATTGCTGTGAAAGATCAAGTGTCCTCAAACCCGCCATTAGTGATGCACTTGAAATGAATCTACACTTGCAAACTAGAGATAGTTTCAAGTTGCATAATTTTGATCTGGATCTAGACTTCCCTCAAGTTGTTATCTGTTGAGCTTTAGATCAGTGGTTCCCAAACTTGTTCTGACACTTCTTCAGGGAAAGCCTCAGCAGGCCAGGCCAGTTTGTTTACCTGCCACATCTGCAAGTTCGGCTGATCGCAGCTCCCAGTGGCTGCGGTTCGCTGCTCCAGGCCAATGGGGACTGTGGGAAGCGGTGCGGGCCAAGGGACATACTGGCTGCCACTTCCCGCAGCCCCCATTGGCCTGGAGTGGCGAACCGTGGCCACTGGGAGCTGCAATTGGCCGAACCTGCGGATGCAGCAGGTAAACAAACCAGCCCGGCCCGCCAGAGGCTTTTCCTGAACAAGCAGCGGCCCTAGTTTGAGAATCACTAATTTAGAGTTTTGATTTGTGCCCCTCTCGATGTGAACCAGAACCTCTGCAAATCAGCCCCTTAATGGTGAGGACTACTTTCACAAACACAATTCCCTCATCCCTTGCTGAAATAATGATCTCTTTACTGGGCAGCACAAGTACGTATGGCATTGAAAAAAATCAACATTTCCCAACCATTATACATATTGGTATCTCATCTATCTCAATCTATTTGCTGAACAGAAAATGAATGTGATATCTCAGCATGGTATCTCAGTTGGCAAATATCAGCTCTTCAATGGCAGACAATTAACACTGCTACTTTGTTCTTGGCTAATGTTGCACCCTTTTTAAGGCACTCAAACCTACATGCAGAATGATATCATGGCCACAGTTAAATCTTTAATCACAAAGATTGGTTAAAAGCCAATACTAAGTTAAACATATTGGCATAATATGCTGAATAATACGTAAAGTGCTGCAGAACAGAAACATATGTTCTTGGTCCATCACAACTTTAAAGTACAATTTTAAGAAACAGCATGAGATGTATATGCCCAATAGTAACCTGCTGTGCAAAGTCAGAACATTTCTTTACGTCTATAATCTATATCTGTACCTATCTTTAGTCAGTTTTGATGCAACACACACCTATTATAAACACATAGTAAACAAGCTCATCATGAGATCCTGGCATTTACATAGTATATCTAGGTAGTAACCTGGCCTCAATGATACCTCAAACACTATCCATAACATCCACATTGAGAGAAATGCTTGAAGAGGGTTTCTTCTTCAGGACAAATTGCTCCTTTTTTTTTTTTTTCTTGACAAGGGCAAAGATGACAAAATTATAAAATCTTTATACGCAATGAGCCAGATTCTGGTCTCATTTTCATGGTTGTAAATTAGATTTAACTCCATTGTAAGCAGTATAGTTACACATCTGAGATCAGAATCAGGCCCAGAATATGCGTACACATGCACACAGTCACACAAAACCAGGAAACCTTTTGGCATCTCTATGAAGGATAGGCCCTCCAAAAACATCCACTATACAGATGAGCCCTCAAATTAGTACAGGAAGCATGATGACTGTAGTAGTGGTGGCTGATGAAGAGACACACACATACACACCTCTGCCACCAATCGCGCTGCTAGGGCATTCATCAAATTAAGTACCAAGAGGAACAACACCTCTGATATCTCTTCATTTGGGGCTCCAGTAAATGAGACACTAGATTAGGCCTGACAGAGGCCTAATGCAGCCTGAGCTTTTCCTGGTGTAATTAATTGGAACTTCGCCAGCTTGACAAATTGGAATGATGAATCTATCTTGTATGAATAGAAAAAAAAATGCATAATCAGTCAAAGATTTAGTTAAGACAGCTTCTCTCTGACTCCATGCCACAGCTAAATCCATTAAGGCGAGGAAACATCACTTTAAGAAAAGGCACTGTTCTCTGTACGTTCAATTTATAACTTTTTGTTCTTGAATTTAATGGAGCAGTCAACCTGGATAGATTTGACTTTGGACAGGGTGGGGAAGGGGGAGGTGGGAAAAGTTGTTTTATTTTTATCATTCTCTTCTCCCACATTCCTAGATATAGTATGGAAGAAATCTCCATTTTGCTTTTAACGGGTACTTGTGGGGTGTTTTTTAATCTTTGGGGCTGGAGGAGGGAATCTAATAAGATTGCTTCACATACTTTGCCACTTAGATGATTCTGTGATAAAACTTGCTTGTCAAGTTTTTCCCCCACTAACTTATTTAATTGCCTGTAACATTTAGACTTTGCAGGATGTGATGGATTGACTGCTATGGAGAGCTCTGCTTTTTTCTCCCTAATTACCAGCCAGTTTTAAAGGCCTTTTCCTGATACGTTGAATGGAAAGGTAGAGAGAAAACAGGTCTGCTTACTTTTAAAATATAGTTGTAACATTCAGCAGTTATTGTCTATGTATAAATAACTTTGAACCATGTTCTTTCACTCTCTCCTTCTAGATGCTATAGCCAAAAGCCTAAATGCTGGAGAATCAATTAAACCACCAATATTCCTGTTTGCAATGAGTGTTTAGAGAAAATCTACATTGCCTCTTAAAGGCAGGTGATTGTGGCTTTGTAAAATACTTACATGCAACAGAAGAAATGCTGATTCCTTAAATGAGAGTTGATGATAGTTTTCATTTCAAACACTCCATAACTACTCTTCATCTATTATGCTGGAGAGTGCTAGAAATATGTTTACTTTAACCTGATGCAAATGATGGGCCCTCAGATTCTGTCTTATAACCAGTTTCACACAGAGAGACAAATTTTGTGCCCACAGGAGCCAGTGGGTTTGAGTGAGAGCAGAATTAGACCCAACACTTGTAATTCCTGTACTGAGCCATTCACTCTTGGCCACTAGCCAATCCACCAGCCATATTTAAATAAGCCACCTGCTGAGTAGGGAGTTTGTAGAACTAAGTGCTCAGGAGAGCATTAGCCGGTAAGTATATTGAACTTGTGCAATAAGGCATGAAGTGAAAAGATTTCAGTGACAGCGAGTACAAGAGGCTATATCATGGTCCTGACCTGTTGTATTAGGGCAGTTACTGTATAGTTTTATGATTATCAGCCTTTTCCCTCTATGCTCCAAACAAAATAGTCCATACAAAAGCTCTCTCTGTGGAATGGCATTAAATACCATTCTGGACACAGATAACCCATCCTGTAATGCATATCATACATAAGTTCCAGTGCCATTCCTTCTCACTGCGCACTGTAAGAATGTTAGTTCAGGAACATTTCAACAGGACATAGTCAAGGTTCTTTCTCTCTCTCTCAGTTTTTAAATAATTTTATGTGTGCATTTACTGCTCACAAGAGGTGCTGGACTGACCCCGCTTGAGTCAAAAGAACTTTGAGAAGTTCTCAAAAAGGGCAGCAGCAACAGTAGAAGCTTTTCCTCCACAAGCCTGCCAGTGGGCCACAAACCTGTAAAGTACCCAAGATCTGTTCACTGTTCAGTTCCTCTGAGTTGACTTCCAACAAGGTTGCCCTTCAGTGCCAGTGATGGTTGTGCTTTCTTAACAATGTGGACATTGCCCATTAGAAACTAATTTTACATGGGCAGCTAATTGATGTTAAATAATAAAATCTGGCCCATAGTCATGAGCTGAATAAGGTAACCTAGAGGTGAAGGACTCCAAACAAATTGATCTCATGGTTCCCTTGGAGTTAATGGAGTTAATCTGAGAGTGACATTGGGCCCTACATCATACACTACTGATCCCCAGAGCTGTCCAAGTCAATGCCCTGATTCAAGTCTAGTGACAGTCCCTAGTTTCCATTTGTGTCCCCTTGGGCAAGTCACTTAGTGTCTCTGTGACTCAGTCCCCCCTCTGTGAAATGGGAATAATAATACTTCCCTACCTCAGAGGGGTGTTGTGAGGCTAAGTCCATTAAAAGAGAGAGAGACTGTAAAGTACTTTGAGATCTACTGATGAAAAGTGCTAGATAAGAGCCAGGTACTAATTAATTAGTAGTAGTAGTAACAGGATAGTAGTAAAAAATCATTGGGCCAGATCCTCAGCGAGTGTTAATTAGCATAAACTCTCCTGGCGTGAGCAGAGCTAAGCCAAATGACAGCTGCTGACAATCTGATCCATTGTCTTATTTTGCTTTACTTCTGTCAAATGGATTTACAAAATGGACTTCTTCGACTATATTCTTGACCACATTTTCCGAAGACCGAGTTATTTAATCTGAAGTTCTAAAGCAGCCATTGACCTTGAACAGGTCTGTGTACATGCATGTGTATTTTCTTGGAATTTGGATTCTTTCTTTCAATCTTTCAACCCAGAATGCCACTATTCTTCATAGGGGACTTCACATAAATACAGGTGCTGCGTCATTTAGCCTGGACACTTCATAATATTTATCAATACCCTAGTCTCATTTTCATTATTTTTCTTAGTTTTATTTTGCTCCTTCCCAGTCCCCATACAAAAAAACCTGATAAACCCATCTACCAGGAAACACTACCAGTATGAAGAGCCTTAAAGCACATTAATATTTTTTACCCTAGAACTGTCAGACACGTAACAGTGCCTTCGGACTCAGAGGCAGATAGAGATTCTGATGTAAGGATCAGCATTATTCACACAATTGCCATTCTCCTTTTAACCTCACTAAGCTGTGTTAAAAACCAATTGGCCCCATTGCTGTAGAACTATAAAACCTTGTTTAAAAACTGACCCAAAACTCAAATGTGGAGAGTAAAGGCCATATTGTCTTTCTGAAACATTCAAGGTGCTGCAGAGTTCTGGCTTAGTTATTGGAGAAGGTTATAGTGCAGTACTTAAAACCATCAGCATACTGAACATGTACATTGCACTATGATACAGCACTGCTCCTATCAAATGGACATTCAAGGGTTAATAATGAGCAGATGCTGTGGAAATACTGCAGATATATTGTGTGTCAAATATTGCTTGGAAGACACAGCAGGTTCAAATAATCCAAGCCTCACTCTTGAAAGGTGACCCACAATGCTGAGAATGGTGGCCATGACTCATCTGAACCTCAGCCTCTAAAGGCTTTCTGATCCCACTTCAGCTCCTCTTCTGATGGAGGAAAAGATGCATAACTAGAGCTTTATATACCATGCTGATCATCAGATACATTTTGGCCCCTTGGTTAACAACCAGCATGATTCAGCACAACTGTTGGCTGCATGGGGCAACGTGGCACAGAGGGGCTGGCTCTGCACAGAACCACATGCTGTGGATCAGGAAAGTGCAAATACAAAAACCGTTAAGCTACCTATGTGCTCCAAACCCCTAACCCAAACTCTGCAGATCAACCACATCCCAAAATCTGCTCCCATGTCTATAAAGAGGTAATGGTGACTGGAAAGATATGCTACATCATGAGAGCTATAAAATTTGGATTTGGATTCAAATACACGTTGAAGGACTATGGTTCTGAGGTTTTGTATCACAAGGATAGAAATTTGAATCCAAGTTCTGATCTCAAACACCACCTAGGTTCAGAATTCAGAGCTAGGGGCCTGGTACCACCTCAAAATTGACCCTATCTGCCGCACATATGCAAACCTGTCCCTCTGCTGTAGAGGGGACATTCTTGTTTGTATTTTAATCATCCCTTTTATGCAAGGATGATCAATTGTGTCTCTCCATAGCCATGTTCCTATTACAAAAGATCCTGCTCCAATAAAGGATTAGTATGTGCAGATAATGCATTAAAATGAATTATAATGGCAATCTGATCCCCAGTGCCTCGGCAGAACATTTCCATCATGGGTGACAGTCTAGTTCCCTTGGGCTTAGCACTACAGAAAGAGAGAGAGAGAGAGAGAGACCTCAAAAACTTGATCCAATAACTTTCTATGAACCTAATGGAGTACACAGAATGTGCAGTCCTTCTGTTGTTCCTATATTAGTTACAATATAGCTGAAAAGAAATTCAGCAAGCTAGTATCACACAGCCTTCTTATCAAATTCACTTAAATGCATTTTTCCATATATTATGTGATTACACCCTCTATCTGCCTATGGTTCTGTGTTTTATTGCAGGCCACCAAAAATAATTAGTTGGTGACCCAGAAAACTGATATATAAAATCCTTTTAATCACCAATATGGCTTTCAATTATATAGTGTAAACTTATTAACCTTTTTACTGCTGAGATTTGATTTATGGAATTCCAGCTGCATTAACGTTACAGGAGGAGATAAAAAGTGTCTTGGATGACGTGTTAGGATTAACAACTGAGATCTGGCAGGCCTGTGAAGAAGGTTTAAAAAGCAACGGCGACATCCTGTGTGTCCCCGGGGACTCATTTCCACTGAAGCTGCGTGAAAAGTTTGGTCGGTGGAGTGAGCTGGGTAATTTCTCTTGCTCTGTATATAAACTAGAACATATAGCCAGTTATAGCTTTCAGAATGAACATGGAATAAGTGGGCTCTCGATACCGTATGATGCATGAAAGGAAAGTCCTTCTTCTCAATTTCAATGGTCAGAAATATCAGTACAATGGATGCTGAGTGGTTAATGATCCCTGCTGGGGGGAAATATATCATACTGACCTTGTTCATACAAAGGGGGAGTTGAGGGGTAAGCACTTATTTGCTGATTTGGGTGTGTTCATTTTTGCCCTGCCTGGAAAGTAATCTTCACAGGCATTTCTTGCTATCTGCTTTAGGCCGATAAAAACTCTACAGGTGAAATCCTGGCCCTGTTGAATTCAATGGGAGTTTTGTCTTTGACGTCAGTGGAACCAGGATTTCACCTTCTGACTTGTGGTGGAAAAGAATGAAGGTCTTTTAAAAAAGAATGCTGTGCCTAAAGCTTATTGATTAGAGCAGGAATGACTAATCGCAACATACACACGAGCAAAACTAGAGGAAAGTTAATGAGGGTGCCAGAAACGGAAGAGGAGGCAAAAGTAATATGGCGAGAGAGATATTTCATTCACACCTGTTTGCATAACTACAGCATCCAGTTTACTCACTGCTTGTTTACATTAGTCAAAATAGAACAGACTAATTTACATTTAGAGTGAAAATGACTCTCATAGATGTAAATCCTACGGCCAAAAGCTCCAAAGCAGAAGAACTCCCTCTGTTGGTGACATGGAAAAGTGCCACTACAGCAAGCTGTATCTGCATAGTCTACTTACCCCACAATTAGAACTGTGCGAATAACTGATTTTTCAGTTTGCTGGATGTTCCAAAAAGTCGTAAAGAAATTTCAGCAAATCGAAATAGTCAAAAAAATTAATTTCAGATTCAACAAAATTTTGTTTCATTACAGCTTTTTTAAATGCTTTTTTAATTATTTTTTAAGAAAAGTGAAGTAAATTTCAAAATGAAAAGTCATTCCAAATAGAAAAATCAAAATGTTTTGCTCCAAAAATACTTAAACAAAATGTTTCAATTTTACTGACTTTTGAAAAGGTTTTTTTTTAGACTGAAACAATTCAGTGAGTTTGACACAAATCTGCAAGATGTTTCAATCAACCCAAATCTGCATTTTTTGGTTAAAAAGAAAGGGATAAAAATTTGTGCCCAGCTCTATGCACAGTTCATCTAGTGACATTTACAATATCACCATAACTATACATGAACTTGGAATTGAAGGATTAGTGCAGGGATCAGCAACCTTTGGCATGCAGCTCACCAGGCCAGTTTGTTTACCTGTTGCATCTGCAGGTTCGGCCAACAGTGGCTCCCACTGGCCTGGCCAATGGGGGCTGTGGGAAGTAGCGGCCAGCACATCCCTCGGCCCGCTCCGCTTCCCGCAGCCCCCATTGGCCTGGGAGTGCTTAAGAATGAGGAAGCTCTGCCTGTTAAGAGCATTCAGGGAGGCTGTATTTAGTTTTCCCAGGTCTCTTGAGGGTGGGGAGGAACCTGAAGCCGGTTTAGTTGTTTGTCAAGAGGGACACTAAATATATTGAACTTTGTGCTGCTATTAAGCACATGGTAGAAGGGTTCCATATATCCCTATGTTTATTCAAGAGCCAGGGAGAAATTTCTTCCCTCTGTGTCCAACACTGCATCATTGGCCAGGTACACTATGGCAGGAAGCATCAAGCCACTGCTGGAGGCAACATACCAGAGTTGATGGGTTCGGTCGGATAATCCTTTCATAGGAATGCAAAGTATACACACAAAAATAATGGATATTGCCATAGCCTTAGTTGTAGGGCCTTACTGTTTCAGGCTGATTTCTCTATTTGTGGTAATAACTTACAATGATAATGTTCTGGAAGATTAATTCTGCAGTGAATACTCTAGTTCCACTAATAAAATAAATAAATATTGTCAATTTCCCCATCCTGTATGTATTAAGCAGCCCTCAACATTTTACTTATCTTGAATCAAGCAATACTTAGTCCTGTCCAATGCAATTAATGTTTCCCGGTCTTGATAAGCAATGAAAGAGCCAGTGCAGATGGGGGTTGGGTTGGTAGTTGCCATGGTACCATAATCAATCCACCACCATTTTACAAGTGAAATTTGCAGTTCTGAGTCTCTTTACTCAACTTTTGCTACTAAGTACTAACATCCTTTATTTCCAGGAATGTGTGAGATTTATTTAGAGACAGGCTGCTTGGGATTTGCAACAAGTGTACTGTAACTGGTATCTCATCCTTAACCTGAACAAGGAGAGGTTATGCACAGATGACAGCAGTCTCAAGCCATTGTTTCACTAGTAGGCACTGCCCTGAAAAATGGGTAGTCTCTGAGGAAAGCTCAGCAGTTCCTGCTAATTCAGAGCCTGACTGCTCCCTGTATCTCTTTGCACAGTTGTAAAATAACTCACATTCCTCTCATGGGTCTCTCACAGTCCCAATCCTTTTCCCCTTCTCTGTTGTTAGCCTCTGTTTTGGTAGAGAGGGTTGACTGACAGTTCCCTCTGCTGACCAACTTTAGTGACTGTTTACACCGTCAAAGGCTAGAAAGGACTTGTTTACTAGGGTCCCTCTTTTCCATTCCAGGTCCTAGGAACTCCTGTCATGGACCAGGACCTCACCATGCTAGGTACTGTACAGACACAGAACAAAACCACCCTGCCGTAAAGAGCTGATAGTCTAATTACAATCTTCCATGAGACCAGAGTTTCCTCCCCTTTTCCTTCCTGACAAGCAGGAATCCCCAGGTCAACTTTCAAATTGCTTCTTGGATGTCTAGCGTAGCAGAGCAATATGCACTGTCATCATCCAGATCCACCTCAGCTCTTCAGAGGACCAATAATGCCCAAAACATAGATGACTGGTAGAAATAAAATCAATAGCACTAGGTAATCCAGTCTTTGTTCACAAATCTTCAGCTGAGAAAATTATGAACTATCTAGAAATAATACAGTAAAGACAGTTCATGACAATTATAGCATAACAACTCTCATATAGACTGGCATGAAACTGGCATATTCTGTTCTGTTGAAACCCGTTTTTAACAAAAACATTAAGACTTTACAATAAGTGGACATCCTTTAATACTCTATTACTATGACATTCCTTGGGAAATTTATATTAAATGCAGAAGTTCTATATTAATGCCAGGAGGGTTCCTTGAGATTGATGTTATCACAGTGAATACTAGGGGAATGTCAAGTATGACACTGGGTGCATTCAATATCCTTGCCCCCTGGGTCAGGTACCCTTTCCTCCCCCACTCTGACATTTCAGACAAGTCCTTACCTACATGAAGAAGAGCCAGGTGAATTATATGCATGGTGCATTTTTAAAGGAATTTGCAATGTAGGCTAGAGAGGCCCTTTACAATGATTAACTAAGTGAGACATTTTAAATAACAATATGAGTGTTACAGATCCTAAACAGACAGTCTTCTCCTAAAGGCCAATAGATTTCTAAGACCATAAAACAGGCTATATTTCAGATTAAGCACCAAACATTTATACCAGTACTCATTTCCTTTCAACTTGCTTGACAAAGACACATCTCAGTAATTTAGCAATTGAAATATCTCATGTCTTTGTCTTCTAGTAGCTTCCAATCTCTATAACATATTTGGGTATGTTTGCACTACGGGGCTAACCTAGGTGGTTGGCATGCAGGTCTGAGCACCCTGGCTTGCCTAGTCTGGGTGTGCGTGGTCACTTACAAACCATACCCAAGTTACTAGGTTCAGTCTGGAGTTGCACTCGCCCAACTTCTGGGGAAATATCCCACAGTTCTGAGCACTGCAATAAAATGAGCACTCTGTGATTCTTTCCCAGTGAAATCTTGGCTGCCCATTGGAACCTGTCTCTTTTTCTACTGGAAGTTCATCTGGACCAGCTGCACATAAGAGGCAGCAGCGTCAGCCCACCAGCTGCGTAACCATTGTCAAGTGTTTTGTAGGTCTCACAGCAAAGGAGAGTTTCAAGAGGGGTTTTGAAGGCGGACAATGAGGTAGTATTGTGGATGTTTACAGGGGAGCTCCTCCCAAGTGGGAGAGGCAGCAGAAGGTGCTTGTTTGCCAATGTGACAAGTGGGTGATGAAGGCTGGCATCATTGGCAAAGCAGGCATGGGTATCAACATCTCAGTGGCATAACAGATTGGTAGTGTGGGAATAGGCCACGAAGGGCCTTCAAAGAATGACTCCAGCTTCCACACCTGCTAGGTGAGTTTTAAAAACAAAAACAAAAAACCCACTCAAGGTCAAAAGTATCACAGGCTGCTTAGCAGCTTGGAAAGCAGAAATAGGCTATCTAACATTGATTCTTATAAAATATATAAGTGCCCTGCCAGGATTGACAATACTTCACTTCCACTTAAAATCATACCTTAGGTTTTGATCCCATTCTGTACTACCAGAACACTGGCCTGTCTACCCTGGTGTTATATGGGCACCTGCCGTAGCCTCTTCACCAGTTAGTACAGTGGTTCTCAAACTGCGGTCGCCGCTTGTGTAGGGAAAGCCCCGGTGGGCTGGGCTGGTTTGTTTACCTGCCACATCCGCAGGTCCAGCCAATCATAGCTCCCACTGGCTGTGGTTCGCTGCTCCAGGCCAATGGGAGCTGCCAGAAGCAGCACAGGCTGAGGGACTTGCAGACGCAGCAGGTAAACAGACTAGCACAACCCGTATGGGGCTTTCCCTACACAAGCAGTGACCCCAGTTTAAGAAACACTGACTTAGTATAAGAGTCCATGGATGAGTATAATGTGGGGAATAACTCAATATCTTTCTCTGAGGTACCCCTATGGCCCTCATCAGTGTAGCATCTGAGTATCTAACAATCTTCAAATGTATTTATCCCAGTAACCCTCCTCTGAGGTAGGGCCATGCTATTATGCCCATTTTATAGATGGAAAATTGAGGTTAAATTGTTAAGATGAGTTCCTGTCTGCATCCTGTAGAACTTGCCATACCGGTATTGCCCTGGCCTCTTCCTTTGTCATTCAGTGTTGAACGCATTCTACAACAATATGCATTACCTCACCTTGGGCAAGCCAAGACCTTTGACACCTGCTCCCACTTGGTGCAAACATTGCTTTGCCAATCAGAAACGAACACACACAGTTTTGGGCCCGTCCCTATGACACTTCTGTATGTCATAGTGGGTCTTTAGGTCGCCCTGCCATTGCAGCAGAGAGAAAGAAAAAACGAATCCTGTGTATCCTGTGTACCCCGTAACCGAGCCTGATACCTCGAAGCCTCTCTCTCACGTCACGTGTTTCAAACAGAGTTTCACGTTTGCCGGTCGTTATGCTGTGGTTTGTTTGTAAGTATCAGTTATTACTAAATGCTGCATCCTTGTTTATAAATATTGTTAGTAGATATTTTAGTATGTGTGTTTAAGTTTTATTACTCTATTAGCTAATCATACGCTGCTCCCTTACCCCTTGTAACTATCCCCAATAAAACTTTAAATTGATTAATTTTAGTTGTGTGTGTCTGCAGTTTGCATCGTGACCCATACTCTCCTTGCTATTATGCCCATTTTATAGATGAAAAACTGAGGCTAAATGACTTGTCCACACAGGCAATGTGTGGGAGAGCAGGGAATTAAACAAGGACCTTCCACTTTCCAGGCAAGTGTCATAACCACTGGACCATCCTTCATCTCTTAAGCCAAGACTGACCAGATAGCAAGTGTGAAAAATCAGGATGGGAGTGGGGAAGTAATAGGATCCTATATAAGAAAAAGCCCCAAATATCGGGACTGTCCCTATAAAATCAGGACATCTGGTCACCCTACTTAAGCCTGCCCAAAGCTTCTATAGTCTGAACTGAATAAACACCACCCATCAGCTCTGTATGTGGTAATGGGGTTTAGATCCTTTTTCCACTCATTGTGGAAGCTTGAGGACATTATCTAAACTTCTCTAGGCCTCACTTTGATTCGTTCAATGGAATGACACTACCACCTTTGTAAAATGCTTTGACATCCTCGGATGAAAGGTGTTATTTAAGTACAAAGTATATTGGTACCAGGTCAGCTATTTCAGCAAGCCTTCCTCTGTAAACAATTCCCATAAAAATGGAAGCAATGTAAAAAACAATAGGGCTAAAATTTTAATTGGGGACAGTGAAAAACAATGGGTCTAATTATATATATAAGCTGTTTTTCACTGTCCCCAAATAAAATTTTATATAAGCCCTATTTTGTGTGTGTGTTTGTACGCTTGTGCGCGTGCCAAAAAGAGAGGTTCGTTATATGAAGGACACATTATCCCTTTTTTCTTCCTATGATTCAGCATGGTAAGTAGTCATTCCTAATTGGCTTAAAAATTAGTATGAAATATTAGAATGCCAATTGATGTGATGACACAGCTGTATTCCTGTTGGAGCCCAAGCACTGACCTGGGAACAGAAGAGGGACAGGAGCAGATGTAAGTCTGAGAAAAAATAGTGTAACTTACAAAATAATGTTTCATTCTTTACCTTCCTCCACCTATATATACATACTTTATGCACTGTACCGTGTTTATGATGAAATTACAGGACTGATATAAAAGTTGGGTGTCACTTTAGATTTCCTTTTTTCCAAACTAAAATGTCAAAACTTGTTTGTTGGGAGTAACATAGCAGAAAAAGGGCAATGTTCTGAATAATCTAAACCAGATGAGTAATTTGTAGTGAATAATTTATTCCACAAATTTCACCTCTTTCAACCCATCAGATTATGATTTTCTCAAATTTATCCTTGACTTGAAATTATTTGCCAAATTATTTAGCCAAACAATCTGTAGCTCATTAGCAAGAGATCAGCATTTGAAATCTGAACTGTTTGACTGGGCACATAGGTCTGTGTTTTTGTTCCCTGTTCAGGGCCTCAATTCAGACAGATTATTAAGCATGTGCCTAAAGTCAGTGGCGCTACTCACAGCCTTAAAGTTAGGCACCTAAGTATTTTTCTAAATCTGGGTGTCGATGAACATGACTCTCAGAATTAGGTTTCCAGTGCGAATTCTTGTGCTTATTAATTCAGAATTCACTTTCCACAAGTATTTTTCAATAGTCACTTGAAATTAGCTATTTCCACCAATATTCCTGCCAGGAAATGTGAGAGACTGTTTGTTCAAAGTGAATATAAAGGAGCCAGGAACACGGGAAATTAAACACAAACATTCAAATCAATATACTGCGAAAGATATTGTGAATTTCACTCAGCTATCACACAAAGAGTTTGGAACTACATCTCTATGAGTGGGTACAAATCTCTTTATATTTTTCCATTTTACTACATTAATAACAACCGGTTTTGCTATGAGCAAGACAGCTAATGATATGGTAATAAAATCAAATTGGTGCCCAATTTGTCCAGACAAGTTGGGACAACTTTTCAACCACTCTCAAACCAAACTCAATTTTCCACATCCATTTTGGCTCGTGAAACAGATTGTGCAACAGCTTTTGCTTGCACTCGTGTTTTATATACAGGAATCACATAGTTGACTTTCTAGGCACAAACAATGCAGACCACCCGCTTATGCTGCACAAAGACATAAGGCTGAAAGAACTCAAGACCAAGCAGAAACAAAACTCTGGAAGCTAATGGGCCTGATTCCGATTGCATTTCCAACTGTGTTGCAACAATGTAACTCCACTGACTTCAGCGGACCCACTCTTGAGTTATATACATTAGCAACATCAGAATCAGGCCCATTGGGACTATATGCATGGTGAGAATTTGGTCCTTTGTCCTGGATCGAACAAGAATGCACTCACTAAAGAAACTATTTGCACATTGCAAATATGCCCAAGCAAAAGTCAATGTTTTCACATATCTCTCATATATATTGGTGGCCAGATTTTCTAGTGTGTTAAGGCTGCTTTGTGCCACTTCTGCAGCACAAAGCAACCTTGGATCAATTTAAGCAGGTTTAGGGGAGGGATCCCCCTTCTGCTATGCCACCATTCCTGGCCACCAGGCTAATAGGGCTAATGAGGGAAAGGGGGCATAAGTGGGGCACCCCAATCCAGGGCTGATCCTCAACAGTCTTACCATCCATCAGCATCATGGGCAACCAGTGTAAAACAGAAGAGCCTTCAGACTGCTACCTGGTGCCCCCAAACTTTGGGAATCAGAAATGTGACTAGGGTGACCAGACAGCAAGTGTAAAAAACTGGGACAGGGGTTGGGGGGTAATGGGTACCTATACAAGAAAAAGCCCCCAAATCAGGACTGTCCCTATAAAATTGGGACATCTGGTCACCCTAAATGTGGCAGGAAGTCACCTTTGCTTCCCATGGTAGTACATGCCCCAAGTTTGCCCAGTCCAGTGAAAATGGACTAGTACATTCTAATTAAAATGCCTCACTTATGCCTTTTATAGATGGGACCATATATCTGGACAGCTCTCGGGTCCCTTTTATTTAAGCCAGGGATTAAGGTAGAGGAAGATGCACAAAATGTATCCTGTGTACTCTGCACAATTCTTTACCTCCTTTAGCAACCCAGGGAACAGTCTGTCCTCTTCAAAGATTTTGAAATCGTGAAAGAATATTTTATTTCTACATATCCACAGGGTACAACTAATGACTCCCACTCATTGAGATCATAATTTTTTTCCTGCATCGGCGTCTAAAGTGCTACTAGAGGAAAGTCATATACCGGCGATGTTTAATGTAGTAGATGTGTCATACAGAATCGAGGTCTTTGCTTTAAAGGGCTTTCACTGTTTCTTATTCTAGGGGTCATCATTGCATGGAATAAGCAGACTTTTTTTCAGGACGAACAGAGCTTTGAGTTTATACCTGCAGAAAATGGGATAAAATTAATTATGTAACAAGAGAGAAAAGACTTTTCTATCCCTCTAATGCAGTCGGGCAAATGAGAATCCTAAACACTACTGAGACATCACTTCATATTGGTGATCCCTGGAAGGCAGGTCCACTCATTGTGACAGTGTCTTTATTATCTGCTGGCAGGGCTTGCAGTGGCCACTTGTAATAACGATAATCTTTCTACTTCATATTTGTGCGAGCAGAAGCCTTTGATGTGTGTCTGACAATCCCTTGCAGATGCAGTGATCATAGGGTTTCATTAGCTTTTAAATCTAATGCTTCATTGTCTGGCATATTTGGGGTGCTGCCATTAGGGAAAACAAATCAAACATGTATTTGATTGACAACTGCCATGGAGAAGCTTTCCCATGTACCTAGAGTGCTACAGAATGCCACCTAACTGCAACTAAAGGTTCCAGGCAAAGACATGGCTTTGGCTTGTGGGCTACCAGTGCGAGAAAAGAGGATTTCTTTTGGTTTTGAAACTTCTTGTCATGTGCCCAGGGAATTAGTTAAATACCCATTTGGCCCACGGGTGGCAGGATTTCTAGGGAAACCAGATTCCTGATATGACAAACCAACTTCTGCTCAAGGCTTAGCAGAGTGAACAGCAAATTCCTTAAATACCATATCAAACCTCCCTGAAGCTTTAACAACAATAAAATAATTAGCACTAGAGAAATGCTGAAACCACCAACTCACCTATAAACAACCTCAAAACTCTCAGTACATTCATAGTCACCTCAGTCCCAGTCTGTCTCTCCACACTTCTCACTTCATGTTCAAAGAGCTTCACAAACATCTAATCAACCTTCACAACATCCCTGGGAGGCCCCGTGAAAGCATGGGGCTCAGATATCACAGTGATTGTCTCTATAAATGCTTCAACAGGTAGAAATAGCGACACTGGAACAGGCACAATAAAGTTCTGAGATTTAAAAGGTTTGCATTCCTGAATCTGTTGTTTATCAGGAACTTAAGCAACTGCTTGGATGCACATCTGGCCACTTGTATGTGCAACTACCAATTTTGTGTGAGCAGCTGTGGTATCTGTGTATGCAAACTAGGCATGTGATCATATGCCCCTATTTGTAAATACAGTTTAATAAAAACCATGCCTGAAATGCCCAAGACCAATGCCAGAATTAGAATTTGGTAGTTCCTGATTCTCAGGCGATGGTCAAGCCACTAGAGCCTCTGTCCCTGTCTCTCAATCTCTCTCACACACATTACCCTTTTCAGTGACACAATGCACAGTATTTTCCAAATCCAGTCCATTCTGCAAAAAAGTCCCATCTTTAAGATGACAAGTAAAATATAAGCTGTCACTAATTTTTCTCCAACAGTATACGCTTTAGAATGATAGTTTCATTTTTATGCCTTGGTTTCCAAAACAGGGAATACATATTTAAAATTTCTAAATCCTCAAGCAATAGTCTGAGCTGGTGGATTACTGTTTGAGTGCTCAAGCCTAGTCTGATCAATGAAAATACCAAAGGTAACAATAAATTTAATCCAAGCACAGCAATAGTGTAAAAACTCAGAGATCATTCTACAAGAAAAATCCTTTTCATTAGCAAGTGAAGGCAAAAACCCACACAAAGTAAGCAAAAGGATTCAGCACAAACCCCTTCCCATATTAGCATGTGAGTATTCAGAGAGATCACTGTGTACGATCCCCTCCAGTTTAACACACTTGCTTTTCATGCACAAAATAACATTTTGAAACTTGTTTAAATCAGAACCGAGGCCGCATAGTCTATTGGGTAGGACACTGGACCAGGAGAGAGGGTTCAATTATTAGCTTTGCCACTGACTTTCTGTGTGACCTTGGGCAAATCACTTCATCTCCCAACCCATTATCTGTCTTATCTGTTTAGATCGGGGTTGGCAACCTTTGGCATGTGGCTCACCAGTGTAAGCACCCTGGCAGGCCGGGCCAGTTTGTTTACCTGCTGCAGCCGCAGGTTCGGCCGATCGCAGCTTCCACTGGCTGTGGTTCACTGTCCCAGGCCAATGGGGGCTGTGGGAAGGGTGGCCTTGCACATCCCTCGGCCTGCGCCACTTCTTTGATGAACAAATCTCCCTTTTACATTCCACTCCCCTTTCCTTTGCTGCACCCCACTCACAGTTGGTTGTCAACGGTCAGTGAAGACCCAGAGGTGCATTCACATGGGTTCACCTCCCTCCTCTGTAAGCGGAGGGGTAGGACATCGAGCAATGCTGGCTCACTGCTCCAGCGGTTATTTCTGCCACCGCTTGCCACTGCTTCTGTCATGGCTGCTGTACTTTGCTTCCACTTACCACTGCTGTTCTCTCCACTGAGGCTGACTACCACTATTATCACTGCCACTGCTTGCTGCTCACTGCCACTTCTGCAATGCAAGGTTCTACTACTTAGTGATTTCAGCTTTTAATGATTTATCTGGGTAGTGGGGAACCTCACTGCTAATGCAGTCTCTGCATTGTCTTTCACAGCAATATTGTCCCTACCCTAGGTCTAAGGGTTAGCTACTAGACCTGCTTATCGGTGATCTCAGCTCTAATAATCACTGAACAGAAGCAAGGACTCTCAGTTGAGTCCTCTAGTCTTTAAACACTGGATGAGAAAGATCAAATGGGATTTGGCATCCCTACCCCATGCTTAGCAAGTGAGGTTCAGTTTAGGGCGACCCACTTAATCAGGGCATGCTAAATACAGTTCTGCTACCCTTTACTCATACAGTAAAGATAACATTTCATTATTCCAGCATGCAATACTAAAGTGAATTATAACCCTAAAACAAGCCATAGTAGATAACTTTGGCAAACAGCTCAGTCCGCTGAACACTTTGGCAGAGGGGATGTGTCTATGCAAATATGGTCAACACCTGAAATCTTTTTCTCCAGTCATCACTAGATGTCAAGAGAAAGCTCATTCAGAGCCTGCTTACTTCAGTTCAGCACCTTGTGTTTCAGCAAAGGATGAAGGAACTTCAAGAAGTGCGGGTATGGCTTTGATTAAACACACCAATGTTTGGATGTTTCTCTGATGCTCCCTTCAACTATCCAAAATTGAGTCTTCTGGAGCTTGTCTGGAAATCCAAAGAGAACTATCTTGTTCATGAGATTTCTGGCATTTCCATTCCCAATGCTGCCTGGAGAATATCACAAGAACAGACTTGCTGGGAGGGTTTTCTGGTATTTCTCATGCCAGTCCCATTTCTGGCTGGAGAAGGGTACTGCAAAGGCAGGTGGAAATGAAAGAATTATGTTGCCTGAAGATCTCAGAACCTGAAACAAGATTCAGTTCTAAATATGGGAAACCTCATTTTTTTCCAAATCTGTTAGTCCACCCCTAATCCAAGTACCTTTTTGCCTTTAAAGCCATTCCTCATATTCCTATTCAGGGGACCTGATTCAGCCTATATTTACAGTGTTGGAAGCAGGGTTAAGCATGGGTCTAGAGCCTCAGCAGTGGAAATTCCACTCTGCAGGAGTTTATGACAGCACACAGCAACCACAAGCTTCCTTCTGCCAGGCTGAGATCCCAAATGGGGTCACACCAAGTAGGCTGTGCTAGCCAGAAAGCAGCTATAGTTAGTGTTGCCCTAGAACTTCATTCATGGCAGTTTCTGCTGGTGATGGGGTGCCATACAGTAGTTTGGGGCTGCTCTTCCAAAGGAGAACAAGTGGAGACACCACTGTGTGCCCTTCCTCAAGGTAAAAACACCCAAGGTCCTTGGGAGTCAGGCTGACACAGAGCTGTATAATTTGCATTCCCTTCATCAGCTGTAGCAAAACTAGACCATCATCTATAGAGGAGGGCATGCGTTCCTTGTCTTCATTAACTCCCTCTTTGTAGGGCCTTCCCAAAGTAGACCACATAGTCAAACCATCATAGGCAACTTGATTTTCTATTGTCCCTGTGGTTTTATAATCATTTTCACAGTCCATTTGTCACATGAATGCAGTGTCACATTTGCAGCTAGAGTGTAATTGTACTGAATGACTCCTACAATTATCTTCCTTGGACAGGGCACCTTAGCATTCCAATGCAAGTAAACAGAATGCAGAAATATCCCAGAATAGGATTGCTTGGGTTTCCTATTCTTAATCTTGTTACCTGAGTAACTATAAATTTCTTCTCTCCTTTCTGGCTAACATTTTCATGCCCAGAACTTAATTCAGCATCACCACAACAATCTGATGAATTTGGCAAAGCTACTAGGGCTGTGTGAACATTTACAGCTCGGCAGGCTCTATTGTACCACCCCCCCAAAAAAAAAGTTCTTGACAACTGCTGACCCAAAAGGATGATTTGATCAAACACATCCTTCTATGTGAGAAAGACTAAGGCTGCAATCAGTGTTACCGTTTTAAGGAAAATAAATTCTAATCCTTTGCCTGTCTGTGGTATTCCTCTAAGTGCTGTTTCCTTACATGTTCTAACATCTACAATTTAGTATTGTTGTTGGAATGTCATTTGAAATCAAATCAGTGTTGTGGGTACAACATCTTTGAACCTTTAAGTACAGCTGTGAACTTTAGGCTTAATCCTTTAGGGCACTCTTGTCTGGTAAGCTTTAATTTATATTAAATTTTCTAAAAGGGGAGCAAAAGTGGTCAAAGCAAGATAGCGTAAGATTCTGTGTTTCATAAATTAATAAGCATCACCAATTGCATTGCTTGACCCTTTAAACTCTGTGAAATTAATACAAGGAGACAACCAAAGTGCACTTAGCCCCTGAAGAGCCCTGGAAGTTCACTTAAGCGATCCAAGTTTCCTTAAAGTTTTATAAGTCAGCTTTTAAAGCACGTCCTTTGTACTTATTACTGGTGACAGTGAGCATTACAGCAGCCAATGAACCTTTGCTGACTTCTGACCCCAATATGGTAGAGCACAGATATCAAGGGAAATATCAGAATCAAAGCTTGTATATTACACTGAGGTCCTGACTTCTGAAAAAGCCCCCTGTAGACACTTCAGAGCATGTCAGCAAAATAAACAGCTAATATTGTGAGACATCTACTTATGATGGTCTAATATTATTGTTTATTTAACCACTTTTGGCACAGTAATCCCCACTAAAAGCCCTAGCCGCTTAAGGAGAAAGCTTTGGTTCACTCAATTATATTGCAATCAGACAATATTTTTAGGCTGGAAAAATACACTCCCTGCCAATGGTGAGTCAAGCAACACTAAGTCTTCATCTTAAACGATTAATGGATTTAAATGATTAAGCAGCAGCACATAGGCATGGCATGAAGTACAGGGCTTCCCTTAGTCACCTGCACTGGGGGAGATTGCCTCTAACAATGAGGAAAATGTAATCCACACCTACCGGCTTTCAGTATTAATCAGGCAGTGACTTGTAACACTTGAGTTAACGGCCTGTAGAAATAAGATATCTCACCCTTGCCAGCTGATTATATTTTTCATCATGTAAAAGGTTCTTGCTGAATTATTCAAGTGTTTTTTTCCACTGTATACAAAAAAAAAAAAAAAAAAGGGCCACAGAAGGCTATTCACAGGTACTCTAGGAATGGAGAAGCTAGCATGCAGTGCAGCCCAGTATTAATAATTATGACACTGTTTACAATGCAATTAATGCTGAAGTTCAAGAGGCAGCAAATGTACTACCTCAAAGCAGATACTATACTACTGTAACTACTATATCAAAATCAGGGCAGCTGATGAGGAATCAGAGTGACCACCAGTTGAAAGACATTGAAACTCCTTTTGTGGGTATTCCAGCACAGCAGAAAAGTTTGTCATCTGTTTTAGGCAGCTGTTTGGAATGTTCAGGCAAGGCAGTTTGAGATATCCAATATCACTGATTGTTATTTGCTTATGTCAAAGTCAGACTCAGGACTCACAGTTTGTCAGACCACTCTGTTTTATTAGCACAGCGCTTTGCTAATACACCCAGATAATATGAGCACCATGCAAGACACAAACTATCTTATTTATACAGATAAAAGGGCAAGCACTTAGAAAGATAACAAAGGAAGCAGAATCTGATAAGTTTACCTGGGCTAGGCATGCATATCTTATTTCCTTACTAACTATTACAAATCAACTGTTAATGTTTCGCCATTAGCACCCTTGTTTATGCCTAATGTTTCTTTTCCTGGCACCTGTATTTCAACATTTCTTATTTCTGCTTAAAGGTACATACAACATTTCTTTAATCCTTTCTATTTTCACAATATAATTCATTCTACTTTCACACTTAGCTCATCTGTCAGTCTTGATCTGGACTCTCAAAGAGAAAAACATTATGACATGGACAAAGACAGATCTACATGAAAAAATTAGAAGAAGAAAAATCCTCACTTCAGATATAAAACACTCTTGGAATGCAACTGATGAGGTTGTATAATGTAAATACCATTAACAGGAAGAGGCAGGCTAAACCAGACACTTTCTAGGAACATGGTTCTCTCTCTTACCTCATGGATTCCATACAAAATAAGTGTTGATAGGCATAGCCGATGACAGGAATATAATCCCTAGTCACCAGATGTCCCTCCTAAGAGCAGTGAAGTTTATCTGGAGGTTCTCTTTTTAAATCACCATAAATGAACCTTGCGTGGACTTCTCCTGAAAGTCAAAATGATAGACTGGACTTCTACATAGAGTGCTTCTATCAACATGCACGGGCTGAAATTGTGGAAAAGCAGCACACCACATTCTACAGGCCATTACCCTCTGACCCCAGTGGGGATTACCAAAAGAAACTACACCATTTGCTCAAGAAACTCCTTAAAGAAGCACAAGAACAAATCTACACTGCCACATCCCTAGAGCCCCGAACAGGGGTATTCTATCTGCTACCGAAAATCCACAAACCTGGAAATCCTGGATGCCCCATCATCTCAGGCATTGACACTCTGACAGCAGGATTATTTGGTTATGTAGACTCTCTCCTCAAGCCCTACAGTACCAGCACTCCTAGCTATCTTTGAGACACCAGTAACTTCCTGAGGAAACTAAATTCCTTTGGTGATCTTCCAGAAAGCACCATCCTAGCCACTATGAAGCTCTCTACACGAACATGCCATACAAAGATGGACTACAAGCCATCAGGAATAGCATCACTGATACCATCAAACCTCGTGGCTGGACTTTTTCTTCACCCACAACTATTTCAGATTTGGAAACAATTTATACTTTCAAGTCAGCACGACTGCTATGAGTACCCGCATGGCCCCATAGTATGCCAACATTTTTATGGCTGACTTAGAACAATGCTTCCTCAGCTCTTGTCCCCTTATGCCCATACTCTACTTGAGCTACAGTGATGACATCATCATCTGGACCCATGGGAAGGAGGCCCTTGAGGAATTCCACCAAGATTTCAACAATTTCCATCCCATCAACCTCAGCCTGGACCAGTCCACACAAGAGGTCCACTTCCTAGACACTACAGTACTAATAAGCAATGGTCACATAAACACCACCCTGTACTGGAAGCCTACTGACCGCTATACTTACCTATGTACTTCCAGCTTTCATCCAGACCACATCACACAATCCATTTTCTACACCCAAGCTCTAAGATACAACCGCATTTGCTCCGATCCCTCAGACAGAGACAAACACCTACAGGATCTCTATCAAGCATTCTTAAAACTACAATAGCCACCTGGTGAAGCGAAGAAACAGAATGACAGAGCGAAGGGTATCCAGAAGTCACCTACTACAAGACACGCCCAACAAAGAAAGTAACAGAACTCCATTAGCCGTCACCTACAGCCCCCAACTAAAACCTCTCCAGAGCATCATCAAGGATCTACAGTCTATCCTGAAGGATGATCCCTCACTCTCACAGACCTTGGGGAACTGGTCAGTCCTCACTTAGAGACACCCGCTAACCTGAAGCAAATGCTCAACAGCAAATATACACCACAAAACAAAAACACTAACTCAGGAACCAAACCCTGCAACAAAGCCCATTTCCAACTCTGTCCACATATCTATTCAAGAGACACCATCATAGGACCTAACCACATCAGCCACACCATCAGGGGCTTGTTCATCTGCACATCTACCAATGTGATATATGCCATCATGTGCCAGCAATGCCCCTCTGCCATATACATTGGCCAAACCGGACAGTCTCTACTCAAAAGAATAAATGGACACAAATCTGACAAGAAGAATCATAACATTCTAAAACCAGTAGAAGAACATTGCAGTCTCTCTGGTCACTCACTAACAGACCTAAAAGTGGCAATTCTTCAACAAAAAGAACTTCAAAAATAGACTCCAATGTGAAACTGCAAAACTGGAATTAATTTGCAAACTGGACACCATCAGATTAGGCCTGAATAAAGACTGAGAGTGGTTGGGTCATTACAGAACCTAAACCTAATTTCCCCAATACTAATTTTCCCCTACTGTTACTCACACCTTCTTGTCAACTGTCTGAAATGGGCTACTCTCATTACCACTTCAAAAGTTATTTTTCCTCCCTTGGTATCTTACTGTTAATTGAATTGTCTTGTTAGACTGACCTCACACTTGGTAAGGCAACTCTCGTCTGTTCATGTATTTATACCTGCTCCTGTTTTTTCCACTCCATGCATCTGATGAAGTGGGTTCTAGCCCACGAAAGCTTATGCCCAAATAAATGTGTTAGTCTCTAAGGTGCCACAAGGACTCCTCGTTGTTTTTGCTGATACAGACTAACACAGCTACCACTCTGAAACTTGAAAGGTTTGGGTCTATTTTGGCTGTTTCTGGCTGATTTTGCTTTATTATGAGCATAATCAAGCAATAATTTTTGAAGGGGAAAACAGCACAGCTTGATACTAATTGATAACATAGCTAATTTGAATTGGTTTATACTTGTATATCCATGTCCGTCCACTGCGTGATTAGCTGCTTAATTGCATGGAGCAAGCATGAAAGAAGTGCCACATGTGATCTCATTGGTTAAATATTTTAAGGGGGCTTTTTGAAGCTATGTAAATAAATTAATACAAAAAACGTTGTCATGATGGAAGAGAATTTTACATTGTCCTTTGTATTCAAAACTATTTCATTTTGGGAACCACTCACTCAAGGGCCTGCTGTATGTCATTTCCCAATGCTATCAATCTTTATGCTTTAGGATGCAAGTGGATAACCAGCTGGAGTCAGGACGAAATGTCCCTCGGGTTATAGAATTAGTTGCATTTGGGGATGAAAATATGATGGGAGTTTTGTCACTGTCTGAAGAAGCCAGCATTGGCCACAGTCAAAGAGAGGGTACCAGCAGTCTCTTTTCATATGGCAAGTCCTTGTTTTTTGTTCTTCCTAATAAATAGAGGGCCAGACTGCCAGTCTGCAGGAAAAACCCATGTAGGAGACAGGGCAGGTTACTCAAAAGTCCCACTCCACCTTGTCCCCACCCACCTACACTCATACGAAGAACATTTCAAACTCATCACTCTGTCAGTAGGGGATCAAGGATGAGATATTTTCCCTTTTCCCCAAGATTTGGCCCCTTAAAGCCACAGCTGTCCACAACTCACACAGGCTTCAGGGACCTTTTGGAGATCAGGGCTATCATCAGAGCAGTCACAAATGTTTTCTGTTTCCCTTGACCCAGCTTCCATAGTAGCATGATACCTACAGGAAATGGGCTCCGCTGCTCACTACTGTGCCTCCAAACACTCCCCAGAGAGTGGGAGGTGACTCATACCATGGAGCAGGAGAGGGAGAAAAAATGCTGCCTGGAATGGCATAATTTGTCCCATTTATTTTCCACTGGTCACTTGGACGTGGGGCAGGGGGAAGAAGAACACAAGGTCACAGAGAGCAGGCATCTCCGCAGCCTTGTACTTTCCTCTTCATGGGGTCTGCTTCCTGACAGGCACTCATGGGGGACTCAGAGAACACTAAGGATAATGTTGCAGTGATAGAAGGAAACAGTCTGGCCCGGAGTTATTGCCAAAGGGATTGTGAAAATATGGGAAGAATTTAGCATGGCCCCATTCGTGGTCTGCACTGAGGAATGGAGCTGGTCTGGCACAGAGAGGGTAAGAAGGAAATGCAGACCCCTGTAGAATGTAGGACTGAGATCTCCTATTTCTTCACAGTGGCTCTAGGCGTGTCTGTCAGAGGTGAGGCCCTCCTCACTCACTTGGACAGTGGATTAACACAGCATTCTTGCCCTGATATTTTGCACAACTCTACATATAACTGTAAGTGTGATACTCCCAGAACTAATTTCCCATCTCTGTTACCACATTGTAACTCCTAAGTAACATGCTTGACGTCAGTGGAATTACTCTGGATTTTCAGTGGTATGGTTCAGAGCAGAAGCTGCCTCTAAAAAGGAAGGAAGGAAGGTAGATACACACCGAGGAACATAACTCCTACCTATCACTCTTCTTGAGAAAACACTTTGTGTAAATCTGTCCTATGGGAGAAAAACAGATTTTTCTGTATTTTGTTACTTACCTTCCTCCCTTTGAATAGTTCAGTGCTAAAGAGCCTACAGGAACTTGGAGAAAGGATATTAATTCATTTTCCACATTTTCCTGGGAGAATTGTAAGCCTATAGAACTGATGAATGAGCGCTCTTTAATCAACTCCCATACTCATTCAGGCCAGTGACACGTCTTTGGTTTTGGTTCCTCAGATAAGCAAAAGCTTGTTGAGTTTGAGGGCATTTCAGAACTGCCATGCCAGCCAGTAAGGTCTTTGGTAGACTACTTTTCATTAGCCAGCTGGAAAACAAAAGGCCCCTTTTATCAGGTCCTCATAGGCTAACTCATATTGAAAATAGTTTACTCTTACCACTTTTAGATACAGGGTTTCAAATGATGAATGAAGATGAATATCCTTGGGAGGTTTGATTTGGTGGTTTTTATTTTTTATTATTATTATTTATTTATTTTAAGTCCTCACAGTGACTTTGAGATCTTTGAAACTCCAGGACTGGGATAAATAACTGTTACTTCCCCTGCACTTTCCCTGATGTTTCCCTTATGCATGGGACCCAATGCACATGCAAAAGTAAAATACACGCTAGTTTGTAGTAATGACAGAGAAAATTTAGAACACTTGTGTCATTAAAGTAATTCGCTAGCAAGCTCTTTGGGGCAGGGGCTGTCATTTGGTTCTGTGTTTGAACAGCATCTAACACAGGGGCAGGCAAACTTTTTGGCCTGAGGGCCACATTGGATTTCGTAAATCGTATGGAGGGCTGGTTAGGGGAGGGGGTTGTGATCCAGCCCCCACCTCCTATCTGCCTCCCTGGGGACTCCTGCCCCTTCCAACCCCCCTTGTTCCATGACAGCCCCTCTGGGACCCCTGCCCCATCCACACACACCCGCTTCCTGTCCCTTGACTGCCCCCAGACCACTACTGCCCCATCCAACCCCTCCTCTCATTCCTGACGCCCTAGCCCCGGGATCCCTGCCCAATCCAACTGTCCCTTCTCCCTGCCCTGACTTCCCCTGGAACTCTTGCCCCTGACTGCCCCCTGCCGCCCCATTCAACCCCCTCCTCCTTCCTGACTGCCCCCCAGAACCCCTGCTCCCATTCAACCCCCCTTTTGCCCCCACCACCATCCACACCTCTGCCCCCTGACCAACACCTTGAACTCCCTTGCCCTCTATCCAACCCCCCCTGCTCCCTGCCCCCTTACTGCACTGCTTAGAGCACCGGTGGCTAGTAGCACTACAGCCATGCTGCCCGACTGGAGCTTGGCCATGCTGTCACCACCACCACCACCACGCAGCACGGAGACCAGGTCAGGCCAGGCTCTGCATCTGCGCTGCTCCAGGAGCTCACTGCCCTGTCACCTAGACCATCATGCCAGCGGCAGAGCGAGCAAGTTGATGCTGCAGGGAGGAGGAACAGCGGGAGAGGGGCCGGGGGCAAGCCTCCTGGGCCAGGAGTTTGGGGGCCGGGCAGGATGTTTCCAGGATGTGGCCCGTGGGCCGTAGTTTGCCCATCCCAGATCTAACACAATGGGGCCCTGGTCCATGACAGAGGTTCCTAGGCACTATGTTAATACAAACAATAAATAATAATATGAAATAGCCAAAGATTTTCCTATATTCAAGGAGTTTCCTTTGGGGGGAGGGAAGTCTTGTTCGTTTGTGTGTTTGAATGAGTAGAGCAGTGGGTTTCAACCTTTTTTTCATTTGTGAACCCCTAAAAATTTTTGAATGAAGATGCAGATTCCTTTGAAAATCTTAGACAGTCTGCGGACCCCCAGAGGTCCATGGACCACAGGTTGAAAACCACTGTTCTATGGTAATGACAACCTTTTGCAGACCCCTGAGACATAGTCCATGGACCACAGGTTGAAAAAACTGTAGTGGAGCATTCTTGAAGTTCCTGTGAAATGTTTGGAGAAAGTTTGGTGCTTCTCAGAAAATGTTTACATAAGAATTCATCTGAAATGTGTGCTCTTTTGATTGAAATGTCAGTAAACTTTTGACCAGGTCTAGTTATTTCCCAGCCAGATTTGAATCTGAGGCCTGGTCTACACTACACCGTTAAATCGATTTTAACAGCGTTAAATCAATTTAACACTGCACCCGTCCACACTACAGTGCTCATTAAATCAATTTAAAGGGCTCTTTAAATTGATTTCTGTACTCCTCCCCAACGAGAGGAGTAACGCTAAAATCGATATTATATCGGAATAGTGTTAGTGTGGATGGAAATCGACGTTATTGGCCTCCGGGAGGTATCCCACAGCGCACCACTGACCGCTCTGGACAGCAATCAGAACTCAGAGGCACTGGCCAGGTAAACAGGAAAAGCCCCCACCCCACGAACTTTTGAATTCAATTTCCTGTTTGGCCAGCGTGGAGCTCTGATCAGCACAGGTGACCACGCAGAGCTCATCAGCACTGGTAACAATACAGTCTCCTGAGTCGAAAAAGAGCACCAGCATGGACCGCACAAGAGGTACTGGATCTGATCGCTATATGGGGAGAGGATTCAGTGCTAACAGAACTCCGTTCGAAAAGACGAAATGAAAAAATATTTGAAAAAATTTCAAAGGCTATGATGGGAAAAGGCCACAGCAGGGACTCAGTGCAGTGCAGAGTGAAAGTTAAAGAGCTCAGACAAGCATACCAGAAAACCAAAGCAGCAAACGGAAGATCAGGGTCAGGGCCAAAAACATGCCGCTTTCTACGCTGAGCTGCATGCAATTTTAGGGGGCTGCGCCACACTACCCCCCCCTTGTCCCGGATTCCGAGGTGGGGGTTATAATCTCAACCATGGCGGAAGATTCAGCGGAGGGGAAGATGAGGATGAGGAGGAGGAGGAGGACGACCTTGCAGCGAGCACACAGCACTCCATTAGCCCAAACAGCCAGGAGCTTTTTGTGACCCAGACGGAATTACCCTCCCAGCCCTCCCAAGCCACTAGCCCAGACAGTGAAGCCATGGAAGCGACCTCTGGTGAGTGTACCTTGTAAATATCAAACATGGTTTAAAAGCAAGCGTTTTTTAATGATTGATTTGCCATCAGGGCTTGGGATGCATTGCAGCCAGTAAAGTTACAGGAAAGTTTGTTAACATGTCTGGGGATGGAGCGAAATCCTCCCAAAGAAATCTCATGAATCGCTCCTGGAGGTACTCAAAAGCCTTTGCAGAAGGTTTCTGGGCAAGGCAGCTTTATTCCGTCCACCATGGTAGGACACTTTCCACGCCATGCATGTAGCAAGTAATTGGGTATCATTGCATGACAAGCACAGCTGCGTATGGTCCCGGTGATTGCTGGCATTCAAGAAACATCGTTCTTCATCTCGCACTGTGATTCTCAGGAGTTATATCGTTCATTGGTAACCTGGTTGAAATTCAGGAATTTAATTAAGGGGACAGAGATGGCTATTTTCCTACTGGGCTGTTGCTTAAATCAAATCCTTCCTTGCATGTAGCAAAGGGGGGAGGGGAGGAAGGATAGCGCTGAGCTTTTCTGCGTTTGGCGAGCAGGAATCTTCCCAGCTACCAGCCACGTGGGGGGGGGGGGGAAGGAGGGTGGTGATTAGCAGTGATCTTCCATGATAGCAGCCATGCGGGGTGGGGGGAGGAGTGAAGCAATCCCTTGATAGGGAAAGAGGGGGGGTTGGCGTCTGCTGCTGCCTGTTAACAGGAAAAAGGCATCATAGGGCACTGTGTATATGAAGGCTGGAGAAGTCAAAAGATAAAGCCTTACCATGGCCGCATGAAAGCTGAATTATGATGCCCGGACCTGCGTCTGTGAGATCTGTAACACCAGAGCCACAGGCACTCAATATATAAAGATGCAAAATGCGACCTTGTAGTGAAATCACATGTGCTATGTAAGGTGAATAGTGTTGTTCACTGTGAAAGAGTATATAACCATTGTTCTGTAAAATGTATTTTTTACATACTTCTCTCCTGTTTTCCCTCCCCCATGCAGCTGCACATTTTTCAGCCTCCCTACTCCATCCCGAAGGCTAGCTCAGATAAGGCGGAGGAAGAAGAGGACGCGAGATGAAATGTTCTCTGAAATCATGGAAGTAACCCGCAATGAAGAGCTCATCAGAATGAGTGGAAGGACGTGCTAGCAAAGTACAGGAAAGATGCCAGTGAACGTGTGACAGGAGAGGACAACGTGAAGAGGAGGGACGCTCGAAGAGAGAAGTGGCGCGCAGGAAGATCAGAGGTGTAGGCAGGAAGATCAGCGGTGGCGGGATGCAACGCTGGAGCTGCTGCGTGATCAAACTGATATCCTCCGACGTCTGGTGGATCTTCAGGAAGAGCAGCGGGGTTACAGAGTGCCACTGCAGCCCATGTTTAACCACCCTCAGTACTCACAATGTTCCATATCTTCCTCACCCAGACGTGTTAGAACGCGTGGGGGAAGGCTTTCTGCACCCGCCCACTCCACCCCCGTGGACAGTCCAACCAAAAGGCTGTCATTACATTGAAATGTGCTTAATAGCCTTTTCCTTCCCTCCTATCCTCCTCCCAAACCACACCAGGGTATACCTTGAATAATTCTCTCTGCCTCTTTTATAATTACTTTTTAACAAAGAATACATGCAAAGGGGGAGGGTGGGTTGCTTACAGGGAATGACTTTTAATAAAGAATACATGATTTTTAAATGATAGTGACTTTATTTCCTTAAGCAAGCTGTAATCAAAGGGGAGGGTGGGTTGCTTACAGGGAAGGAGTCAATGAAGGGGTGGGGTTCATGAAGGGGAAACAACACACAGCAGTCACACCGTACCCTGGCCCGTGATGAAACTCGTTTTCAAGGCTTCTCTGATGCGCACCGCTTCCTGGTGTGCTCTTCTAATCGCCCTGGTGTCTGGCTGCTCGTAGTCAGCGGCCAGGTGATTTGCCTCAGCCTCCCACCCCACCATAAAGGTCTCCCCCTTACTCTCACAGAGATTGTGGAGCACACAGCAAGCAGCAATAACAAACGGGACATTGGTTTGGCTGAGGTCTGAGCGAGTAAGTAATGTGCGCCAGCGCTTTTAAACGGCCCAAATGCACATTTTCTACCACCATCCTGCACTTGCTCAGCCTGTAGTTGAACAGCTCCTGACCACTGTCCAGGCTGCCTGTGTATGGCTTCATGAGCCATGGCATCAAGGGGTAGGCTGGGTCACCCAGGATAACGACAGGCATTTCAACATCCCCAACTGTTATTTTCTGGTCTGGGAAGTAATTCCTTGCTGCAGCCGTTTAAACAGAGTAGTGCTTCTGAAGACACGAGCGTCATGAACCCTTCCTGGCCATCCCACGTGGATGTTGGTGAAACGTCCCTTGTGATCCACCAGTGCTTGCAGCACCATTGAAAAGTACCCTTGCGGTTTACGTACTGGGTGCCCTGGTGCTCGGGGCCAAAGATAGGGATATGGGTTCCATCTATGGCCCCCCCACAGTTAGGGAATCCCATTGCAGCAAAGCCATCCACTATGACCTGCACGTTTCCCAGAGTCACAACCTTTCGTAGCAGCAGCTTAATGATTGCTTTGGCTACTTGCATCACAGCAGCCCCCACAGTAGATTTCCCACTCCAAATTGATTCCCGACTGACCGGTAGCTGTCTGGAGTTGCAAGTTTCCAGAGGGCTATTGCCACTCGCTTCTCCACTGTGAGGGCTGCTCTCATCTTGGTATTATGGCGTTTCAGGGCAGGGGAAAGCAAGTCTCACAAAGTTCAAAGAAAGTGCCTCTTACGCATGCGAAAGTTTCGCAGCCACTGCGAATCGTCCCACAACCTGCAAAACTATGCGGTCCCACCAGTCTGTGCTTGTTTTCCCGCGCCCAAAATCGGCGTTCAATGGGTAGAACCTGCCCATTACCAGCAGTAGCTCCAAAAAACGCAGGGCCCGCGGTTAGGGAGAATTCAGTCTCCACGTCCTCATCGCTCTCGTCACCGCGCTGCCGTAGCTGCCTCCTCCTCGCCTGCCTTTGCAGTTCATGGTTCACCATAGACAGCACGAGAATGCGCAAGGTGTTTACAACGTCCACGATTGCGTTACTGATCTCAGCTGGGTCCGTGCTTGCTGTTCTATGGCGTTTGCTCAGTTCACCCAGGAAAAAAGGCGCGAAATGGTTATCTGCTGCTTTCACAAAGGGAGGGGTGAGACTGTACCCAGAACCACTCATGACAATGATTTTTGCCCCATCAGGCACTGGGTTCTCAACTCGGAATTCCAAGGGGCGGGGGAGACTGAGGGAACTATGGGATAGCTACGGAATAGCTACCCACAGTGCACCGCTCCAGAAATCGATGCTAGCCTTGGACCATGGACGCACACCGTCGAATTAATGTGCCCAGTGTGGACGCACACAATTGACGTTATAATATCTGTTTTATAAAACCGGTTTTAGCTAATTTGAAATTATCCCATAGTGTAGACGTAGCCAGAGTGAGTAAAAAGTAGAGCATGTTGAAATTTCCCACTTTTTGAGTTTTCAGCTACTTTTATTTATTTATTTATTTATTTATTTATTTATTTTAAATTGGCAGGTTGACCAGTTAGTCAAAATGGTTCAACAGTAAAAAATGTTAATGAAATGTTGATATTTTTCAAACTTTTGAAATTTTTCAGTACTTCCTCCCACATTTTGTTTACTGATTTTTCAACCAGCTCTAGTTAAAGGTAAGATCTCACTGCTAATAAATTAAAGAAAATGTTCCAGTTAAGGGACAGATTTGGGCATCTTACATCACAAATACTGTACTTTGATTAGAAAATTCAATTTCCCCCTAGGTTTTTGAATTCATTTTCAGTAGTACAAGTAACCATGTCTGGGTTTTGTTTACTGATTTTTATAAGTATAATTGGGTTCTGAAAAAAATTAGAGAAGTTCATGGAAGAGAGGTCCATCAATGGGTATTAGCCAAGATGCTCAGGGATGCAACTCCATCCTCTGTGGTCCCTAAACCTCCAACTGCCAAAAGCTGGGACTGGATGACAGGGGATGGATCATTTGAAATTGCCCTGTTCTGTTCATTCCTTCCAAAGCATCTGGCAGGAGCCACTGTCAGAAAGCAGGATATTGATCTAGATCAGGGATCGGCAACCTTTGGCACACAGCTCATCAGGGAAATCCACTGGCGGGTCGGGATGGTTTGTTGTTCAGCCGATAGCGGCTCCCACTGGCCGTGATTTGCCATTCTAGGCCAATGGGGGCTGCAGGAAGCAGCAGCCTGCACATCCCTCGGTGTAATAGGTGTAGAGCCTATAGGACATTCAGGCCATAGGATTTTTCGGGGTTAACAATGGACTCTAGACAGTCCTGGATTTTGGCCCTCATCTTCTTGCTTGACCCCTGGAAAGAGGAAGGATTCATCTCACCCAAGAACCAGAGGAGATTGTCCCCACTGCCACCCTTCTGACCTCAGAGGGACCAAAAGGAGACATCCTGCCTAATCAGCTATGGCCTGAACTGACAATAATTGTCATCTTCTACTCCTAACCATGAGTGAACGTCTTTCTTTTCATTTTTCCCTCTTCTCCTGTCTTTCTATGTTTGTTTGTCTGGGGAAATTAATATGACAAAGCTAGCATCTCTGTGAGTAAGCTGAAAATGTCTTCTTCATATTTCCACTGTTTGAGAAGATTTAAAATGGAAAATACGGGATTTCTCCAACAATTTAAGTTAATGCTAGACATACGACCATGGAGCTCCTTCCACCCCAAGTTTAGCACTAGCTCTGGATTGGACTAAGTAGCATCCAATTAATCTATTATACCAATGCAAACATTTATTCCAACTCACTACTTTGGCTGCTGACTGTGCAACAAACTTAAACATTAAGTTAACCACCAAAAGAACTCCCCCACTTTAAAAAAAAACTAAAAAACAAAACTTTACATCCCTCAGAAAGCAACAGACACATTTCCAGGGCTTGAAAAATATTCCTGACAATTTTTATTTCCTTGGCTAGGGCTGTGGTAATTGATCTGCTCTATTATTTTTTCCCCTTTCATCCTCTCTTGTATTTAAATATGTCCTTCATATTTCTGCGTTTTTTTTCCAACCTGTATCTCCAGTCTGACATTATTTTTTATCATCTCTCTATTCCTCAAGTGTGAAAAGGGTGCTCTGTTCTCTAATATTCATTTCTCTTTTTTATTCTCCAAGTGCTTTCTTTCCCATCTGTAACAGCCCCTAATATGCACCTCCATTCGATTTTACTTACCCAGCTTGAAACCCTCTCATTCTAATTACCTTTTCAGTTTTCTTCTATTTCTCCCTTGAGATGTCTCAATTAGTGTACCTTTTCTTACTGCCTGTCACCTCTGTGCTACAAGGTGGGTCTAACTCCAACTTAAACCATGCAGAAAATAAACGAGGAGCTGTTCCTGGCGGCCCTGCTGAAGGTAGTGTTACTTTACAAACTAGTGCACCTTTAATAGATGATAAATGGACAGAAAAGTGGCCTTGTTAATGCACCAGCCCTTAATTTGGTTGACGTGCTGTGTCCTTTCATTACTCAAAGATACAGAAAAGCCAAGCTATGCTAAGTCCAGGGTGATGTACTTCCATACAAAGAGAGTGAGGAGAGGCTAATTAACATAGCTGTGGTCAAAGCCTGAAATTAAGTCCTGTCTTTAAAGACCAGAGCTAAAAATATCATTTGTCTTGCCTGTAATTACATTTATAAGTAATTATGCTGGCAGAATAACAGCAAGCAAAATGAATCTAGAGGTGGGTTTTTCCCCCACCACTCCTGCTTTCTTTCTATAGCATAACTCTACGTTCTATTTCTGTCAAAGAGGCCTGAGTAAAAATACAGTGTACAGCCACAGTACCTTTCTTTCATTAAAATATGCACAGTCACATTGAAATTCATCCAGAGCTTTTGGAGCCTGAGGATTAAATTCTCCCTCCGCACGTTTGCACAAGGGAAAGAAGAATACGCCACCCGTCCCTTAAAGCTTGCCCAGGACATTTAAGGAACTGTACCTGTTCATCAGGATGAAGGACGACCTTGTGATTAAAAGCCCTGGACTGACACTCAGAAAGTCTAGGGTCAGTATTAGGTAGAGCTGCAACTCAACAGTTCCCCACTTTTGAGTTTTTGACCTATTTTTTCATTGAAATTTTGATTTTCAGTTAAAAAAACCCACTCTGAAAATCTTCACACAATTTTTTAACTAAAAAAATGTCCAGCTATGGGGGTGCCCATCATTTTTGACAAAACATGTTGGTGAAATTTCAACATTTAAAAATATACATATTATTTTTAATCTCTGCAAATGTGTTACTCCCTTTTTGACCATCTGTAGTTTGGGGCTCTATTTATCATGGGCACTTATATGGCCCTCATCACTATGGTACCTGAGCACCTCAGAAACTTTAATAGATTTATCCTTACAAAACTCCTGTGAGGTAGGGAAGTACTATTTCAGGAATTATCTGAGGGAAGTCCTGTGCAGGTGGTCAGACTAGGTGATCACAGTGGTCCCTTTTGGTTTTAGAATCTATGAAATTATCCCCATTTTACAGATGGGGAACTGAGATACAGGGGTGCTAAGTGACCTACCCAACTTCACACAGGAAGTTTGTTTCAGAGTGGGAAAATGAACCCCAATCTCCCAAGTCCTAGACTAGACCTAAACCACCGGACCAATCTTCCTTGTAGCTCTGCCATAGACTTCTTATGTGAGTTTGGGCAAGTCACATAATCTACCCTGCACCTCGGTTTCTCATCTGTGAAATGGCCATAATAATACCTCTTTTCTCTTACCCTTTATCTTATCAATTTAGATTGCAAGCAGGGACTGCGTTTTACTATGTGCCTAGAAAAAGAAACTCAGTCTCAATTGCATCCTATAAATGCTCCCAAAATACATATAAATAATATTGTTAAAAAATGTATTAACATTAATTTTTAATGCTTTTTATAAAGTTGAGGCACCAATTTATTAAAGCCAAGGAAATGCAAAGTTACAGCTGGTGTTCATTATCCTTAACTCTTCCCTTTGTTCCTAGATTTTGCAGTATGAACTAAATAATATTTATAGTGCTTTAACTGGAGATTCCGCCTAAGAATAAATGAGCCAGACTATGGGTTGAATATTGGCCAGTGTTAACTTTGAGTCACCTGAATTTTGTCAACCTGACACATAATGTTCTTGAGTGAAACTGATTGTATCTCTGTTAATTTTCTTTTTTAATTTAACAATAAATGGAAGTGTTCTTCATGAGTCTGTACAAGTTGGCAAGATGTAAAGTCTGCCCTACAGGAAGTCTATTTAATCTGCTGTGCAGGTGGACCTGAGCCATGAATTTTGGATCTAGATCCAAATTTTCCTAAACTTTGGGAATATTTTGATCCAATACAGTAGAACCTCAGAGTTACAAACACCAGAGTTATAAACTGACCAGTTAACCACACATCTCCTTTGGAACCAGAAATACACAATCAGGCAGCAGCAGAGAAGGGGGAGGTGGAATGGGGAAAGCAAATACAATATAGTACGGAGTTAAACATAAACTACTAAAAATATTAAGGAAAAGAAGCATTTTTCTACTGCATAAATAAAGTTTCAAAGCCATATTAAGTCAATGTTCAGTTGTAAACTTTTGAAAGAACAACCATCACATTTTGTTCAGAGTAACGAACATTTCAGAGTTAAGAGGTGTTCGTAATGCTGAAGTTCTACTGTACTTAGTTTGAAACTTGGAGATGGAGCTGAATCCTGACTTTTCCCAAAGCATTTAAAGAGCTTTGGAACTGGGAGTTTAGTTCAAGCCCATCTGTTGTGATATGATCGATTTAACAAGCAGAGAAAAAGTTATTATTTACCCAGTATCCATCACACCTTCATTTGTGACATTAACAAAACTTATAGGGTCCAGTTCTGCTCTTGCTTAAACCAGTGTAAATCCAGAGTAAGTCCACACACTTCACTGAAGTTACTGCAGGTTTACATTACTGTAACTGAGAGCAGAATTTGGCCCATACACAGATGGATGCATGCTGGTAATATATGAAGTTGTTCAAGTGACTCAATCAGTGACACTCTTGGAGTCACTACTGAAACAATATCCCAGAATGGTGCTTGAGCTCACTGTATTGCTGTATTGAAATGTGAAAGAAAAGCTTAGCTATTTGCAGGCCACAATTGGTTAACCCTGGTGCCCTAGCTAAATTCTAACATTTATGTGTCTGTAATTAAATTATTATCCCACCAAGAAGTAAATCTGTCAGTGTATTGAAGCAAAATGGCTGCCATGGCTACATCACAGAGGTGGCTGCATTTCACTGGAGAATAAAGCAATCCCTGTACAAGACATTCTGAAAAGCACTTTGAAGGCCTTCGACATAAAAGGTTCCATAGGGATTGTTATTAATAAAGAGCTCCAATTATTGTGCATGAAAAAATAAGATAGATAGATAGATAGATAGATAGATAGATAGATAGATAGATAGATAGATAGATAGATAGATAGAGTGAGTGAGCTAGCACATTTGTCTAAATAATTTTGACACTTTAGTTTTCTACTACTTTGGAGCCATGGATTTCCAAGTAATGTGTAGCATTCACATACTGTACGCATATGCAATTTTTCTAAACCATGAATTATTGGGGCTGCCCCCAATAAAGTCATAAGTCTATTGTGTAAATGCACATGAAAGTGCTTTCTTTCGATCAAATAGACTTCAATGCCTTCTTTGAAACTATAACTATTACAACTGATCATGTAAATCCTGCTTAATTTGTGAATTATTGACCCAAGAGCCCCTAATAGCTCAGAAGAAGCTATTACAGTTTATTGCATGGCATGCCTCCCGTGCATGAACACTAAGGGGCATACTCTCCCTTCAGCCACAGTCTTACTGAAGGGCAACTATACTGTGCAATCCACATTCTAACAGCTCTTTTGAACAGCTGTCAGAAGCAATGTTACTCCATGTAGACAACAACCACTTTTCAAATGGAAACATCTGTGCCATTAAAAACACCATTCGAAAATTCTAGTCCAGATTATGCAATGACAACTGATAGCAGTACTAACCCATAGATGAGATTCACCTTTCTTCTGAAGGAACCGCTCTGCTAGGAGTAACAGGGGAGTTCAGTCTCAATGGCTTGGAGAAAAAAATCAAAATATAGAAAAATCAAAATTTTTCTTTCCAAAGATGTCAGCATTGTTGGAACTTGGTTTGTCCAGTTTTCTTCCAAAATTAAATTCCGGCAAAATGCTCAGGGAGTTAGCTGATGTGATTGCAGAGCCATTGGCCATTATCTTTGAAAACTCGTGGTGATCAGGGGAGGTCCTGGATGATTGGAAAAAGACAAATATAGTACCCATTTTTAAAAAAGGGAAGAAGGAGAACCCAGGGAACTATGGAGCAGTCAGCCTCACCTTAGTCCCTGGAAAAATCATACAGCAGGTCCTCAAGGAATCCATTTTGAAGCACATGGAGGAAAGGAAGGTGATCAGCGACTGTCAACGTGGATTTACCTAGGGCAAGTCATCCCTGACCAACCTGATTGACTTCTATGATGAGATAACTGGCTCTGTGGATACACAGGGCTGCCCAGAGGGGCGGGGGCAAGTGGGGCAATTTGCCCCAGACCTGGGCCCCACAGGGGCCCCCACGAGAATATACTATTCTATAGTATTGTAACTTTTTTTTATGGAAGGGTCCCACAAAATTGCTTTGCCCCAGGTACCCTGAATCCTCTGGGCAACCTGTGTGTATGTGGGGAAAGTGGTGGACTTTAGCAAAGCTTTTGATACAGTCTACCACGGTATTCTTGCCAGCAAGTTAAAGACGTATGGATTGGATTAATGGACTATAAGGTGGATAGAAAACTGGCTAGATCATTGGACTCAACGAGTAGTGATCAATGGCTCAATGTCTAGTTGGCAGCTGGTATCAAGCGGAGTGCCCCAGTAATGCCCCAGTAACACCAAAGACTCACCGGTAGGGGGGCCAGCTCTGGCCCCCCGAAGGGGCAGGGCTGGAGGTGAGCATCCCCCAGCCAGCCCATCCACGCACTGCCCAGCCCACACCGCCTGGGGCTCCCGTAGCGATTTAAAGGGCCTGGAGCACCAGCCGATGCCACGGTAGTGTCAGTGGCAGCCAGAGCCCTGGGCCCTTTTAAATTGCTGGCCCCGGGATACCTGCTCCTTTTTCCCGCCCCCTCCCATCGTCGGGGGGGGAGACACAACAAGATTAAAGCGCTTGAAGCATAGTCCTTTGACACGGCAGCAATTTAACATCGCTGCCCCTTTTGCACCCCCCCCCCCTCCAATCGGTGGCCCTACTGGTATAGACCAGTTAGCTGTATGGGCTGGTACTAACAGCCACTTTTTATCAGTACGCTGTACCAGCTTACTCTCACCCCTGCCTAAGGAGATGGTGGAATCTCCATCCTTAGAGGTTTTTAAGGCCCTGCTTGACAAAGCCCTGGCTGGGATGATTTAGTTGGAGTTGGTCCTGCTTTGAGCAGGGGGTTGGACTAGATGACCTCCTGAGATCTCTTCCAACCCTAATCTTCTATGATTCTATGAAAATCTACCTTATTTCATTAGCATTTCCATTTAGACAAAAATGCATATTCCAGCCAAATATGATTCTGTTGAAATTTCTCCAAGCAGTTTTAGTGCCTATCAGGGCTACTTATGGCCATGTTTTTGGTAATGTCCACTGGAAATTGATAAGAGAGCCGTTAAACACATTTCATATAGGCCATCAGATTCTAGTAACTTTCATTCATTACCAGCCCGGTGGAATTTGAACTGATGACTAGATCACTGTTTGCCAAACTTAAGATGCTGCTTGTGTAGGGAAAGCCCCTGGCGGGCCGGGCTGGTTTTTTTACCTACTGCGTCCGCAGTTTGACGCTCCAGGCCAGTGGGAGCTGCTGGAAGTAGCACAGGTCGAGGGATGTACTGGCTGCCACTTCCAGAAGCCCCCATTGGCCTGGAGCAGCGAACTGCAGCCAGTGGGAGCCGCAATCAGCTGGACCTGCAGATGCGGCAGGTAAACAATCCTAACCGAATGAGGTTAAACAGAGGTGAATTTAATTAAACAAACAACTGATGTCACAGGAAGGGAAAAAAACACATGTAACTTTTGTAAATTTTGCATACTGAGGGTCAAAGCCTTTCACCCTGCACAATCCCTAAGTAAATGGACTTTGCCTTAGGGGTTCATTAGAGTTCAAGGGAAAAGAATCTTCCTGCAGGTTTTGGAGAACATATGCAGCACCTCAGATACCACCACTTCTACCCATGGACTGTGATGATAACAGCAGAAGAACTGATATAGACCAGACTTAGCCTATCTACAGCCATTACATCGTCCCCACTCCACTAAGCCAGTGGATCTGTGTATTTACAGGCCCATGAGCCAGACACATCCCTAAAGTCACAAATGTTGATAGTAGCATAAATATCTCCCTTGTAAAGGGCAGAAAATTTTCCAGCTTATCTCCACTGAAACAAAAGCAACAGCAGGTTTCCCACGAAGGACATAACTGCAAAGACCCATCCACACATATTATTAAGCCCAGTAAAAGTATCCAGTTCTTTATAACTTTGACTACAAAGGATTCACATTAACTTAATCCAATGCAAAAACACTGCATTGACATCAGTTCTATCCAGTATATTTTCTGTATCCTTATGACTGAACATCTTTAGTAGCTATAAGCAACAACAGCGTTTCAAAGGTATGGGTCTCGCAGCTTATGGGGTCTCCTAGGTAACTCTCTCTGCACAGTAATAGTAACAAGTTTCACTTCATATGGGCCAAAATACCTTTTTATAGTTTTCAAAGGACATGTTGAACTCCCTCTGGAAGCCAATGGATGTGCCACATGTGCAATGCATACAGAACACACAACAGAAAGCCATGCTGGGGCTATGTGATCTCCAGTAAACAGACACTGAGTCAGATTCGGCTTGCCCAGGGACTTATGTGCGCAGCAGAAAACCTGGGGGACTAGTTGAAACCCAAGGTAGAAGTATTCCACCCCAATTCTGGCTCTCACCCCCAACAACTCACCTACAAAGAGGCTTCTCTGCAGCCCCTTCAAAAGGGGAGCCCTGAAAGAGTTGCTGGCTGGGGTCCATGGACAGGGGCATTGTTTTCCTGGTTGACATTCTATATGCCAGCAATAGCAGCTATGCATCTCCATCCTGAAAGATTATTCCTGGCAAGAATAGGAATAATTTGCAAGAGGGAGGTGTGTTTAAGGCTACCATTAGCCAGAATGTGACAGAGTCATAGGGAAATCCTTAAACTGCTTAGGCTCCCTCAATTTCCATTGAAATCAAAGGGATGGAGGATGCTCCCAACAGGTGCTCAGCACCTCACGGGATCAAGGCTATTAAATTCTGCTTTGATTTCAGTGGTAAACTTGAGTGTGAAAGGAAAGCAGGATTGGGCCATGAGAGTCATATTTGCCCCATGATGTCAGCCCATTCTGTCACTTTCACTCTCCTGCCAACAAGGGAGTAACAAGTTTTCAGATCATCTGATCAGAAAATAAAAATGCTTTGCATTATTAAACCATGATGGTTCCCAGCCCCTGTGGCGTGTGGCTCGCAACTGGCACTTATTCCTCAGTATCACAGTGATTGTCTTCATCCCTGACATATTTCCACAAACACTGCAGTGTAAAAGTGTTCCCATCTCACCGAATGTTCATTAGTAACTTGTCTCAGAGCACAAGGCAAATCTATTCTCTCACTGATGCCTGCAGTCGTTATTAAGGATACTTTGTCCCTATATAATCAATTTCCTCCTGGGATTTCACACTGATCTGGATACACTAAACAACCAGCATTGCAATACCTCTCGTTACACCCAATATTGCACTGGGGTAACTGAGTCAGAGACATTAAGCCCAAGGTCACACAGCACGTGAGTGTCAGTGTTGAGAACAGAATGTAGGAGACCTGACTCCCACCTTTAGTCACAGAATCACACTCCCTCACTGGAATGCTGTTATCATGTCTGAAAATTACCTGCATTGCTCCCCTGTCTATGGAAGGGACAATAGTCTCCATGGTGTTTAAGCAGACTTGGAAACGGGATTCATAGGACCCAAGTGTGCAGTCATTTAGGAAGCACTTACAATGAAATCAGTGGGACTACTCGAGGAGTAAGTGTGAAGCAGCAACCGCCAGACCTTAAAGATGAATACTCATGAGGTCAGGCTAGATAACCACAAGTGTCCTTTCTGACCTTAAAATTTACGATATATCAAGCAAGGTGACATATTTTTCTTAATGCCCTCAACTCCTGTTTGAAGTCAAAGGGTGGAGGATGCTCCCAGTGGGTGTTCAGATTTAAAGCCCATTAATGCTACTTTGGTTTCAACGGCAACTTTGAGCAAAGGAGCTCTTCTCCTCTATGGAAACATTCTTAATTCAGCCCTACAAAACTCCTTCAGTGAGAGCTAATCTAGTTGAACCTTCTTGCTTCTTTCGGAGAGAACCTCCGTCTTTGTAAAGCTGTGCACACCAGCGCAACTGGCCCTAAAATGCCGTTTTTGGCAGCTCGAAATGCTTATAGTTTATGTAAAGCATGGAGCCAGCATGATAAGATCTAATTACCAAGTGAATTAGTTTAAAAAAAAAAAAACAGCTGCAAGGTTTGCAGAAATGTCTGCGGAGTAAACGGCCACAATTCATAGAGTTATTGTGGAGGCCTCCTGAGGGCACCTGCAGCATCAGCTGAGTCCTACCCAAACATCACCAGCAACAGTTGTTTCTTCCATTCCATTAAATGAAAAGAGCAGGAAAATGATCCTGCAAACAGCCATTTAATATTCCCATGCACATGAACTGCAATTAGCAGCAGCAGCAACAACAAACCCTGCAGTAATGTGTTCATGGTTAATCAATTCAATTGATCGCTGTTTATTAAATAAAAACCTGCTTTCCAAACAGTTCCTTCCCTAAATGGCTTGTTGTTGGGCCTTTTAAAAAAAAATGCTGCTGGAAAAATCAGGAAATTAATTAGAGCTTTTAATTTAAATCCAAATGAAGGGGAATGCTAGGACCATATAGTGCATTTAGAAAAGCATTAGCTCAGGGGTGGCTTTGGAAAGATTAGCCCCTCCCTGGAAGGTCTGCATTGAATCTGATTGGTTCCTATTTTAAAGGCTTTCATCCCATGTTAGCAACAGCCAGTTTATTTATCTGAGCCCAGTCGTAACCAGGTCAGCTCAGGATATCAGAAAGCGGGCCGTTGATAATGCAGATTATGGGGCGTGCTTTATTCACATCAGTGCTGTTAAATTGATCAGGCTCATTGTGCACCTTTAGAGACTGAGTTAGAAATCAATGAATCTTAGGCTGGTGAGGTGCTGGAGATAACTGACCATAGAGGATTTTTTGTTATCTCCCTACACAGAATAATGCTCTTGCACAGGCTTGAATGCTTTCAATGTAAGCAGAATACATGCTGCACATTCAATAAAAGATTGATACCTGGCTGAGGCATGTGCAAACTCCCCAAGCCCACTCTTACCAATGTATTTCAACTCTGCTCCCCTGTGCACTCAGGCCATGCAAGAGCTAGCCCTGCCTCATAGCTGCTCCAAAGCCTGTGCTAGTATTTTTGATGCATGCTTGGGATTTAATTGAGACCACTGAACTCATGTCACTTGTAATTTATGATACATTTGAGCCAGGCTTCTGGAGGAGAAAACCAGGCTATTTCCAGTAGATTAGCTGACTTCAATAGGAAGTTCAAATCTGCTGTCCTGTGATCCTGCAACTGAATGAAAACTAACGATTCCCAGTTATTCCAATTATTTCTGTCTAGCTTCATGCAATGCAATGCTTGCATTACTCTGCCATCCAGCCTCAATGCAGGTGCCTGCCTTAACAGGAGGAGAAAGGTGAAGAGCTATCAGTGCTGCAAAACTCATCACAAAGAATATTAGAACCCCACCCCCCAGCAAAACTGAGTCACTAATGACATGATTCCATAGAGAATAAATCTATAGCTGAGTGATGGGCATATTCCAACCCACCCATAAGAAAATGAAAAGCTTCCACAGAGATCAATAAAAGGCTCATAAATCCACATGGAATTTACAGGGAATTTTAAAAATAAGAACTCTACAAATCCTTTGTGAAGTGCTAGATCTAAGTAGTTTGATAACATATTAAGGGAAAAGTTGCATGTGAATGTTGGGCTGGATGTTTGACCAATTCTGAAGCCAACAACATCAAAATGGACTAAGCGAAAGCAGCAGCAACAGCCCTCTCTAGCTTGATCTGTTTGAGAGAAAAGAGATGATTATAGAATGAAACCAACTCCTTTCCATGCAGGTTCCATAGTCAGTGAGTTTAGCAGGCAGATGTCTAGTGGCTGTGTTAAATCCTTCTTTACCCTTGGGCTCGTCAAACAGCATCAACTCAATTAATTCCTAACCATTCTGATAACATAACTGACAGGTGCTTTCAGGAGAGACAAAGAGAGATGCAGATGGGGCTGCAAGGAGGGATAGTATTTAGAACTAAGCTCTGTCAGTTTGCTAAGAGTTACAGGGTTTGCATCTGAAACATTTGGTTTGAGTCACATACTTTATGAATCACATCCTCTAATTTTTTGGGACAAAATTGGCACTGTGAAGTTTTGATAAGAGCGATACTGCATCAAAGAGGTTAATAATTAGGTACAAATTTTGCATGCAGTTCAGCAATTTATATGGATTAGCAGCAGCTGACCTTCCCAACTCCCGTAAATGACAATCTCTCATCCCTGGTCACAGAGTGACCTCTAGTGTTAAAAAGAAAGATAGAATGTCGTCCTGGAGAATAGACTCAAGTGTCCTTATCCTTTATATTGAGCGCTTCAAAATCCTCTCTTGTTGCTTTTTTACTTGACAAGAAAAATCCTCCAGCCCGAAGATCATTATCAAAGCTCTGAAGCTAGTGAAAGAGCCTAGCTGCATTGACAGACTTCTTTCAGGTTTGGAGTTTGCAGGAGTTCTCATTGGCAGAAAATATTTCCATTTCTGTTTATGTAGATGAATTCTAAGACGCTCTTTCACACTACTCAGGACAAGAGAGTGCTCTAGTGGTTACAGGAGAGGCAGGAAACCACAGGCCAGCTCCTCAGCTGGAGTAAATTGGCACCGCTCCACTGATTTCAAGAGAGTCCTGTTTGTCTAGATCGGTTGAGGAGCCGGCCCTTGGGGTTTAGCTCCAGCTTTGTCAGTGATGTGCATTGTGATTGCTGAACATCAGACCACAGGCTGCAAAAGCAAGGCACCCAAAATGTAGATGACGCTTTTGAAGACCCAGATTTTTAAAGATATTTGGCGCTGCTGTACTCAGCATTGCAACACTTACTGATAAATCTCATTTTCAAAAGAGATTGAGGCATTTAGGAGCCAAAATTACATTGACAGCCGATGCAGTGTTGTTGTAGCCATGTTGATGCCAGGATATTAGAGAAACAAGGTGGGCAAGGTAATATCTTTCATTGGACCAACTTCTTTGGTGAGCGAGACAAGGTTTAGAACTTACACAGAGCTCTTCTTCCAGTCTGGAGGAGAAAAGAAGAGCTCTGTGTAAGCTCGAAAGCTTGTCTCTCTCACTAACGGAAATTGGCCCAATAAAAATTTTTACCTCATCCATCTCGTCTCTCTAGTTGACAGCCAATGGCATACAGGCTTCTAACTGCCTAAATCCCTTTTGAAAAGGAGGTATAGTTCCTAAATCAGTTGGGCATTGTAACATTGAGCGCAGCAATGCCTGAATAACTTTAAACAGCTGGGTTGAATCTGTAAGTACCTACAGACTTCACATCTACTCAAAAGTGAAGGTGTCAGAACTGCATGATTGGAGTCTGTGCTCAGGGGCCAGCCTGCAGAGCTTGCACCCTGATTATCCAATGTTTGTAGGTGCACCATAAGACTTTCACATCCTATTCTGTGCTCTTTAGCTACCATGGCTAAACCACCTTGTGTTTGCATGAACGGTAGTCTGTTGTCATAAGAAGCACAGAACTGGAGTAGCAGGGGTGCAAGTCATGAATGAGGTACATTGGCACAGTTGTGTAGGATGAGCTTGCGAAGGACCTGGCTGAACAATGCCTGCCTCAACTCAGTGCTACTAGGTCCCCCAGTTCCATGAGAATTAAAATATAGTCATAATGATTTACGAAAGAGGAGGGATCAGGGACGTCATGCAAGGGGGAGGGGAGAGGAGGCAAAAGGACAGCAAGAGTAGGAAAGAAGGGGAAAAGTAAAAGGGGGAGTGCATTGGAAAAGAAAGGGAGAGGAAGTTCACGTGGAATAGGAAAGGAGCAGGTAGGGGATGGGAACATCAACAGGACATTTGTAGATTTAAAAACATTGTATGATGAATTGTGATCGTCCCTGTGTTTCTAAAACACCCTTCTCCAGAGTATCTGGGCAGCACATTTAACTCTTTACAATGAGCCGATTGCTTAATCAAACCCTCTCTCTCTCTTTCCTCTCAGGGCTTCTCCAAATCTCCATCGACACCCACTCCCAACCTTGTTTTCAAATCTCCCTTCCCTCTCTGTTCCAGGACCCATTCACAGCTCCCCTGTACCTCACAACTGCACCTCTGCCATGCCAATTCCTCCTACACAGCCATGCCATTTACAAAGCTTCTTATCACATCACTCTGCTGCTGTATGTACCACACTCCTGCTGGGTAGCCCGTCTACCAATATTTTTCCCTCTCTACCACCAACCATCACAAACCCGTTGGCTGACTGAGGATTTGAGAGACTGCTCACTCAGACATGTGTTCACTAGGTAACTTAGATGGGCAGCAAGATGATGTAAAGTTGATCTTCAAAGCTTTCTGATTCATAAAAAAAAAATTGATCTGCTAAGTTAAAAATTGCCCTAGGCTTGTTTCTAGCCCAAAGTCAAATAGGTGCATGTTCCTTGGTTCTTCTCCCCCCAAGCAAATCTAATAACAACAATGCTAACTTCATAATAAACATACAAAGTGGAGAATCCAGTTAACCATCTCAAAGCACTTTACAAAGGATGTTGGCCTCACCACAGTCTGCAAAGCAGTGTGGCCTAGTGGATAAATCATTGGACTGGTACTTACAGTTGGTTGGAAATTCCCTGACAGAAGGTTTTTCCATCAGAGAATGCCAATGTGTTGAAATTGAAACATTTATGGAGACAGGCACAATGACATTGCCAGCTCTCAGGCCCACACACCAGGCAGACAGCCCTGAGCCATGACTCCATACTTTTTCCTGTAGAATTTTGAAATGTTGGGGGGGTTGTTCCAAACTGGAACAAAATCAAATTTCAGAATATCAGAATCTTTCACTAAACAGAATTACCTTTCTCTGCACAGCTTTAGTTCTACTCCCAGCTCTGCAACTAGCCTGCTTGGTGACCTTCAGCAAATCACTTCACCTTCTCGCCTCAGTTTCCCACATCTGTAAAATGAGAATTATGATACTGATCTCTGTTGAAAGGCACTTTGAGATCTACTGATGAAAAAAGCTATATGAGAGCTAAGTATTAATTATTCTGATGATGATGATGATCAGCCTCAGCTTACAGCTAGGGAATGAGAAGCCCAGAAAAGATATCTGTTGGAATGCTTTTCTCTTCTCCCCAAGGCAAAGGATGAAGTTAATCCCAGAAAAAAGTCTTAACATCCAGCTGCAACAAACATGACAGCTAACTGCTCTTCAATTAGGTTCTTTTACTAATTCTTCATTTTACGCAAGCCAAAGGTTAGCTATCAGAGGTTTCCTTGCCTGAAAATAAATCCCTTTTAAATGTTCTCTGAAATTTCTAATTAATTTTCCATATCAATAAAATATAACAATCCCATTGATACTGGAGGATGGACTGTATGCTGCTGTTATTGCTGGAGATTTTACTATAGCCATTAGCTGCAACTTCATTGCAAATAGTATCATTCAGAAGGAGGAAACTGTTCATAGGACCTGAACACCTCATTAGTCCTGAGTTACATATTTGGAACTGTTCCCTCCTTTAACTTAGAAAGATGCTGCTTCTTTCTTTAGCATTTCTAGAGCCTCCAATTTTGGTTCCTTTCTCGTCCCTCTCGCTCACCCTTATTGTAAACAGAGTTACCAAACATGATAAATTCTGAGTGACATTATACTTTAATCAGCTGTTAGGCTTTTGTTTTCCCCAAAGCAATTACAGGCCATCTTACGTATTCCTGCGTGGGAGCTAAGGGTATTTTGCATAAATTCTGATGATAAATTACATTTAAAAAAAAAATTAAAATGATAAAGCGACATTTCCCCACTGAAGAGTTGAAGAGACAGGTGCTTATTTTCAGCAAGGAAAGCTAAGAAATTCACCAGTAGCTGACATAATGGCTTTCCCAAAATGAAGACATGAGCGGGTATGGCATGAGCTACAGTGTTGGCAATCTTGTAGGCCATGTTTATCACTTATCAAGTTACCAATGCACAGAGCCAACCAAGTGGAGCAGCACATCACACTGATACACATGGCTCCCTAGGTCTATGGGAAGCTTTGGGTCTCTTGTTCTCCAGCCAAGATCACCAGGATGCCATTGGTTGGAGAAGGAAGACTGACCTCTGCTGTGCAAAACCCACCTACTTCCTGGCCTCTGAATTGCAAATGCCTTGAAAGGAACCCCTGTTCACTGGCTAAAGACTTGATGCTCCTTTAATAGACATTAATGTGGAATGGGGGGCTCCAACATAAGAAGAGTTAAGGAAATGGCTACTCAGGATACAATGCATTTTTCTACGATTTTAGAGCTTGATCCAATGCCCATGGAAATCATTAAGAGTGTTTCCGTCTAATTCAGTGGGCATTGGATTGGGCATTTCATTCACAGTGAGCCAGATACACTAGAGATGAATCTATCTCTAGTGGAGTTACATCAGGAATTAATTTGGCCTACTATCATCCAACTTTTTTGAAAGAGTCAACTGGACATTACAAAGGGAAAGCAAGGTTGATAGCAGTTGAAATTCAGTGCTGAAAAGTGAAAGGTAATGCACACTGGGAGGAATAACAAGCTACTCATACATGCTGGGTCCTACATGAGGTGCAACGAGGCCGGGAAAGAGTCTGAAGTGTCATTGTGGAAATCTTCTATGGAAGAAAATGTGAAGGTTCAACGAAAGCCCACAAGCAAAATTCAGACACCAACTAAGTAAACAGACAGCAATGGCATCTGCAACAGCTAGAAGTTCAGCCAACTAAGACAGTTACAGAACTCCGATCACAAAAAGCTAGCCCAGATGGTGGTTTTGTGAAAAATACATTCTACAGATTGCAAGGCACTTCACTTATTTATGATTTACATGAGACAGACGAGGCAGGTATAGCTAAAAAAACAACACACATTTTGGGCCATATTCATCAGTCACCTAAGCAGGTGTATATCACTACTGAAGTCCCTTTTGTTAGCGGTTAATTTGGGCCTATTGTCTCCTGTGATTTTTGCCAAGGGCAGCCCCAAAGAAAATACTAGAACTGCTTCAAAAAGAGAAAACATTTTTGGAGATATTTTAAAATATTGTTTTCATTTCAGCTGAAATGTTCTGACCAACTTGGGACAGTAGAAGTGAACATAGCTGAACAATTGAAAGAGAATGAGTGACTGGTAAGGAGGACTCACCACAGAGGTGGACAAGAACAGGATGCATTTATCCACACCCCTTTTCTGAACTTCCTAGTGGAGATAAAATGGGACTGAGAACAAGAACTGCAATTTTCCAGAGAAAACATTTTTTCAGTCAAAAAATGCAGAAACATTCTGTGAATTCACATCAAAACCACCGAAGAAAACTCTCAAAATGTTTGGTTTTGACATTTCTAAGCAAAAAGGTTAATTTTTTCAATTCAAAACAACTTTTCATTACAAAGTTTAGTTCAATTTTATTTTTAAAAAAATGGAAATGTTTAATTTTGGGTCAGCTAAAATATTCCCTTCTATCCCAGACTTTATTATTTTTGTACACTTTTAAAAATGTTTTGAATTATTTGGGTTTCAGGTTGACATTAAATGAATTTTTTTATTTTATTTTACTTTTCAATTAAACCACCAAAGCGAAAAAATCAGTCATTCACGCAGCTCTCCTCAGAACTGCACCACACCTGGCTTGGCTTCGGTTTTAGATACAATCTGAGGCTTTGCAACATTAAAACTTCTTTTTTTGACCATGCTGTTTCTAATTCTTAAAGCAACATGGGGAAGAGGGTAAACAGGTGCCGGGAAAAGTCCACATCAGTGACAACATTTTTTAAATGTTCATATTATTAATAGGAATAGGTTGGTCCAATACTCAAGATTCTAAATCTTCTAATACACTGATTGGAGAAAAGGAGTTCAGAGTTATTTAGAATCAAAACCCAGAATCAGATCCAGATTTGGAAAGTAGCCCCTTATCTTGAACCAGAAGCCCAGATCAAAGCAGCCTCAAACTTTGAGGAATTTGAAATCTCAGTCTGACTTTTGCAGCTTGAGATACTTTCTCATTACGAACCTACTCTTGTATCTGAAATATTTCTGATTTTTTTCTTGAATATGCAAAATTCTAGATATATTAGGATACTTCCTATATTTGTCGTGGATGTTGGTCTGGAATATTTTGTCACATTGGTTTATACCATATCAAAGTACCCATGTGTGACTTTGTTGTGAGACAGAAATGCTGGAGAAACTGAAAGGTGGTTAGTGGCCACAGTTTACACTAAGAAAAAATTAAAATAAGAAAAAGACACTCGTTCTACTGTGATTAGATAACACATTGCTCAAAAATCACATATGTTAGCAGGGCAGCAGGGTCTAGAACACCTCCCCTCTTTGTCTTCATCAACGTATACTTTGGGTTGCGTGATCCCAGAGGTGTGCTGTGAAGAGGAATGTGCAAGCTTGAAAGGGCTCAGCTGGAACTGCAACCCAGTTCTGCCATAAAATGGCTCAATTTGCTTTAAATAAAATAAACCCTTTCTTGCCGAAAGGACTGAGTGGCTTGCAGTTTTTCCCTGCCTCCAGATTAATACAGCAAAGTTGGCACAATGGTAGAACGCTTAGCAGGATATGAGGACGTGTTGAATTCAAGTAGGTCTTCATATCTCATGCTGTAGCTTGTCTTTTTGTTAGTGGAAGAGGGGCCTTGAATATAACCAGGGAAAACAGAAAACCTATAGAAACCTCACAATAAAGCTCTTTACACAGATATCTTACAGAAAGTAGAGGGCTTCCAAACCCAAAAATGTCTATTGATTAGAGAGGGCCACAAACTTCAGATCAGGATCCAGATTTCAAAGATTCTCAACATTTGGAAGGGTTCCATTCTAGAGTCAGTTCATTACAGAAATAGGCGCCAGCAGCAAAACACTGATCCAGATGTTGGTTCAGATTCCGAAGCCACTTCAACTTCAAGGTTGCTGAGATCAGGTCAGTTTCTAGTATGAATTTCTATGACGCAAAACATACTGGTGCAAGAAGATTTCAGAGGTGCAAACAAGCTCAACACGTCCAGCAGCTCCCTTGTTATACTTAATTAGTAGCACTGGTTGAGCAAATCCTAGAGAATAATTTAATTGATGAATTTCACGTCTTTTTTTCCTGTGTGAATTGTCTATGAACAGCTCATGATTTTCTTAAAATTTTGCTGAATAATTTCTACAAATGGTTCTTGCATGTGAGCCATTAGTTGTGAGTATTTGACATTCAGAATCTGAGCTGCACTGGATGGTTTTGATTTGGCTCACGGGTCACCTCTTTGACTGGATGAATGTAGCTCTTAGAATCATGTTCCTAGCACAAATACTTATGATAATGACTTCATAATTCACTTCCTGTGAACATTCTCCAATATTTGTTGTTTCCTCAAACTCTCCAGCCAATAAACTTGTTCATTAGAACATTCACAGCAACTTAACCTAAAGGGACATGTACACAGCTGTAGCAAATTTGTTTTGCATTTCAAAGTAATGTTTGCAGAAACATTTTTGAAGTGTCACATTCATCCAGCCCTAGTTGTTAGTTTAATACTTTGCCAGAAGCGCACTGCCTCACATTCTATACCTCATGATTCTGGGCTGCTCAAGAGGCTGAAATGCCATCCTGCATAACTCAGGGAGCCCACGAGGCTGCTCTAATTTATGGCATTCTCCCCAGTACTGCATATGACTACACCTGCCCCCTCTCACATACCTCCCTTATGCTTCTTTCTCAGCCCCTTGCAAGTTGTTTACAGCCTCTGTACATCACTGGGGGAGCAGACAGGAGCTGGAGCAGATAACAATACACCTTTCACTATTTAAAATCCCTCCATGGGGTATGGCTTTTTTGGTAAATGTAAATGATAAATAATATCACAACAAACTTCATCTTAAACTTTCTCCCTAAGTGTGGCTGCTCCTAAAGTTTCCCTGCAGGATCTCTCTGTCCTAGACTTTTGTTCTAAACCTTCTTATACTCTCGCTGGCCCTAACTGGCCCCACCTGCTAATACGACTCGGCAGTAATTGTTCTACAGGTAGAGTTCAAGCACCTGCTAACAGAATAATCTAGCCAGAGAAGTCTGCATCGCTAGGCAGGATCCTTGAGTCTGCAACCATGTAATGCAGTGGTTCTCAAACTAGGGCCGCCTCTTGTTCAGGGAAAGCCCCTGGTGGGCTGGGCCAGTTTGTTTACCTGCCGCTTCTGCAGGTTCAGGCGATTGCAGCTCCCAGTGGCCGCAATTCGCAGTTTTGGGGGATTAAATGTCCAGTACCTGAGGAGAAACAGGGGCATCCCTTTGAAAGGAAAAATGAGACAAATAGGGCATGGGATGGGAGCTGGGTTAGCATCTTTAATTCGAATCCACTGAAATTAATGGAAAGCTCAGACATCTCTGAGCTTTAAAAATGGCTCAGTAAAAGTTCTGTGCAATATTTTGGGTCAGTCCCTTTTTTTTTATTTATTTATTTTACTCTTGCTTGCTCATCCCTCCTGGCAAACCTCTCCGCACCTCTGCCGTCTTTCAATTTTCTTTTAAAGGCCTCACCTGAAAAGGAGATGTGTGGGGTGATCATAGTTAACACATTTGCTATATTGAGAGAAGGGAGAAAAAGGTATCATCAGAGGGCCTAAGTCACTCTTAGGCTACGTCTTCACTACCCGCCGTATCGGCAGGTAGTAATCGATTTCTCGGGGATCGATACATCGCGTCTCATTTAGACGCAATGTATCGATCCCGGAACTCCACCAACCCGAACGGTGGTAGCAGAGTCGACATGGGGAGCCGCAGACATCGATCCCACGCTATAAGGACGGTAGGTAATTCAATCTAAGATACTTCGACTTCAGCTACGTTATTCACGTAGCTGAAGTTGCGTATCTTAGATCGATTTCCCCCCGTAGTGTAGACCAGCCCTTACTGGTGCTAAGATGGGTAAGCCACACCTCCCTGCACCAACCTGCCCACCGTATTCCCACCACCACCTTCATTTAGAAGGTATTCACTCCATGAGGGAGCTGGCATCACCTTGCCCTTTCTTGGGGTTCTAAACTTGGTGCCCTAGGCATGCTACTCCCTGACTAGCATTGGACAGGCTGGAGGCTGTACTGGCCTCTTTAAGATCCTCTGCCGAGGGGAGGTTGCAGCTGCTTTGCTGACTGATAGTCCACTTTGGGGCCTTGTACCTGAGGTGATGCCAAGAGTACTACTCTAGCACTGAGATGAATTTAGCCTGTAGTTTGGTGGTTTGAGCATAGGACCAAGAACACTGAACTGAAGAATTGCAATCAGGCCTCCTTCCTGTTCTATGGTCTTGGCTACGATACTTAAGCTCCCCATGCCTCAGTTTCCCCACCTGTACAAAAGAAATAATTTTACTTACCCACCTCTCTGTGGGAGGGAAGAGGGACTCTGAGATTATTAAATATTTATGTGATAATTTGAAAATTAAAAGCAACAGTATTAGGAGGAAATATTTTAGCAACAGAAAACGGGTAGTTGTTGGATCTAAACACATCCTCTTCTTATTGCTCGCCAGTTTCCGTTCTGTCTGTTTATCCATATAAGGGGCTTTTTAGTATAAGAGCATACAAGTGGCAGGGTAATTCAGAGAACAAATTATACCAGATCCCCATAGAGACAGACGACATCCCTAGAAGGCATTTGGGTTACATAATCAATTCATAGAGTGCATACACACACAAAAATAATGCTGCTATAGAACCTACAGCTATTATTAATATGAAGGCAAGCATTCCATATGCATTATTTCTGAAATTTCTCAAGTCCTCCCGCACTAGAACATTGAATTATTTAACACCAGCACGAAGAAGTAGGGTTGTGGTTTAAAGGGGAAAAAAGAAACATTACCTGTATCTGAGCAAATCAGATTTTGTTTCATAGTCAATTGCTCACAAAGAAAGTTTATAACCCTGCTTTGACCTTACCCAGAGCTGCAATTTTCCATCTCACAGGGTGACAAAACTAAGTTGAAACATATATCTGAATACACTGACAGCAGTTTGACCCTGGCTTTAGTTAAACTGATTTTTATATCTAAAGACAAAGATCATTTTTTATGTCGTCAGCGGTAATGCAGGGGGACAACTGTGAGAGAAATGTCACAACATGGGGTGCTATGGACTGGAAAGAGCAGCTCCTTGATGGGGTCCTCTGGTCTCTGCTGTGCCCCTGGTATAATGATCTAAGTGATTCTGGCCCACTGCCACAAGTTGCCTTCGCTGCGATAATGTCCAGGGAAATGTGTTTCAGTATTATGATCATGTCAGTGGCATTGCTAACAATACAGAGCTAAAACCTCACTAATCTTAAATGCAGTGGGAGGGAGAGTGCATAATTCCTTTAATCATTAAGCATAAGTGAGCTATCCTTGGCTTCCCAAAGCCAGTTTAAACTGGACTGTGCCCTTCCCATTCTCACTTGCCATTTGATGCTGTGTACTTTTTTGATCTTTCCTTTCTCTCTTTCCTTTTCTTTCTCTTATTTTTTTTTTCTGGATTCCAAGCCATCCGATTATGGGGATGGTAAACAGCTAGAGTGCAATCAGCTGTCAGTTCCAGTCAATCCGCCCTAACGGTTTACTCTTCAGTCAACACCGAGCCCTGGCTCCAATAATGCCAAGTCATCCTCCTGTACTCAAGCACCCACAAGAGATCAGTTTGTTAAGCCTTTTGCACCTTATATCAGACCTAAATGCCTGCAACACTCAATACAAAATAGGAAGAACAAGCCGACTGTGGGGAGCTGCTTGCAGGAAGTGGACAAGAAACAGTATTTAGGAATCTATTAGGGCATTAAGAAAATAAATACTATGGATCAGTTGAAGAACAATTACTCCAGTAACACGGGCAAACAGATGCACGGGGAACATTTGCTTCTGAAGCACATGCGTTAAGCATGGAATGATACAGAGAAGATTGTCCAGGGAAAGCAAAAGACCAGATTTAAATTTTTAGACTATAGCTGAAAGATCTCTTTAAAAATCTGATCAGGTCTGATGATGAAAGAACAGAAATTTCATAGAGGAGGGCCAGATTTGCAAGATACAGGAAGCTGAAATTAGAATATAGGTGGGCCTAAACCTTGACATTCAGATAGAGAATCAGACTCACATCTGAATTTACCCTCAGTTCAGGAATATTCAGCAGGTTGGGCTTGGGTCCACAATTAAGCCTGAAATAGAGTTGGGCAAAATACTTTCACTGAAACTCTTTCCAGTGAAAAATACAGATTCAGGGATGCCAAAACATTGCATGAATTCATGCTGACTTTTCTGGATCAAAATGACTTTTCATTTCAAATTGTCCTTTAATTCTATTTAAAAAAGCAAAATTAAAAAAAGTTTTTAAAAAAATTCTTGAAATCAAAACAAACTTTAGTTGTGGGTCGAAAAAAATATTTCGTTCAGCCAAAAGGAAGATGTTTGCTACTTTTCAATTTGCTGAAAATTTCAAAAAACTTAATTTTCAGTTCAACCCAAAACACTTTATTTTTCAGAGTCTCCAACATAGATGGTGGTTCAAAATATTGTGGGGGGAGGGGAAGAGACCATGCATGGAGATCACTAGGCAGAGGGGAGTCTTTGTTTGGGGGGAGGGAGAAATGTGGATGTGCAGAGGGAGCCCATCCTGCCCTTACCCAACAATGGCAGAGTTCCTGTTCCCGCTCCTCCAACTTGCCACATCATCAGATGATGTGGTCATCCCCATGTAGGGGTCCCTCCCCTGCAACTGCCTACCCCACCGTCTTCCTGGCCCTGACCCCCATGGCATCACAATGCTCAGAGAGGGCTTTCCACACTGCCCCCTTCCTGGCCCTGGTGTTGACATGTGTGAGGCTTCTCCTGTCACCAAACTGGGCACGCCCTTGGAGTGGCTCAGCCAAAACTGTTGATCTGGTAGATAGATTCGGGGGATCTTGACCCCCTTCAGCCCTATACATCTAGCCTAGGATTGCCAGCAAACCAAAAATTCCATTATTTGGCCAGCTCTACCCTGAAACACTGAGCTACATAAATTATTATTTGTATTTGTGTTATCATAGCCCCTAGGAACACCAGTCATGGAATGGAATGGACACTGAATTGATAACCAATATTTACATCTTTGGACCATTCCAAAGGGGACACGTACCACAGGGAAAGTGGTACTTTACTGCATATCTTCACGGGCACTGACTGGAACAGTAGTAATAAGAATACATATTACAAGCTAGTACTTATGTTCAGAATCCAGTCACATTTTGGTTAAAAGTACCCAAAGAATAGCAACCCTGCTTCCTTTTTCTGAGCAAATATAAATGATGGGTAAATGTCAGATCAGCTGTTCAAATCCATCTCATCACCCACAAATTTCCAGTGGATCTGGCCACAGATGGAGATATTACAGGAATAGGATCCATCCCCCTCAATTGTCCCTCATGCTGAGGGCCATGGCCATCGCTCATTGTTGCCCCAGAGTTCCCCATGTTTCCGCACCAATTCAGTGCCTGTCCCCCCTCAGTTTTTTTGCTGACAATTATTTCACAGGCAGTTCACAATTTTCTGTGGTGATTCCAAAGACACAATGGCAGGACAGCATATTCTCACCTATCTTGCAGCTGACACCAAGCCCCAAAAGACACATGAGCAGGAAAACTTAACATTAGGCAAACTCTCTGCCAGTTATACCCTTCCCCGCCCAACTCCCAGATCACTACTCACGCCTGTCTTTCTCAGTCACATCTTCCCTCATTGTTCTATCTCAATCTTTTTAACCCCTTTTGCTGTGTGTCCATCCTACTGCAAACTTACACCACTGGCCATTTCCTCCTGGTAAAGGGTCAGCTTTCTGCACTTTTGAACCACTAGGTGGCACTAGAGCAACAGTCATTAGCCTACACCAAGACCAGAGTAAGACCTGTAGCTGCATGTGCATTGCATTCTTCATAGGCTTGTTGCAACGCACGCCTGCCCTTTAGAAGCCCATGCCCTAGGTTCAGACCTAGTATCTTTTACCACCTCTATTTCTTCCCTTTTACCAAGGCCTGACAAATATCAGGACCAAGCCAGAAGAGGCTCAGCATGTGCTGCTGGAGAATCCTAAAGACGTGAAGGCAAGAGCTTCAGACATACATAACATAGAAGGCTCAGTTTAGAATAGAAATAAGCAGAGGATTCATCAGTTGCCATCACTCAGCCGGATGTTGCCTTAGGCATAGGGAGTTGTAGGGGCACCAGGAATGCTGTGGGTTGGTTTTTGCTATTCAGCCACTAAGTTAGCTCAGCTGTCACTGAAAAACAATTGTTTGTAATATACACATCCCATTTCTTGGAGAGCCCCGTAGCTGGCAGGGCATAAACTCTCCTCTGCCAGCTGCCAGTTGGGGTAGTCAATTTTAATTTACCATTAAAATATGTATCCGGGTGTTAGAAGCCAGCTTGCTAGTTCCTGGCATATTTGCTATTCCACAGTTCCCATTTGGGTTAAAGGCCTGATTTGAATGCCTGGTGCATGCTTTTATGGCACATACACTAAATTAGACCAATGGAGAGAAAGTTAACATGAACCTGCACAGGATTCCCATTGACTTAAATAGGAAATAAGGGCACTTAGCACCTAGCCGGATCAGCCCCTTGGATGATAACTTTGCAGAGTTCTCTTCTTAGGATAGATCCATAGCTCCAGCTTAGCACAAAGAAGAGGAGACGACCTGGAGCAAAGGTGACACCATTTTCATGTTCCTGCAGTCAGATTGATCTCTGGCACAATTCAGAGCAGAGGAAGGCTGTTATAAATTATGCCCTGCTCTGTTCACAGGTAAAGAGATGATTTTCCTAACTGGCAGTAGAGGTGGAAGTTGTATGTGACTGGAGCTCTGGGCTCAGGCATTTTTATTGTGATGCAGTGTGGTGAGATGATAAAAAAGCAGAATGCTGTCTACAATACAGTTTCCACTTGGAAGGTGCATTGGTGGACACCAATCGTGAATGACAGGTGCCATTTTTCCAGTGGAGATGCACAGTGAAAGTAAAGCAAAAGCAAAGCATTCTTTGTTTCCCATACTTCACTACTAATAAAGCATTTGCAGGGCAAATTATGCCCTCACTTAAACCTACAAGCTCCCATTGTCTGCTAATCATGCTTGCAGTTATACCTATGCAGCTCAATTGTCTTCTGATTATATCCTGTGATACACCTGTTCAACCTTCCTGAATGCTAGTGGGGTCACCCCGGGATGTGTTGGGAAAGCACTGCACACATTATGGATGCTACTGTAAAACAAATAGTAAATAATAATAGCAGAGATAACTGAGGGCTTGAATCAGCCTGCAGAATTTCAACCAGTGCATGAAAAAGAAGGAACCCAGATAACTTTCAGATCGTACAAAGGCTTGCAAGGTTGTCAATTGTCTTTTTACTAAATTTAAGACAGAGTTATTCAGAGACAAGAATCATGGGGCTCAACAATTTTTACAGCCCTCTTTGATATCAGATCTGCACTTCAAGATATTCCTTTTGTATTTCTGATCCCAGGCACACCTGCCTTTTATTGATCTACTACAAGAATGGAATGAAGCCGGCATACCTGCAGTGCAATCCCACAAGTATAGCATGATGCTCCATCAGCCATTGGCCACCTACCCATTGTCATGTACCCTGTATTTGTCACTCACCAAATCAATCCCATGCTGTTCAGCACATTTAGGAACCCAGGCTAATAAATCATTTAAGTGCCTATCACTTCCCAGATGGTGAGTGCAGTTCAATGCAGGTAATTATAAAAAAAATTACTTTTGGAGCAAAAATATCAAAACATGGGAATATCCATCTAATAGAAAAGCCCTGCAAAGAGATTTGGGAGTTCTAATAATTCTGTGGAGCAGGTTAAAGGTCTGAGTGCCTGACAGTGGATTTTCCTTCTGATTGACTGAATCGATCCTCTCCTCGTGTAACAGCTCTGGGCCCCTGTATCTAGTGATTTCAGGACTTGAATGCTGCACCATGGGAAAGCAGTGCACTGAGCATACTTTTCTAGCTGTAATGTGTTTGCAGAAAAACAAAGTCAGTTACCAAGAGCATCAGGAGAGGGAAATGTGCAGGTGTAAAAGCCGGGCTAGGTAAAAGTCAAAGTGAGAGTTGAGCTCTGACAAAAATGGGTGGTTCAAAGTGGATGCACAAAGCTCCCCAGCCCCACAATCCCTTCATAAACATTTTATTTTTAGCACTTAGATTTTAACATAGAGGTTTGTTAATTCTACAAAAGAAATATCATTAAAACGGCCGGAAGCTCTATCCCGCTCAAGAAAGATGAATTCATACCAAACAGGGTACAGAGAAGGGGCACTAGGATGATTCTAGGAGAGCTTGACTTGTTTAGTTTAGATAAATGAAGGCTGAGAGGGGAGCTGATTGCTCTCCACAAATACATCAGGGGGGTAAACATCGGGGAGGGAGACGGACAATGGTGGCAGAACAACAAACAGGTATAAATTGGCCATGAATATGCATTGAGGCTGGAAATTAGAAGGTGGTTTCCAGCCATCAGGGGAGGGAGGTTCTGGAACAGCCTCCCAGCACAAGTAATGGGGGCAAGCAACCTCACCAGTTTTGCGATGGCCATTGATAAGTTTCTGAACAGGGTTATATGACAGGGTTGCCTATGACAGCAGGGGACTAGACTCTGTGACCCAAGAGTCCCTTCCATTCCTATGTCCCTCTCCATCAACTTGTAACTTACATCAATCTTCCCAAATCCCTCACTGCCCACATACCAGTACCTAACTCGTTAATTATTGGATTTTATGCTACAACAAAAAGGTCCATCTCCCAGCCAATGTCAACAGAAGATGCACTTACACAGGGCCAAACTTTCTGCCCTCCTCAGGTGTAGGAGGCACGAAACACTGTGAAACCTCCACAGTCCTGCAGCAGAAGGGGCTAGAGGAAGCTGAGAGGAGGACGCACCATCCCTGCATGCTGTGGAATTCTGATCCAGGGACTAGCAAGCCAAATGTAATAGGAAGCGCACAGGGACCACAGCTGCAACTGCATCCTATGGTCATAACAGAGGGAGAAAAACAAGAGTTCCCAGCCTCTCTGCACTGAGTCACCAGCCCCTCATATATAAAGTGTACAAGGCCATTTGTTTGGTCTTTGCGTGGGGAAGGAGCATCCAAATACAGAGGAAAAGGGACATGCTCCTTTCCCCTCCCTAGGCAAAAAGTACTCTCATACTTCTTCATGCAGGTAACAATATAAACACCACGCACTTAAACAAATGTACTACTGGACAGTATTTAGAAATCATTCCATCATGTATAAGCAAGTTTTCCAAATAGAATTTTTAGCCCTGGTTTTCAAACCATCATCTTTGCCTCTTTCACAAGTCATTCGTATGATGCGGTAGAGCTAGCTATACATTGATTGTTACCCAAAAAATAGTTCTATTTCAATTATCCAAATACTATTGAAATATAGTGCTAAATCCTGAGATACCTACTTTTTAACTCCACATACTAATATTATGTGAATGATTCATATGAAGAAAGAACTGATTTGAGAATTCATCCAGAATTCAAACTAAATGCAGATCAAAGATCTGAAGAAGTTTGATTGCCATTTTTCTTCATTAGCCAGACAAGAAGCAGAAGCAGGTGCAACTTACTAAGTAGATACCAAATGTTAGTTTCCAAAGCCTGCCTGTTTTCATGTTGAGACACCCCACAGTTAGTTTCATGTAAGGCTTGCATAAGCTTTCCGAATTTTTGGTCCTTATCTCAACCAGATCTCTTACCCTTCAAACGTTTGTCATCAGTATCTTGACCCAGTGGCATCATTTTCACTATCAGAGTGGTATTGATTTATTTGTGCAAGCTGTTAGGTAAATACAAGGGCCTACTTCTCATCATAAAAGCTTTGAGAGTAAAGATAACATTGTTGACTGGAAGTATAAATCAAACAAGACATTAGTGCATTCCTAGTGTGATACGTTCGATCACAGAAACCCCCTGGGGGCTGCCAATTGATGTGCCCAGACTACTTCTGCCCCTGCTTTCCCTGCCAGCTTGAGACTCCAGCACCCTGTCTTGTTGAGCCAGAGACACCAGTCTGCTCCAACACAGACTCAGGGTCTGAACCACGTGACCCAAAGTTGCAGACTTAACTGAAAGCAACTTAAGAAGTGTTCCTGTCTTTAACATCCAGATGTCTGACTCCCAAAGGGATCCAAACCCCAGATAAATCCATTTTACCCTGTATAAAGCTTATCTACCGTAAACTTATAAATTATTCGCCCTCTATAACACTGATAGAGAGATATGCACAGCTGTTTCCCTCCTCCCCTCCAGGTATTAATGCATTCTCTGGGTTAATTAATAAGTAAAAAGTGATTTTATTAAATACAGAAAGTAGGATTTAAGTGGTCCCAAGTAATAACAGACAGAACACAGTGAATTACCAAGTAAAATAAAATAAAACACAGACATCAGAGTCTAATAGTAAGAAAACTGAATACAGACAAAATCTCACCCTGTGTGGTGTTCCAGTAAGCTTCCTTTTACAGACTAGTCTCCTATTCTGAGTCTGGCAATCACTCACACCCCCTGTAGTTACTGTCCTTTGTTCCAGTTTCTTTCAGGTATCCTTGGGGGTGGAGAGGCTCTGTCTTGAGCCAGCTGAAGACAAAATGGAGGGGTATCCCAGGGGTTTAAATAGACTTTCTCTTGTGGGTGGAGACCCCCTCCTCTCTCCTATGCAAAGTCCAGCTCCAAGATGGAGTTTTAGAGTCACATGGGCAAGTCACATGTTCATGCATGACTCAGTTTTTACAGGCAGCAGACATTGGGTATGGCTACACTGGCACTTTACAGCGCTGCAACTTTCACGCTCAGGGGTGTGAAAAAACAGCCCCCTGAGCACTGCAAGATACTGCACTGTAAAGCCTCAGTGTAATCAGTGCCGCAGTGCTGGGAGCGTGGCTCCCAGCGCTGCAAACTACACCCGTAGAGGATGTGGTTTACGTGCAGCGCTGAGAGCTCTCCCAACGCTGGTGATCCGACCACACTCACACTTCAAAGCACTGCCACAGCAGCGCTTTGAAATTTCAAGTGTAGCCATACCCATTGTTTACATGTTACCCTGAATGTCCTTAGGTAGACTTCTTATGTGGATTGGAGCTTTCCAAGATTCATTGTCGTTCAAGTGTTTCTTGATTGGGCACTTAACTTGCACGTTCCTTTCTCAAGAAGCTGACCAAATGCTTTACTAAGAAATCAAGCAAGTACACAGTCAATATTCATAACTTCAAAAACAACGACACATGCATACAAATAGGATGAATAGATTCAGTAGATCATAACCTTTGAAGAGATATGCTACATGGTATATGTAGCATAAAACATAATCCAGTTATGTAATATATACATTCATAAGCATATTTCCATGAAGCCTTATGGGGTGCGTCGTCACACCTAGGTACGCTCAGGTTGTAATGTAAGGCACAGATATAAAGGCCTAGTGAGAAATCCACAGTTTGGAAAATCATAGGCAGGGCCACCCAGTAGATTCAGGGGGCCTGGGACAAAGCGGGGGAGCTGCAGCGCTTGTACTCACCCAGCAGTAGTCCGAGTCTTCAGAGGCATTTCAGCAGCGGGGGGCTCTTCAGTGCTGCCGAAGACGGGGAGCCACTGAAGGGCCCCCTGCCGCCGAAATGTCAGCCGAAGACCCGGACTGCCGCTGGGCCAGGGCTCGCGGGGCCCTGGGCCTGGGGAAAATTGCCCTATTTGCCCCCCCCAGGCAGCCCTGATCTTAGGAAACTAAATATATTGACAAAATAAAGTGATAGTTGAACTAGCACATCCGTTGGCCATTAGCATTTCAGTAGAATCTCATCGATGGCCAGTCAGAAAAGCTTCCTTATAAGTGAAGAGTTCTCATGTTAGCCTAGCCATATTGCATGCTCTGTAAGACAGAAAAAGAGAAGGGTTGTACTTGTGAAATTTCCAACCTGACTAGAAGCAGGAAATACTGGCTATCCCACAAAGGACCTTGTAATGACAAGTTTTGAGCACACTTTTGTAGATTCAAGAGATTTTTGCCTAAAGGTCATTCCAGCTTTTGAGCAGGCATCCAAACCAAATCACTGAGTCCTTTGAGAGCCATTCACCATGGTTTAGCATAAAGTTTAGTGATTTCATAAGTGCCTAAAGGTCTCCCGTTTAGTTTCACTAAAGTCATCAAATAAACCAGTGTGTCAGCTAGCTAACCCTGAACTCTCACTCCCTCTCCTCCTTTGACAGCAACTTCAATTTAATTAGCCCCTTATCATGCTGAGACATCTCAAGGCACTTTATGAAAGATGTACAGTCGTACAGTCTGCAGTGCCAAGGTAACAAATGAAATCAGGCAAGGTAAAACAAGAAAGGCCTCAATTTAGATTTATAGAGCAAAAGAGCGACAAAGGACAAAATGGACCAGATCCTTCACTGGTACAAATCAAGGCCTGTTTTTAGTGAAGCTCTCTGGTTTCCACCAGATGAGGATCTGCTCCCATAGCTTTAAAGAGATTGTAGGCAACCCTATCACAGGTGACATTATTAATTCATATTTTCACTAGTTAAACATTTAAATACATAGCTAAGGAAGGGAATCTGAAAACAGAGTTATTATATCATTGTTTTGTAAGCCAGGGCTTCCTGCCCTCAATTTAAACTCAGATCAGGGGATAATCAGTAAGGGAATATGGTATGTGTGCAGTAAAATAATTAAAAAGCCCTTTAATTACTCTTATTGAATGTCTCACCTGTGGGTCAAAAAATAGCACAGTTCAAGCCCCACAGCAGGAGGTGAGATTCTACCCAATGCTGCATCATATTAGTGGGACTGTCATCAGACAGACCTTCCTTCAGATGAGTATTAAACAGGGGTCTGATCTACACCTCTCATGATTGTCCAGGTGGATGTTATAAAGATCCCACGACACTCTTCAAAGAGCGCAAGGGATAACCCAGTGTATTGGCCAACATTCTCCTACTCAGTAAAACATGTCCCAGGCTGTGAACAATTGCCAAGTACAAAATAGCTGCTGTGTTTCTCTAAAGCATTATTGTTAAGCTCCACTCTGAGATAAATCCTGAGATCCTTACTCTGTTTTTACCAAGGCAAAATTCTCATTGAAGTCAAAGGGAAAGGCCTTTCTTTACCAGAATCTGATTATAAAAGTCCCATTTCAGGAGCACATTCCTGTTCAAGACAGCATTAAGAACATGCTTTACTTTACACATTGATAGTAAAGTGTGTGGGAAGTAAATTTAATTAATATAATGGGACTTAAGCACAGAAATTTAAAGTTATGAATGTGCAGAAGTGCTTTCCTAACTTGGAGCTTTCAGATACCTTTGATAGACAGACTGACCACCGGATATACATTCTATTTTATTTTCTAAACCACATGGCAAAAAAGAAATCAAGAGTGCAAACATCTTCCTGATGCACAACAATGAATCAAATAAATTATTTTTGCATTGTTGTTGCGTCCATGTTGGTCCCAGGATATTAGAGACATAAGGTAGGTGAGATAATGTCTTTTATTGGACCTATTTCTACTGGTGGAAGGTAAAATCTTTCAAGTTCCACAATGCAGGCCTGGTGAAGGAAATATCAGGCACTATGATTTCCTTCCTTAGAAGAAGAATTCTAAAGCTTGTACTGTCTTCCAACAGAATTTGGTCCAATAAAAGATATTATTTCACCTATTTTGTTGTTCTCAAATAAATTATACATTTGAAAACCCTTACAAAAAAGAAAGACTGTACATCTTAGAAAAGAGATGACCAATGGGGGATATGACAGAGGTCTGTAATATTATAAGTAGTATGCAGAAAATAAATAAGGAAGTATTAGTTGCCCCTTCACATCACATAAAAACTAGGTGTCACCCGATAAAATGAATAGGCAGCAGATTTAAAACCAAGAAAAGGAAGCACTTCTTTGCTCAGTGCACAGTTAACCTGTGGAAGTTGTTGCCATGGGATGTGGTGAAGGTTGAAAGTATAACTGGGTTCAAAAAAATACTTAAATAAGTTCACGGAGATAGGTCCATCACTGGCCACTAGCCAAGATGCTCAAGGTAGAAACCCCATGCTCTGGGTGCCCCTAAACCTCCAACTGCGAGAAGCTGGGACTGGACAATAGGGGATTGATCATTCGAAATTGTTCTGTTCATTCCCTCTGAAACATCTGGCACAGGCCACTGTCAAAAGATAGGATATTGGGCTAGATGGAACCATTGGTCTGACCCAATATGGGAGCGGAGAGAGAAAAACAAAAAGCTTAATCTGGTTTCTTGTGAGCAGTGAAGGGGCAGAGAGCACAGAGTGTTGGATACGCTTCCAGGCCAACAGGCAAACAGCAACTAAAAAGATGTAAACATCTTTCTTTTTTTCTATATATATATTTTGTGACAGAGCTCTGAACTTGTCCCCATGGGTCCCACACTTCTAGGCGGTTTATGCTAGCCTCAGTGGCTCACCGCGACCCTCCACGTAGCCCTTCTCTCTCTAGGGCCAGGGTTACAGTCTACTGAGCCCTTTTCATCATAAACCAGCAAGGAGGTTGGGGTTATAACTCCCACAGTCTCTGTTGTCCCTAGGGGCTTGTTTCAGAACAGTTTACCCTCCTCTCCTGACAAGGGCCTGACTTCCCCTCCCAGGAGATGTTCTTGTAGGGGTGGATCGGGGGGAACCCGGGCCCGCCATCTACTCTGGGTTCCGGCACAGGGACCCTACTGGTAGCAACTGTTGGCAGCCAACCTTTCACTGCCAGAGTTGCTACATTTCCCTGAGCCACTTCCCAGCTTTCCTGCTTCTCCCTTCTTCACCCTTACCAATGACTTGAGGGTGTCTTCATTAACTAGCCCTTCAGTCACACTTCCTCTCCTCTGGCTCCCCGGCTCTTCTCTGCCTGACTGGAGTGAACCCTTTTATAGTACCAGCAGGGCTTTAATTAGAGTCAGGTGGTCACATTAGCTTAATGGTGTCACCTGACTCTTTGCAGGTTAATTGGAGTCAGGTGTTCTCATTAGCCTGGAGCAGCCCCTGCTCTGATCAGTCAGGGAACAGAAAACTGTTAATCCGTGGCCAGAATATCTGCCTTCTGCTACACTGCTGTACCCAACTGTCCTGGGTCTATCACAATATATATTTGTTATAAATAAAATTGAAATGTACTATTGGTCCAAAACAAGTTGTATTTTTGCCTGGCATTCATTGGTCAGGTTCACAGGTTTGCTTTGAAGACCGGATTTCCCACTCTGAAATGCATTCACAGCTTCTGATGAGATCCAAAACCTCTTGGTATGATGATGTACAGAAATATAACTCCGGAACACAATTTCACATTATTTCTTTATCTCCATGTTGACTTTTGTTCCCATGATGCAGTATATCCATAAACCTAAAGTGTATTTTAGATCAGAAAGCTCTACTGACCTGTCAACTTTCAAAATATCAATCAAGTCTTTTTTTGTAATATAGTGGGGTGAGGATGGGGGGAACCAAATATGAAGGACTTGTCAAAACTCATGATAAATCATGAAGTGAACAAAAAGTGTCATGAAATAAATACTATAAACCAAATGGAAACTTCAAAAGTTCCTCACAGCATTGTATCAGGGATGCTTGAGCAATTCACTACACCCCTCAGCACCTCCTTTGCCTCATCAGTAAAATGGAATTACTGATGTTTACCCGCCCCCCCTGTGTGATCTGTGGATGGAACAGTCTGAACAAGTGCTAATTATCAGCATCACCTTTATCCTCTATGGACGATCAATAATTTTAATGGTTGTCATAATGTATGTTTTATTTGTATTAATGCAGCACCTAAAGGTACCAACCATGATTGGGCCACATTGTGCTTGGCATTGTACAGACACATAATAAGAGAGAAAAGCTTGCAGAGCTATCAAGCAACTACAACCAAAATGGACAACGGTTGCATTAGTATCCCCAATTTATATATAAGGAACTGAATGCACTGGAAGAGTGTGGTAGAGTGAACCTGACCACCTGAGTCACACTCCAATGCCTTAACCATAACTCCATCAAACCAGGATTAAAATAGCACCCTCACCATAATGACATGAATGGGCAGGTTTAACTGACTCACAGAAATTGGCAAAATTGACTCTCAGAAATTGGCTGGTTGATATTTCTCTGCTGAATCTGTTTTTTGACAGAAAATTGGGTTTTCAACTAACTGACAGTTTTCACGAAAACTCTTCTCTCGGCTGAACATTTCGATAGTTCACTGAAAATTATATTTTTCCAGCTGAAAAACAAAGCATTTCAGTTTTTGACCCAAATCTTTCAAGTTTTGATCACTGAAGGAAAAGTGCAAAGACAAGAGGCAGGGCTACAAGAACACCCTTTATCTATACACTATTTGCCTTTAATATAGACTAGTTTCCATGCAAAATTTCAAAGCAAAAGGGGAAAATTTGTTTTTGTCAAATTTTTACACAGAAACAAAACCCAATTTCTGACCAGCTTTATAAAATATCTAATGCAGAAGTGGGCAACTATGGCCTGCGGCCACATGAGGCCTGCAGGACCATCCTGACCGGCCCCTGAGTTCCTGGCCCAGGGGGCTCACCCCCAGCCCTTTCCCTGCTGTCCCCTGCCCCCCACAGCCTCAGCTCACTCACTCCGCCGCCGGAGTAATGCTCTGGGAGGCCGGGCTGTGAGCTTCTAGGGCAGCACAGCTGCAGAATCTGGCCTGAGCCGGTGTCTGTGCTGCACGGTGGCAGCAGTAGTGGTGGTAGTGTGGCCTGGCTCCAGGCAGTGCGGTAAAGGGGCACAGAGCAGGTGGGGTTGGATAGCGGGCAGGGAAGTCGGGGTGGTTGTCAGGGGTGTGGATAGGGGTCGGGGTGGTCAGAGGGTGGGGATCAGGGGGGTTGTATGTGGGTAGGGATCCCGTAGGGGCAGTCAGGAAGGAGGGGAAATTGGATTGGGCAGCAGGGGGCAGTCAGGGGCAGGGGTTCTGGGGACAGTCAGGGGACAGGGAGAAGGGGTGGTTGGATGGAGCAGGGGTCCTAGGGGGGCCATCAGGAATGAGAAGAGGGGTTGGATGAGGCAACAATGGTCCGGTGGTGTTCAGAGGATAGGGACCGGGGGGGGCAGCGGTCCCGGGGAGGCTGTCAAGAAACAGGGGAGTTGGATAGGGCAGGAGTCCCAGGGGAGGCAGATAGGAGATGGGGACTGGGCCACAACTCCCTCTCCTAACCGGCCCTCCATACAACTTATGAAACCCAATGAGGCCCTCAGGCCAAAAAATTTTCCCGCCCCTGATCTAAAGGGAAATCTATTTCATTCCTGGAAGGTCAGTACAAGATTTTCTCAACAAGTCATTGCCCACAGCTTTGTCTAGTCACGTCTTAAATGAACCAAGTGGTAGATCTTCCCCTATTGTCTGGCAAGAGATTATACAGCATCCTAAAAATCTCTGTTCAGAAAATGTCGTCTGCTTAATTTTATCACGTTACTCCTAGTTATAGTCCACCACTACATTTCCTGATCTTGTTAAATCTTTCCCACGTCAGTGGCAGCTTGATGAGCTTTTTCATGTTATGTTTCTCATCTTTGTAACAAGAGTGTGATCTGAAGATCCTTCAGTCTGGTAACAACTGGTTCAGCATTTTGGTTGCTAAGTGACTATCTTGGCCCGTTCAAGGTCCCTTCCAGCTCTATGAGATAGGTATATCTCCATATAATAGGAGAAAGCAGTCACTGGGTGGAACAGATCATTGAAGGAAACAAAACAGTAAGAATAGGAGCACATGCCAATGTATTTAAGTTGCAGGTTTCCTTGCAATTCGGTAATTAAAGATCAAATCTCCTGCCTTGGGATGAGAGGAGGGGACTCTGGAACTTGTTTGGCTGAAAGTACAAATGCTCTAAGTTCATCAGGATGCAATCCAGCCAATCAGGCTACATGCAAGGGGTAAATATAATTATACTATTTCAGAATATGTATCTAATTTTAAAATATTTATTAATTATTATTTATATTGCAGTAGAGCCTAAGAAACCCCCAACTGAGACTGGGTACCCATTAGGCTAGGCTAGGCACAGTAGAGACACATAGTCAGAGGCAGTCCCGGCACTGAAGATCTTACAGTCTAAACAGAGAGACAGGCAAAAGGTGAGGTGGCAGGAAAGAGAGGTGCAGTCACTTGACTGAGTTCACATAGCAATGACCAAACTCAGATTTTGCAAATCCTTATCCAGTGCCATGTCCATTTCTTGCATGAGCTGCTTACACCTTAGCTCCATGATAATGGCTACACAGGATACAGATGACCATCTGTCATAAACAGATAGCTAAGGGTTAATGTTTCTTTCACCTGTAAAGGGTTAACAAAGGGAACCAAACACCTGACCAGAGGAGCACTCAGGAAACAAGATTTTTAAAAGCTCAGGGAGGGTTTTTGGGTGTGTGTCCCTTTGTCTGAGTCTTTTGTCTGTCTCTCAGCTATGAGAGGGATCTTTCTATCTTTAAGCTTCTAATCTTCAGTTTCCAAGTTGTGAGTACAAAGGTAGAAAAACAATAGGCTTTTAT
>NC_133777.1:76864790-77110944 GCF_003597395.2 Chelonoidis abingdonii
GGTGGCAGCGAGAATATCCAAGCTGGTAGTGAGCTTGGGGGAGTTTCAGGTAAGCCCCCAAACTTTGGACGCAAAAGTCCAGGTTTGGGACAGGACCAGACTGGTGGACACTAAAGTCCAGGTCTGGGACTGGACGGCTAGATTACCACACACCCACATTTTGGACTCTAAGGTTCAGAATTAGGAATTATGCTTATGACACCATTCCCATGGAACTGAGGGCTCAACAAATCAGACAAGAAATGAGGTGTGTCGGAAACAGAGATGCAGAGGGTCTGGAGTAGCAGTTGGAGCAGTCACCGTCGGGCCTGCTGGTTGCTGTGGTGGCAGCTAGGCCAGGAACCAGATCCAAAAGTTACAGCTGAAGTCAGGAGTCAAGATGGGATTTAGAACAAAGCAAGAGTCAAGCTGGGAGCTAGGCTGGAGCAAGACGAGGAAAAAGGCTGGAGGTAGACCAAGGTGGAGTAGACTAAGGCCAGTGGAGTCTGTCAGCACTGTCAGGCAGGGGAGAGTCCCATGTTATGAAGTGACACTGGGCAGACTGAGCTGTTTCTCCTGTGAGGCTTGTATACCTGCTCTCGGAGTCACTAAACCAGCTCCGGGCACGTCGATTGGCTGGAGCCTAGCACAGAAATGGTTCATTACTGCATGTGGCTTCATCAGGCTCTAGTTCAGACTCACCATGAGTCTATATTAAAGGCAAATAGCGTATAGGTAAAGGGTGTTCTTGTAGCCCTGCCTCTTGTCTCATCCTATAACAATAGGGCTTTCCCATCAGCTTAATTACTCCACCTCCACAGGAGGCAGATGCTATGTCAGCAGGAGAGTGTCTTCCGCCAGCATAGTGCCAGTGTGGACAGCGCTTAGGTCTCTATAACTTGCTGTCTTTTTCACACCCCAAGCGATTTACGTTAGATCAGCTTAAGCAGTAGTATAGACCTGATTCATCCCCTCTCTCATTCCGCAAGTGAAGTTTATTACTGTACTGACTCCTTGACATATCTGGTCCCTAATGCCAGCCTTGATCCATTACTCTGGTCAAAGAAATGCCAAGATAAATGTGTTCTTGTTCTGTCCATCACCACTGAGTCTAACTTTCATCTCCCACTAGTGAAGCTAACTGACCTGATTACCTATAAAAACTTTGGGGCTTTTGGATCAGTTTTAATTTATTAACACCACCCCAGGCTGCTCCATTGTTTGCATAGTTTTCAAAATTCAGCACTTGTTTTTTCTTTTAAATGTTCCAAGGTTCAACATTTAAACAGACGTTGTATCATTTTTGGATAGTTTCTTGCGTTTGTCAGCCCAAGGTCAGAGTTTGGATGAATGCCTTATTAGCTTAAGGGTTTCTAACAAGTAGCACTGGGGCTGGGATTCCATTAGCAGCAGGCAAGCCGGAGAGTCCTTTAATGGTTAGGACATTACTTGGTATCAAATTGTATTTGGTTGCCATGGAATGAACGCTCCCATAGGAAAATTAAACTAGGGCACTTCATCCACATTCTGGGGATGCACTGGCAGCAAAAAAAGAATATTGTGCCAGTCACAGGCTTTGCGCTTTTACAACATTTTGCATGCAAAGGGCTGGAACTGAAAGACATGTTAGAATTTTTTTTTAAATGTTACACCTAGACTTCAAAAGCTGAATAAGATTAGCCCAGCGCCTAGTACACCTAGGCTGCAGAAGTTTGCTTAGCAGGGTCAAGGCTGTCAATATATGCAATTCAAACAATTGTTCTCAGTACTAGAGAGATAAAGTGGGGAAGGTAATATTTTTTAGGGCAGTGTTTCCCAAACTTGGGATGCCGCTTGTTTAGGGAAAGCCCCTGGCGGGCCAGGCCAGTTTGTTTACCTGCCGCGTCCACAGGTCCAGCCGATCACAGCTCCCACTGGCCGCGGTTTGCTGCTCCAGGCCAATAGGAGCTGCAGAAAGCGGTGTGGACTGAGGGACATACTGCCTGCCGCTTCCAGCAGCCCATATTGGCCTGGAGCAGCAAACCGCAGCCATTGGGAGCCGTGATCAGCCGGACTGATGGACCCGGCACATAAACAAATGGACCCGGCCCGCCAGGGGCTTTCTCTACACAAGCAGCGTCCCAAGTTTGGGAAACATTGTTTTAGAGGACCAACTTCCATTGGTGAGAGAGACAAATAAAAGATACTACCTCACCAGCCTTGCCTCTCCAGTACCCTGGTACCTACTCGGATACAACACTGTTCTCAGTACTGTCGGCCCAAGCTCCTCTCAAGGACTTCTGCTGATGACATAATTGCAGCTTTTTCCTGCATCTCTCTTCCCATTGCCTCTATGTTTATGGAGGAAAATCCAATTTGGGGGGTCACATTTACATCACTGACACAGCATATTTTTGAGAAGAAGCATGCTTTTTTTATGCAGCAATTGATTGGGAGCCTGGAGCCATTAGCAAGTCCTTACAGCTAAAGACCAGGTCCAGAAGATATTGGTTCCTTTAACAGATCTTTGATTTCGTTTCCCCACTTGTTAAACAGGAGAAGCATTAATTACCAATCTCTCAGGAATGTTCTATCTTATCTACCTACCTTAAGGATCACGACACTGTTGTGTGAGGATGAACTCACTAATGTCTGTGAAACCCTTTGGGATCTTTGGAGGATGGAAGGACTAAGTAACAATAATGAAAACTATTATTCTTCTTTCTACATTCCATTTGTTGTGTTAGGCATCTTAAAAGACCTGACAGCGTGGGGTACGGATTAATTTGGGGGGATAAGATATTTTAACCTTAAAAATAAAATAAAACAAAAAGATCCCTAGACTTTAAGACCAAAAGGGACCATTATGGTCATCTAGTCCAAGGGTTGGCAACCTTTGGCACGCGGCTCGCCAGGGTAAGCACCCTGGTGGACCGGGCTAGTTTGTTTACCTGCCGTGTCCACAGGTTCAGCCGATCGCGGCTCCCACTGGCCGCAGTTCACCGCTCCAGGCCAATAGGGACTGCGGAAAGCAGTGACCAGTACACCCCTTGGCCTGCACCACTTCCCGCAACCCCCATTGGCCTGGGACAGTGAACTGAGGTCAGCTGGAGCCGCGATTGGCCGAACCTGTGGATGCGGCAAGTAAACAAATCAGCCCAGCCCACCAGGGTGCTTATCCTGTCAGGTCGCGGGCCAGAGGTTGCCAATCCCTGCTTTAAAGTTCGGATTTTTGGCATAACCCATGGATGTTTTTATTTACTCAATGTACTTGACACCTCCATAGCTTCATCCTGTGCTTTGATGAAGCGTGGTAGTGTATGCACAAGTGGCTCACTTTTTGGCTCAGATATAATAGTGGTTGACTGTTACTGAGCTCCTCCTACCCTCACAAGTAGGAACCTCCATTTAGAAAGGGAAAGATTCACTAACCTTGCTCACCCCAGCTACTGCCTTGCTCCCTGCTTGGTCCCTTTGATTTCACTGGGACTATCTAGGACTAAGGTACTGCTCATGGTGAGTATAGGAATCTGAATCTGGCCCTGAAGGAATACCTAGTTTTGTTTCAAATAAAAGTACAGGTTAGGTGCCATTTTAAAGGCATCGTTAAGGCACTGTTAGTTTGTTTCAACTAATACTATTCTTTCTCAGTCCAGATTCATTAGACTAACAATAGTGATGAGCACAGGTGCTGTGCCTAGTTTACAGTCACCTCTGTGAATATCAACTTTCTCCCCAGCCAAAGACTCTTTCATTCGAGAGCCTGGGGATTTTCCCTTCAGAGCACATCAGTGGCATTTGAGAGTCACTGGACTCTGAGCTGAACTGTGCAAGGCACTCTCTCCTCCAGAGACCTTGCTTCAGGTGTTGCACATTCCTCCACATCCCTCCAGCTGGGAGGAGTTTGAAAGGTGCACCAGACCTCTGAACCTAAGTGCCAAACACTCAGATCTTAGATACAATCCTTTATCACTTGTCCTGTCATGTCAGAGATTTCCACTGAATAACTTTGGATTTCCTGTAGAAACAATACTTTTTTCCTCTAAACAAGAAGGACATTTAAAGGAGCAGGACGCTAGCAACTTTTTGAGATCTCCCCTAGCATTATCACCTGTAATTATGTGCCCTGTCCATTGCTCTGACATGGCGTGATAATTCTGTATGGACCCTGAAAATAATCTTGAGACTCAGGTATTGCAAGCTAATGGGACTGCCCAATTCATATTGAGCTGCTCTAATAAAAACACAAATGAGAAAATCCTACTCCTCTTTGTTATTCCTCTCCTCGTCCTCTGTTCCATCTGAATTTACCTTCCTCTTCCCCAACCCTTAACTCCTTCCAACTTACTGTCCTCAACAATCCCCTATTCCAAATAGATTTCCTGACTCTCCACTCCCAATAGGCCACTCAGTCTACCCAGGACCCAAAAAACCCTGATTATTTAATTATATTACATCAGGACTTCTCAGAGTCACCAAGTAGAAGGATCATACAAACTACCCTTCTCCTCTCCTACCTTCTAACCCCAATGAAGTCAAGACTCTTGAACTATTTGACAAGATCACACATCCATAGCAGAAATCACAAGATGCCAGATATCCATAAACAAAGACAGGCTGTTGGGTGTTCGGAAGAGAGAAGGGAGACTAATCCAAACTGGACTGACAGTGGAAGAAAAGTCCACTCACTGTGGGTTGACTGGAAGCTATTACAAGCCTCACAGAAACACCATTAGATAAGGTGAGTGATGGGCACTCATCACAGTATTAAAATACATAGAAAGAGAAGAAAGGAATGCATGAGTCCAATTAGTTCCAACTTCACCCTCCTCCTCCCAAAATTTCTCATTCACATTCAGGAAGATAATTCAATTAAAGTAATTAGTAGGTGGAATTTTCTGTAGAAAGTGGTCATTTTCTCCCCATCGGTACAGAAGACAGCAACTGCAGTCAGGCTTATCACTGATCTCTCTCTCTCACTCTTAGACACACACGGTATTTTCATGTAAGAAAGTAGAGGGTTCATAATTAAAATAGCGGGACACAGCATAGTACTATACATCACTAGTAGAGTCGAGTCAGGTTATCCAAGGCTTTCTATGTTTAGTTTAAATAGCAGGGACCATACTAAGCCTGGAGCTAAACAGTCTTGAAGTCATGGGAGGATAACTTGTAGCCGCTATCACAATAGTTTAGTGAACTTTAAAAAAAAAAAAATCACATTAGCTGCAGAGATGTGCTAAATGATTCTAAACTTTTACTGGTTCCCGAACATGACAAAGATTTGAAGATTCCAAATATATATGTTCTAGGCCCTTTGAGGTACATTTTCATTGTGGGATGTGGGGAATGGGGTTATTATTCACATAACTTCCATTAATGACAACATCAAGAAGATGCGTGCACCCAGTTATGTGTGTAGTCTTCTGTGAGTATGTGCCTTTGAGCTGACAGCTGCATAATCCATTGCATAGTAACACAGTGATATACAGTATAAGGGGGAAAGCTATGGGAGCAACACAGAGCACTAGTAAGAATGACTTTGTGGGCCAGAACACAGGATTTTCCCCACTGGTACCAACTATCAGCCCACAAAATCTGCCTCTAGCTTCAGAACAAGGCAAAAAAGAAACACCCATAATGCACCTAGCCAACTGTGGAATGCCATACTTGGAGGAAATTCCTGATCCCCGCAGTGGTCAGTTTTAGGGACAGACCTAAGAAGCAAAGCGCAAACATCTTTTAAATTCAAGAGTCTTTGGATCTGGGGTTTTGTTTTAGCCTAGTATAGAGGAGTGGGCCAGCTGCAAAATTTGGATCCGGATCCAAATTTCCCCAAGGACTGGAGAAAGGCATGAGTAAGGCTAGGGCACCATTGGTCCATGACTTATGTCCCCAGCTCCTGGAGTCATGTGTCATCTTCAGAAATTCTGCTTTCATTTTAAAAAAGAATTATGTCTCCAGCCTTCATGGTTATGAACATAATGATTAAAAACATGACACAATGCAGTATTTTCTGCCTGACTCTGCAAAAAGTTTGAAATAATAGTTCTAATGAGTTAGATCTACCCCGTTCATCATAATGACTCATTAACTGACACCCACTACACCAGAGAGGCCGCCATTGATGCTGCCCTACTGTGGAAAACTCACAGCTATCATCCTGCCATGACTCTGATAGAGTAGTGTGAGCAGGGGCCTACACACATATTGAGTCCTCAGGTTGGTGGGGGCTCCTTCTCCTGGGTAGACCCCAAACATCTAAAGGCAGCGAGTGGTATCCAGGAAGGGGCAAGACATAGGCGGTCATATCAGACCATCATAACGGATCCTTTTTGCTTGAAAATCTATTAATTTTAGGCTGCCCAAAGTGGCTTCTGTGCAATGACTCCTGCAGCTGTGAAGTAGGACCTTAGCATAAGGTGATCACCTTTTCAAATGCAAAAATGGAATACATATAGGAGCCCTGCCCCCTCTGTGACCCCACTCCCTGAAGCCCTGCCCTCTGGCCAGGCCGGAATTCAGAGCCAGGCTATGGTAAGAGCCATCCAGGGAGCCCAAGTCACAGTGAGGAGCTCCAAGCTCTCCACCTGTCCTGGGGTAGGGAGCTGGAATGCCACAAATCAGCCTCCAGCCCATGTTCCTGCCTCCTGTGCATTCCACCCAGGGCAGGTGGAGGGTCCAGGGCTCCCCACAGCTGCCCAGGCTCCCTGAGCAGCTCTTACTACTGCCCAGACCAGGCTTCCATCCTGGCCAGGGGATAAGATCTCGGGGGAAAGAGGAGCAGCATGGGCCAGGGCCTCATGGCAAGGGAGGGTGAAGGCTTACCTCAGCTCCCTGCCTCCCCCCACCACCACAAAGAAGCTGGCACCGACCCTGAGCCTTGGGGAGAAACAAAGCAGTACCACAGGGAGTCTGGGACAAATGCTATCCCGGAGACATTCAGCCCAGGACCAGGACTTGAAATGTACATTTCAGGACTGTCCTGTCCAATTAGGAATGGGTGGTCATCCTACCTCAGCACTGGGCCAAGGCTATAGGGGGATCTAAATAGTGGTGTGCCTGGAGACCTGGATTGCCTTATTCTGGCTCTGATTTGAGGTGTTTGGACCCCAATGCTTGGTACAGGCCCACTTCCACTCATCTCAAGCCTGACATTGGGTAACCCTTATCCTTGCATGAATCACTAGCAATACACATTATTAGCCACCACAAAGTGATTTAGACTTTGATGTTCAAATCCAGCCATAGCATTTGACTCTGAGACCACGAGTGCCACAGGCTGGCTGTGCCTTTTAGATGGGACAATGTAATTAATAAATAAACAAAGGACAGGCTGATGGGTTTCCAGAGACATGTAACTTGGCATAACACACAGTAATATGAAAAGCTGGGGAAGTCTGAAGGAGAAGCTGTTTCCATTCAGACTAGGTACTAAAGCCGAATTAAGGCAATCTTGGGTCCTCAGTACATACCCCATAGGTTCCCAATGGCCCCTCCTGCATGCTGTAGTCCAGACCCATGTGCTCCCCTTCACTTCACCTTCCCATTACATCCCCCTCCTTAGAATAGGGGTAAATTTCAGCGTTAAACAGTTCACATTTCTCAAACTCATCTTTACCTCAAAGCCAGAGGTCTGGGCATTGTCTGGAAGGTCCCAGATTCTAATCCTGAGGTGGGGAAGTTACAGCAACACAAGGTTTATACTTGCTTTCCCACCTGCGACATCCTCCTGGCTAGACCATATCAAGGGATAGGGAAAGTTAACTAAGCAGGTACAATGACTACAGAAGCTAGGTCTGAGAACAGTGGCTTTCCAGAGCTTACATTGTCCATCACAGGTACATGCAGCCTTGTGGTCCTCCAGAACACCTCTGCACATGGAGTATGTATTATTCCTGTTAAATGGAAACCACCGACTTGGGATGATGTTTTATTCTTCCTGGAGCTAAATTGGGATCTTAGCAGCCTTCGGCGAATGGGCAAAGTGTTCTCAGATCACATAGGCCATCCCTACTATATTTTCAATAATACCATCAGCAATCATTTACAGCTAAGACTCAGCATCATTTGTGATTGTACATATACAGCTGGCACTGTTATCTTATACAAAGAGTGGATCCTAGGGGCAAGGCACACTGCATATTTGGTGTCACAGCAGGAGTCTGAGACTAAGAAGTCCGATGCTCCTCATTGTGACAGCCCTGGGGCGCAGTATTCTTTTCAAAAGGTTCTCCTCATAGAAAGGTAAGCCCATCAGCTTTTGCATCTAAATCTGGAGGGGATGAATTAGTCCTGCAGCCAGTAATATAGTCCTAATAGATGTCATACTATTTTGATTTATTTTAACAGTGATTTGAGGGAGTAGAGAAAAGGAACTTCCTGAGGAACAAAGAACCAAGGAGCTCTAGGGTAGTCTTTGTGCCCTATTAATAGAAACCAGAAAGGACTATAAGTGGGAGGATACATAGACTCGTGGATGGGAAAAAAGGCATCAGAAAAAACAAAGAGCTGCATGAGGGTTGCCACCCACTAGGTTTTGCATCCTGACAATAAAATGTACAAGCATTACATTCTGTGTTGGGATGAAACCAACATTTTGGATGTTTTTAGCCAAGGGCAATGTTGGGAGGAGGAAGGGGAGTAGAAAGCAAACTTTTGAAAACATGCAAAAGTTTGATTGCTTAGTCTCATTTTATCTATACATGTTCAACAAACCCTGAAAGGTGCTCAGAGGTCATGTTGATGAGCATGGTATAAAAACTTTAGGAGAGAGGCAGAGAGAGAGATAATCCCACTGCTAGTGCAGAGGATGGATTAGGTTGGCATTTTTGAAAGCCACACCCCCTTTCAGGAAAATCAAACCAATCACATATAAACCTGCTTGGACCCTGTCATGTTAGCAAGGCAACATGGGAGAAATCTGCACAGCCCCATTCTGCATCCCTCCTCCCCAAGTGGTCTTGCACTGCCCCACCCCCACCATGAGCACAACCCACATTTTGCAAAACACTGTATTAGGTGAATCCTAATTGCCTTCTATTCCAATTGTTTCTGGTCCTGCAATTAACACAGACATGTTTCCAGTTAATAATTAGCAATTAAAAGAGGAACAACAGCTGGTTTGTAACACAAGTTTTAACAATGAAGCAAAAACCAAGAAACCCAACCAACTCCATGCCCTCGTTTATCACATCCATATGAAAATCTGACCCGAATTTCACATCGTTCATGCTGCGACTGGAGATTAGTTCCCAAAGTTTATAAAGAAGAGATGAGCACAAGGTGTTACATTTGCCCTGCAGGTGCCCAGCTGAGCTGGAATCTGTTCCTGTCCATCTGCCGAGGGTTTTTGCTATATGTGACAGACGAGGCTGAAAGATTAAGGATCAGCTTACCCTTTTATGGTAGGTAATTCTGGTTGAGATCATCTAGAGTGAATGGCATTAGGGTTTTAGAAACCTATATCATACACACAAACCTGTGGGCATGGCATCCCCCATGAGGCTTCATAAGCAGAATAGCAAGATGGCAAAACAATTCTGCAATTGGCTGGGTTTTATCATTCATGACTCAGAGTGAGTCTTGGATTCTGAGGTTAATTCTGCTTCAAGTTTGAAAGCAGCATTAGAATTAGGTTAACCCTAAAGGTTCAGAGGCGTGCTTCAGCTCAGATAGGTATCAAAATGGTGGACTGTTTAGCTAACTTTTGGAGCTCTTCTCTGCTGCTCCCTAATTCTCTCTTTCCCCACTCCTCTAAACAGATCCCAGTTCTCCCCTACCTTTGATGATCTGCAGGCGGTGGGTTTGTCAGGCGACCCATAGCTCTGTTTGCTCCATCCAGCAACTGCTCTTTGTGGGGAGGCTATGTAGTAACATCCTGCATCTGGTGAAACTTCTGTTCAGAAGAAGTTGTGTGCCCCATTGTCTTGAGGTGAGACAGTTTGTCTACTGGAGACACAGATCACTAGAAGCAGCAGCTTGGCCTGGTGACAGGATCCAGCAGATGCTTTCCTGAGCCCACTTCTGCTGCTCCAATTAAGTCTCACACTGCTCTGATGCTTTTCTTTTGAATGCATCCCTTCATGCTGCATGTGCCTCAGAAACAAGGTCAATCTCTCAAGGCCAGAGCTCTCCCCCCAGATCAGGGTCACCTCCCAAGTCCTGATCAGAACATCTTGCAGAATCTACCTCTTTTTTAGGTTTTCCCTCCATAAAAGCCTACCTATGGTCCTTATCTGGTCCCCATTACCATAGTATCTGAGCACCTGCAATTTTTAATCCACACAACACCCTTGCGAGGTAGTGAAATATTATCATCACCATTTTAAGTATGAGGAACCAAGGCATAGCAAGGTGAAGTGACTTGCTGAAGGTCACACAGGGAGTCTGTGACAGCAGGGAATTGAACTTGGGTCTCCCAAATTGTAGGCCCTTAATCTCCGGACTACCCTTCCTCTCTTCTGGCCGTATTCTCCTGGACAACAGAATCCAAGGGCTACAAAACAAAGGCAAAGGGGAGAGTTCAAGTTCCCATGTGGACATAAGTCATTATGACCCTTAGTTTTGACAACTATGTTTTGTGTTCGGTGACTAGAAGTCTCACCTCGGTAATTCTTGCTTCTTTCCATCTGTGGTTGAGGGCCATTAGACCATATTAAATCACTGCCAAGTGTAACATGCAAGAGACACTTCAATTTGAGAAAAACCCAGCCCCTTCCAGCTGGCTCACAAGGAGATCACCTTGCGGGTCACTTGGTTTAGCTGCTATGGGCTATGAAATAACTTATTTTAGCTCTAGTAATGTGACAGTCTCTCTCTCTCCCATGCATAGAGCAAGAGAAGCCGTCAGATGGCAACTTCTCTACGTTAACTAGCATGCACTCTGAGTACCTGGCCACTTGTTGGCAGCCACAATATTGAAAACACCACTAGCTTAACCAATAGTCAGCCATGTGGTATCACAGTACAGTCTGGAGAATGTGGTTGCTTGCTCTATATAGTTCAAGAGAACAAAAATGGATCATTTAATGAATTAAGGGCCAAATTTTAAAAGCAGCCTCTAAATTTGCACAAGCAAAACTGCAAGTCCAAATATTTGTCAAGCAATTTTGCATGCCCAAATCATTTAAAAAAATTTACCGTAAGCTTGAACAAAGCCATAATGTAGTAACTAATGCAGCAATATTGATGATCAGTAGCCAAATGACAACATCTCTCTCTACAGCTCTCTTTAGTTTATGATTAAATAAACAGACTGTGTTGTACATTTTGATGATCATCCCACACAGTCACAACTGCACAGACTGGGTTTCTATAAACACCTGTGTGTCTGAAGGTGACGGACTCAGAATTTAAAGGTAGGAACCAGATACTGAGATTGGTTAAGCAAGACAAACTTTCAATTTATATTTAGTGAAAATTTAAAAAAGAAAACAGCCACAGTAAAACTAGAATTCTCTTCCCACGTGCTGTCCACATACATAACCTCTGGCTTTTTTACTTACTGCTTGAAGAGACAGTACAAACCAAGATTATTTTAATCTGGTTATAGTCATCCCTCTTAGCACAATATTTATTCTAAAATCTCCATTTTAGAATAAACCAACATTGAAGATTTTATTTCTCCCTGCTTTAGTTGTGATCTCTTTATAAAACTTTGCCCGACCCTTCTTTATAGTACTAAAAACACCCCTGCTCAAGGGACAGGGATTGCGGGGAAGGGTTACCATTGACACAGCTTGTCAACATCTGGAGGCTAAACAGAGCAATAGACAGAATAACAGCAACAAAACAGAGATGCAAAGCTGTTCCGCCCAGCTCCCCAAACTAATAGGCCAAATAATGTATATTAAAGAGCAGGGGGGGAATCATTGTCTGAGCTACACATCCACCGTTGCCATTATTTCTCTAACTAGCTCCATCCCTAGACATATCAAATGGAATACAATGCCAACTGAAAGTATTCTGTAGCCCTTCCGTCATGTGAAACACATAAGCTCTAAGGCATACAGTTTGGCTGACGACTCCAGCTGGCACTGGTAGTTTTATTATACTGTGAAAAGCATTAAAGTCCTCAGATGCCCTGCTGACTATGGAATCTAAGAAACTTTCCTGTACCATTTGACAAGCACTTAAGTTGGAAATTAACACATGACCTTTCCACCCCTGCCTCCCCAAAGCCTAATGAGAAAAATATCAGGGTTCTTTTGTCAAATTGCTACAAAATCTCATGCCAAGTATCTCAGCTTTGACTTGAGCACAAGTAGAGCCCATTAATGGCAATGGCTGTCTTCCTAACTTTGCACACTTTTTGTCCCTTATGACATGTTTATTGGTCTTGAAGGGGGAGAAGGTATAACATAGGAAACTGAGCTCCTCCATGTAGGGCTCACTCACTTATTGTGCAGTGAGGCCTCATTTAAGGGCATGCTGCACTCTGCATGGGGGCTGAATGGTATGAACAACTGAAACTATTAATCCCCACTCACATCTGATTCTCCATAATATCTGGGCCAGTGGATCAAGGGTAGCTAAACAAACAGCGTGGGCAATTAAACAGATTCCAGATTAATGTTATTTGGTCTGGATAAAAAAAACTGCATGGGATTTGGGAGACTGGTACCTGGAGGACTGCAGCTTATTTGTGGAGCTCTAGCAGGAAACTGCTAATTATGACACCTGCACAACTCTCCTTGGATTGGACCCTTGGGATTTGCTGCCTTGTCTGTAGTCAGAAGTTAGGCAAAGACTGTAGTTCTTAATCCACAGCCATGGCCATAAGTGAGAACAGAGCAACCAACCGTGAAGCAGTTGAAAACTTGTATAGTTTAAAGGTGGAGGTTTAGCTCCAAGTTGAAAACAATCTCAATATAGAGCCCAGCCTTTTAAAGGAGTCTTTATGCTTCAAGTTCAAACTGCTGTGAAGTCATAATTCAAGAGCTGACCCATTTAAATGGTTTCTATTCCAGGTGGATATGTGTGTAGCATCCATTAAATAATAAGGAAATTAGATGCAGGTTGATCTCACAATGTTATATAAGTGATTTCAAGCAGTCTCATCTTCCACTTTGCATACTGGGTGAAATTCACTACGTATCATTTAAGTCTAATTTTGAGGGCTATGGTGGATGCTAAGTAGTGCATTAGCTTTGTATTGCACTTCTGCAAGGGGTGCATTTCAACCCATATGCCGTAAGGACATTTTTAGAAGTGGTTTCCGGTACCTATGTTGCTACATGTTCCATGTTCTTCAGCACAGTTTTCTCTCCAGCTTTTTGCCATGAAAAAATTAGGATTTTGCCCAGGCAAACTGTATTTGAGTGCACATCTCAGGCAAGAAGTTTATTCAATATGCACTCTCAAAAGCAGAGGTTTGAAAAAATGGATGCACAAATACATGTGTACGCAAAACTGCACCCACAGAGTGAGAGGTCAGAGTGAGGCTCCTGTGACAATTAGCCTCTGAGTGTCATCTTGTAAGTGGTATGGGTGGACCAACCAGAAAACAAAGCTGGGAAGCTCTCTTAACTGTACCACTTGTGAAACGCTACTCACAATACAAAAGCTATCCTGAAGAGGCATACTAGTCAATTACATATTTTTCTTTATAAAATAGTTATGCAAATGGAAGGCCCGAGGAAAGTGGCCAACACAACTGATACTAGCCTCAGGAGTTAAGCTCTTGTTCTGTTGACAGAAGCACATCCAAAGTCCCACTCTCAGCTTCCACGTTCAAGACTTCTCAGAAATTCTGAGGGATAGGAAGTTAATAATTAATATAATCCCAAGGTCTTATGATACTTTTCACCCACAGATCTCAAAGTGCTTTGGAAATGAGGTCAGTATCATTAACCCCAGTTTAAAGATGGGGAAACTGAGGCACAGGTGAAATGGTCACCCAGCAGCAGAGCCAAGAAGATAACCCAGATCTTCTGAGTCCCTGGTCAATGTCCTTATCCAATAGATATGATCAAACTTTCCCCTATAATACCATAATGCATTTTACCTGGTGTAGTTTAGGTCATCTGCAACCCCCTGCCTTGGTCTTCCTGACAGAGTGACACCCAATAAACGAACAGTGTATACACTTCTTGTCATTATAGGACAGTAGGGGTTGATAGGAAGGCACTGTTAGCAAGCGGTTATACAGCTCAGCTGTAAAGTGGGGGAGGGATACTTCAAGAAGGGGTGTTTTGAAGTATCCAATCCTTGTGAACGGATTTGTGATTCCCAGACGCTACAGATGGACAAAGCATTTTTTCAAGTCTGAAAAGATTGCAAAGGTATCAATCATATTTTGTAGTCACAACAAAGGCTTCCATGTCCCAGATAATAGACACCTAGAAACATTTGTTTGTGGGGCCAGTAACCACTTTGTTTATTCCTAAAACTTAACTTTTCCCTTATTATTATTTGCATTGCTGCAGCTGCCAGGAGCCCCAGGCAGGGGACATTGTACTAGGCGCAGTACAAACACAAAACTAAAAAATGGGCCCAGCCCCACAGAGTTTACAATATAAGCTCTCTGCCATCCTCACCCTCACCTTCTTTACTAGGATGACCAGACGTCCCAAATATTATCAGGACTATCCCTATATTAGAGGCTTTATCTTATATACACAACTATTACCCCACCCCGCCAGCCCCCTCCTAGAAAAAAAGTATCCCTGTTTTTCACACTTGCTATCTAGTCACCTTATTCTCTACACACTTCAGCTCCACTTCCCCCCAATACACACACCAAAAGGAACATTAACCCCATACATCAGTCAATCCCATTACTCCCTCTCTTTCCTCATGCTCAAGTGAGATTGAAATGGGCTTCTGCTACACAGTGTTGTAATAGGTGCATGGAAGGAAGGAGGGGGCCGGGGGGAGGCACATACCAAATCCCACATTAGCCTCACAAAGTAGCAATGGTAAGGGAGAGAATGGTGCACACAGTAATACAAAAAGTAGTTTTCGTGCCAGGCTCATCAGTGTGTCAGGGTAATAAGGTCAATGTGAAAACAACTGGAAGGCACATTCCCCAGTAAACATGTGCTGAGTGAAAACGGCCCGACCTTATGTTGTAGAATCCAAACCCATTGAGTCAATTGCCAGAAAACATGACATGACCTTTCAGATTCAGTGAGCATCAGTTCCAAGAGCAGGCTGCCGTGCTCTTTTCCATTTCACTGCTGCCCCCTGAGGGCCTCAAGTCACCGGAAATAATAGCTCAGGCTCAAAATCTGCACTCCTTTAATGAAAAAAAAAATACATATGGCATCCAGTTTGACCCTGGTGGCAGATTTTTTATATGCTTAGCTCAATTTTGTTAAACTTAACAACCTTGCTTTTTATACTGTTTATTTTATTTGTTACTTTAAAAAAAAAAAAATCTTCCTAGAGAGCAGATTTTTCCCACTGAAAACATTTTTTGGTCAAGCGATGGTAAAAACAGAAGCATCTTGTATTTGTGAATGAGGGAAAAAATTAATAACTAATGAGACTCTTAACCAAGCCCTACAAATCAAGCAAAAGCTACACTGATCAGTATTTCTACATATTTACTAGCCTGAGAAACACAGATGAGAACATTTTAGGCCCTGATCTTGCACACTCTCAAGACTCTTACTCATGTGATTATCCCTGTAGTGCTCAATGTGGCAATAGCTAGGTGCTCAAGTCTTTGCGGGATCAGCCCTTAGATGTTACCTGTAATTCACAATTTATTTTCTCTCCCATTGAACTTCCCTTCCCCCTTTAAATCTTCTTTAAAAAATTCTCTCTCTTTTATTACCCCCGTAACATATTTATGGTGCTGATTTGTAGTCAGTGTAGTCTGAATAGCATCATGCGAGCAAAACGTTTATTTGGGGGTTGACCTTGAGGTTGACTTTTTTTTTTCACAGACTTCCCCCTCCCCCGTCAACAACTAAAAAGAAGAAGTAGGGAGCTGAGCAGTCTGGAAGTTTTATTTATTTTGACTAGAGCTGTGCCAACCTGCAGTATACAAATACTCAGTCAAAACGCTCTGCCATCTGTGTTTATTGTGAAAGAACAGCAACATCCAATGGCCAGTTAAATGCAGGTTAATTGCAGGCATGTACTGAATTCCCTAGAGAGCCAAGAACACAGTTAGTTCCCCTAGTGTAATCTGGTTTTGTTACATGGAGGAAATCAGAAAGAAAAAGACAACAATACCAACTCACTGAAGAGCTGGATGCCTCTAAGCATGGAGGGGGTTTATGTAGGAAACAATAAGAATCTTTCACTGGCACTGGAGAAGTAAAGTGAACATAAATTAATCAGGTACAAAAGATGGGTCAAGTTCAGCTCATCTCTGGTACAAGTCTGTTGAAATCTATGGAGTTGCAGGAGGGATATGTTTGACCCAACGATCTTTAAATGTTTGCATGTTTGAAAGCAACTAGTTGAAAAATTATGCTTTCTTTAAAAAGAGAGACACACTATCCAAGAAATGCCATCCTTTTACTAACCCTGGGCAGACATTTTCTCATTATATTGATGGTTAACGTTTTATTTCTTCAAATTTATAAAAATATCAGGGTAAGTTTTTCAGAAGTAACTAGGGATTTTGAGTGTTTCAGTGTTCAGTGCCCACCTGGAGACACTTTAAGAAGAGCTGATTGACAGAGGGCAGGTGGCCAGCACTTTCTCAAAACCCTGAGGTGTGTCGGGTTAGGCAACCTGAAAGGGAGGCATCCAAAGTCTTTGGTCACTTTAGATAAATCTTGGTTTCTTTCCATACCTGCTCATCCTATCCCATCAATTAAAGCACACAAAATAGCAGACTGCCCATAAATATCCACTCAACCCTTCCCCATGCCCTCATCCAAAACCTGAGAAAAATGAGGGGCTTTGTATTGTACTTGGCAAATGAGCAAATCTGGGCTCTGGCAGACCAAGCAGAGCAGGGGAGCAAGTTCCAAAGTAGACACTTCTCAAGGAGACTGCCTGTCTGGCATTCCTATTGAGAGGGTACGCCAGCGGCATGGCCTAGGAAGAGAGGTCATCTCTCAAGGAACCAAATCCAAACCGTTAAGAGCTTTAAAACTAACAGCTTGCTTAATACAGACACGCAGCCCTCACTAACTGAGGGCTAGGCTGAGCCTTTAGGCACAACCCCAACTAAAGGCCAATGGATAAGCTGCAATGCCCCAGGTATACTCCATGGTAGAAGGGTGATTCAGGTAGCCATTATGCCTCCCAGGACATCCATTTTGCACTGGGAGAAGTAACTTACTACTGCCTGGACAAAGATGCAGCTTATTCCTTCCCCAAACAATCCAGCTAGCTCTATTGATTGATCCATAGGGGAGGTGGAAACATGGCTCCATCCACTTCCTACCACTTGTTCAGGGGGAGCAGCAACTGTGCAGCCCCTGTACTCTGCACCGGGCCCAAACATAAAATCTAGGTAGATGCAGTGTAGATGCAAGCAGCACAGGGTCAATCCTTACCCCATCCCTGCTCCTTTCTACAGATGTTAGGGCAATTGGGATGTTCAGGAATCACTCCAGGCCGAAGGTGCTTGAAAGAGACTCTTCAATCAATGATACAGTTCCCAACTCCCTCTGCATACCAGAACATGGGCTTCTGTAGTGCCCATCCCTAGATTTCCTGTCTGGGCTGCTAAGCCATGTAAAGGTTCTCTCCCCACTGTCACATCTTCTTTTCCTGGCCAAAACAGAACAGCAGCACTTAAACGACATTTATATAACACACAGTTATACGTACCTATAACCAATCTACTAGCAAAACTTACTGACAACATTCGATCAACCTGTGAAGTGCTTTGCCCTGTTGCTCAGACTTGTGGGTCTCCCTTGAAATATCAGTGCTGTTGTCATCAGGAGGTGATGAGCCCATTTGTCCTGGCAGTGTAATATTGGGGGGATTCAGTTTGTACAACGGTTTGCTGGGGCTCAACCCCTCCGGGGCGGCGGGGAGCCACACCGGCACACTAACCACAGTTGACACTTGGGGAATTAGTCTGTCCACGGGGTCTTCCTCGGCAGCCCTTGCAGTACTGGAACGAACACCGTCAGCACAGGCTGTAGGTCAGGGAGAGCAGTGCAGTGTCAGGACTCAGGCCCCCAGACAGGCTGAGTAACAAAAGTACAATTAGTAGCCAGCCTAGGCTCTGGGGCAGGGAAGGGCAGTGCAGAGTCAGGAGGAGCTCAGGCCCTCAGGCAGGGCTGAGCAACAATATTAGGCCCCAAGCCTCCAAAGACCTGGGAGAGGGAAAGATGCCACCCACAATTTGGGTGGCAGGGGGAACGCAGGCTCTTCCACTCCACTGTGCCCCAGCCTGGGGCCCTGGCAGCGGCAGAAGACCCGCTGCTGTGTCAGTGGGGATCCTGGCTGAAACACACTGACGTGGACTCTGGCAGTGCTGCAGCCAGATGGGGGGCGGCTGCCCCTGGCTACTTCCAGACTCCCCCTCGGGTAGGACCTGGGTCAGGATCTGGCCTTATTGAGCTCTGAAGGCGAGCCTTTATACTTCCGGGTCACCACCTGACCCTCTGAGGGGCAGGCTCAGAGCTCCCTAGCTCCGCCCACCCCAACCTCTGGATGGGCTCTGCCCCCTCTGGGGCGGCGGGGAGCCACGTCGCCTCGCTACACAGTTATCTAGACCTGTTGTGACTGTTGCCTAACTCAGACCTTCTCAGGCAAAACAGCAAACTCAGCACCCCTTATCCACCTCCCGTCTGGAAGTTGGAAAAGGTGCCACCAATTCTTTCTCGGTATACGTCCATCTGGACTGATGACCACACAAGTTAGATTGGGGATAATGGGGATTAGCAGTTACAGAGCTAAAGCCAAATTTCACTGCAAATTTCTTAAACTCACACTCATTAAACTGCCATCCGATTATCAGACATGATGATGTCAGGTACACGTCAAGCAAAAATAGATTTGACATGCACAAATCCGTTTCACTGTAGCACCTTCTAGTAAAGCAACTCTATAGAAGTGAAAATAATAGTCTAGAATGAATACGTTGACTGGAAAAAGCTATGTAAATAAATATATGCCTACTTTGCTCTAGGCAGCCAATTTTTCCTATGCCACCAACATGGGCTCCTTCGCTTGACTTGGCCTGTATTTTTGGCATATGCAACAAGCCTCAACATCTTCAATGTCTCTGTTCTCTTGAGAGAATAAAACATCTCCTAGCCTTCACTCAGATTTTTCAGTCTCTAAATGAGCCTCATATATTTTTTTAGGGCTGTCAAGTGATTAAAAAATTTTTATCTCGATTAATCACACCGTTAAACAATAATAGAATAACATTTATTTACATATTTTTGATGTTTTTTACATTTTCAAATATATTGATTTCAATTACAACACGGAATACAAAGTGTACAGTGTTCACTTTATTTTTATTATAAATATTTGCACTGTAAAAAAAACAGAAATAGTATTTTTAATTCACCTAGTACAAGTAATGTAGTGCAATCTCTTTATCATGAAATTTGAACTTACAAGTGTAGAATTATGTACAAAAAAAACACATTCAAAAATAAAACAAATGTAAAATTTTAGAGCCTGCAACTCCACTCAGTCCTACTTCTTGTTCAGCCAATTGCTCAAACAAGTTTGTTTACATTTACAGAAAATAATGCAGCCCAATTCTTGTTTATAATGTCACTTGAAAGTGAGAACAGGTGTTCTCATGGCACTGTTGTAGCCAACGTTGCCAGATGCACTAAAGATTCATATCCTTTCATGCTTCAACCACCACCTCAAGGGACATGTGTCCATGCCGATGACAGGTTCTACTCAATAACAATCCAAAACAGTGTGGACCGATGAATGTTCATTTTCATTATCTGAGTCAGATGCCACCAGCAGAAGGTTTGGTGGTTCGGGTTCTGTAGTTTCTGCAATGGAGTATTGCTCTTTTAAGACTTCTGAAAGCATACTCCACACTTCGTGCCTCTCAGATTTTGGAAGGCACTTCAGATTCTTAAGCCTTGGGTCGAGTGCTGTAGCTATCTTTAGAAATCTCACATTGGTACCTTCTTTGTGTTTGTGAAATCTGCAGTGAAAGTGTTCTTAAAATGAACATATGCTGGGCCATCATCTGAGACTGCTATAATATGAAATATATGGCAGAATCTGGGTAAAACATAGCAGGGGACATACAGTTCTTCCCCAAGGAGTTCAGTCACAAATTTAATTAGCACATTTTTTAACGAGTGTCATCAGCATGAAAGCATGTCCTCTGGAATGGTGGCCAAAGAATGAAGGGGCATACAAATGTTTAGCATATCTGGCACGTAAATACCTTGCAATGCCACCTACAAAAGTGCCATGCAAATGCCTGTTCTCACTTTCTGGTAACATTGTAAACAAGAACAGGGCAGAATTATCTCCTGTAAATGTAAACAGATGTATTTGTCTTAGTGACTGACTGAACAAGAAGTAAGACTGAGTGGACTTGTAGGCTCTGAAGGTTTACATTGGTTACATAACTGCACTCAAAAACAAACCAAAAAAAAAAATCTACATTTGTAAGTTGGACTTTCATGACAAAGATTGTACTACAGTACTTGTATGAGATGAATTAAAAAATACTGTTTCTTTTGTGAATCATTTTTACAGTGCAAATATAATAAAAATAATATACACTGATGTCAATTATACCACAGAATACAATATATATGAAAATGTATAAAAACATCCAATACATGTATTAAATTCTATTGTTTAACAGTGCAATTAAAACTACAATTAATCACGATTAATTTTTTGAGTTAATCATATGAGTTAACTGCGATTAACTGACAGCCTTAGTATTTTTTATATATATATTTTCTGTAAAAATGTAGGGATCACCATCCAGGCGCCTTTAAACAACATCCCATTTAAGACTCAGAGGTCCCACTTGATTTGGTGATAGGAGCTGGGAACATGCTGTCCTGCCCTCCCTGTGCTGATACCCTTAATTACTTGCTGCAAGTTCATATCCGGAGCTGTTGCTCTGCCAATCACAGTCCAAATTTCTTCTGAGATCAGACAGGTTTGTTTTAAATCAGATTGGCATGCGCAAAATCTAGCTCTGGACTTTGTTCCACTGCACTTTTGTCAAATGCTGGAGAAAGTGTGTCTTCAACCACCAACTCTCTCCCCGGTGTTCAATTTAGAAATCATACATTTGTAACCAAAAAAATAATCTCAGTATTGTAGGGGCGTGTTCGCCAGGCCCCTTTTGACAATGCCAATAAGTGGCTTATCATCAGTTTAAGCAGCTACAAGCTTCCCATAAATAAAGACTTTTTATACCCCTGGACTAATGCCAAAGCCACCTTCTCCATTTGAGCATAGTGACGCTCAGATTTTATTAACATCTGTGACGTATAAACCACTGGTCTCCAGTTTTGACCATTATGTGTAAGACCGCCAGTCCCTTCCTTGGAAGTGTCCACGGACAACCTCGTTTTGTGCTTACTGTCATAGTACCTCAGGTTTGGGGTCTCTAATTAAGCATTCAGTTTCTCAGATTCTTTATTATGATTTGACGCATGTTCATTGGACTTCTTTGCACAATAGGGCTGGCTCAGGTTGCTGATTTGGGTAGCCAAATTACATACGTTTCCCTACATAATTCACCATTTGAGGAAATATTTGTACACCCTTCTTGTCCGTAATGGCAGGCATGTTAGTGATGGCCTCCACCCCACCATGAGCTACCTGTATCCATTGCTATATTTACTTGTCTCTCATGTGTGTTATTTCCATTACATGGAATTTCCATTGTTGTTTGTTTAGCTTTAGCCTAGCAGTTCTGGAGTTTTGTGTAGAAGCCCTTCTGCTTAAAATGCTATGTCATTGAACCGAGTATTTCACCCCAAGGCTGACACCAATTGGCATGGTGCATGGTACCCTGGTTAACCTGCTGAATTAAAATAGAACTTGTCATCAACATATTTCCCATCACTCTCTTTGTATAGTCTTCCATACAAGGCTGCAGAAACTCATCATTAATGCAGGCTACCCTCAGCAGCAAGGTCCACAAGCACAGAGCAAAGTGCTAAAAGTCTGAGCTCCCACAGATGATGAAATTACAGTATGCAAGGGACATTTAAGCAAGCTCATTCGAGATGAATGAGAAAAGCTAGAAGGTGTGCTCAGCATGTGCAAAGTAAAAAAGCAACTTTCAGTAGGTGCTGGTCAGGCATATTTTGATAACTGTCCCCTTCAGCCATCACCAACCAGAAGTCAGCAAAAACTTATTTTAGATCCTCAAAAAAGATACCAAGTTAAAGACTTTGGCTGAACAGTGTGTTGCTTAAAAATGTAAGACTGTTTTCTGAAGGCAAAATGCAGACATGCACTTTCTCGTGTAAAGCAAGAGCTTACTGAATTATAAGAACTGATTGGAATGGGGATTTCAAGCTTAGTTATGCTGAATGGATGGAACTCCCCAAGAGCAGGTAACAACTGGGGTGGGAAGAAAATACTCTGACAGACCACTGACTACAGTGGTTTCACTCCTGGTTGTGATTGACCAGATAGATCAGAATCAGGCCCTTGGAATCAAAGGGCACTATAGAAATATACAGAGTTTTCTGAAAAAAATAAAATCAAAAAACCCAGACTACTATTAAACATAGGACAGTCATAGCTACGAATTCCCTTCTTGTAGACAAGGAATTGCCAGTTCATATGCCTGATGGGTCTGACACACTGTGACCCCCTCTTCCCTCCTCGTCCCCCCCCCAAAATCAGATCCCTCCCCCCAGCCCAAAATACCAGTTCAAAACAACCTGTTATACCACATCCCCTACGAAGAGAGAGAGAGAGAGAGTGTGCTCATGTGCATTTACATGTGGTGAATGAGAGAATGTGTGAGCACACGTGTGTGTTGTAGGGTCCGTGGGCGGGTTAATAAAAGACAGTTTACATTTTTTTAAAATTATTAAACCTATTAAACATGAATAGGCCTGATTGCCCACTTCCCGGTACCTTACCTGGTCATTCACAGCTGTACAAAAGCGAGTTCCCGGCCACTACCACTTTACACCCACTTGGCACAGGGGTAAATTCTTCAACAAGCTAGAGGGAACTGGGAAAATAAGGTCCTAAAAGGCTTTGGTCTCCCCTTATCTCTGTTCCACATGTGGTAGGTTTGCTTGCAGTTAGTTTGAAATGGAGATGTTGAAAAAGCCCCTCCTGTCTTGCAAAACAAAAAATAACCAAACAGAAAAAAACTCTAGACACATGATAATGTTCCTTTCCATGCTTTCCATAATTTGCTGATTATCAGTTTATTGGATATGCAATACTAACCCGTGACTAATAAGTAAGGCTACGTTTTAGTCACAAGTATTTTTAGTAAAAGTCACAGACAGGTCACGGGCAGTAAACAAAAATTCATGGCCCTTGACCTGTCCATGACTTTTACTATATATCGCTGACTAAAACTGGGGAGGAGGGGGAGCTCAGATGGATGGCCGGGGGAGGCGGGGAGCACCACGGGTGCTCCAGGGAAGAGAGTTGGCAGGGCTGGGGCAGGTTCCCTACCCGTCTCCTGAGCTCCACGTGCTGCCTTTCCTCTGCCCCAAGCCCCGGTTCTGCAGCTCCCATTGTCTGGGAACTTCGGCCAATGGGAACTGTGGAGGCGGTGCCTGTGGGCAGAAGCAGACCGTGGAGCTAGGAACTGAGGGAGGGGAGTTTCTGTCGCCCTTCCACCCCATACCCCAACCCTGAGTCCGCCACGCAAACACACAAGCTCCTCCTGCTGGGAGGGTGGAGGGGAGCGAAGACTACCCCACAGGAGCTGGTGCAACTGGTCCAGGGGCTGCCCAAGCTGATAAGGTGGGCCCCGGGCCAGGCATACCAGCCACCGCAAAAGTCACAGAAAGTCACTGAATCCGTGACCTCTGTGGCAAACACAGAGCCTTACTAATAAGCCTTGATCCCATTAATGTGGTACTATGCTGTAGATTAGTGGTTCTCAAACTGGGGCCGCCGCTTGTGTAGGGAAAGCCCCTGGAGGGCCGGTTTATTTACCTGCCCCATCGTAGGTCCGGCTGATTGCAACTCCCACTGGCCGCGGTTCGCCACTCCAGGCCAACGGGTGCTGCTGGAAGCGTTGGCCAGAACGTCCCTCGGCCCGCACCGCTTCCAGCAGCTCCCATTGGCCTGGAGCAGCAAACCGTGCCCAGTGGGAGCTGCGATCAGACAGACCTGCGGACGCGGCAGGTAAACAAACCAGCCCAAACCGCCAAGGGCTTTCCCTACACAAGCGACAGCCCCAGTTTGAGAACCGCTGCTGTAGAGTCAGCCACAAAAATTATCTACAAGGCACAGCACAGTTCATGTAGGAATGAATTCATCTACTATATTATTTACTAAAATGAAACTACATTATCCTTATCTAAACTCTGTAAGATTCAGAGAGGAGATATTTTAAAAAGAAAGACAGAATCAGATACAAGTTCTACCTCCATGTTAAAAAAAAATAAAAAAGTAGCATTGAACAAGCAAGGCAAAGCATGTGCAGAAATGAAGCTACCTACTAGATTATTTATTGTGGCCAAAAATCATTGTCTATCCTGACATGAACTGCAAGATCTTTGAGAAGCAGATATTCAGAAAGAAAGAAATTGAAGCTCTTGCACACACAAGGCACACCGAAAAGGCAAGCCAGAGAACACAGTGTGAGATGACAGGGATGCACAGAAGGCTACCCCAATAGTGGAAATCAGTTCTAGAGGCTCTATTCATCTGAAAAGAGAAGCAGGTTCCCACACTGCAATAATAATTATTAGGTGCCTCTCCATCAAGTGATGCCTTAGGTCCGCCATGCAGTTGGAATATAAAACAAATCAGGTTGCCATGCTCAGTAAAAAAGAGTTTTTAAATCTGTTTTAAAAGCAGCTATCGCAACACTAAGATCTAAGGCCTGGAGCAAGTGGAAGCAAAAGTCCATAGAGCTGAAGCCAGAGCAGAGGCAAAGATACAGACAGTACCCAATTTGACTCCAAATGTACCTGGCTTTAAGAGTTAACCCTGCAGATCACAGAGGGCAAGATGGTACATCAGGAGTTAGAAGCACAGGAAGGTATCTTGAACCCAGCCCATTAAATGCTTTAGATGTCAAGACCAATATGCTAAACTACTTTTATCAGCATCAAATCTGCTACACAGTGGTGTTTATTCTATTATCTTGTCAGCTCCTGGCTAGATATTCATTGGAGTGGGCTGAGCTGTCCATTACACTGTATTTTGTACTTTGACGATGAAAGATAATTTCTTTAAAAGTATAGGCATTTCTGGACAGTTTTAACACACCAAAAGTTTGTGTATCTAGCTTAACCATTCTCCAAGAGTTTTGAACTTGGGGGGTGGGTGAGATTGTTTTGGTTTGTTTTTTCCCCCTCCTCATATCTATCACTTTCTTTTACTCCCCTGCCTCCTCCCCCTCCCCTTTTTTTTTTTACAGTGAGGAAAAAAGAGGAAGTAATATGAAAGAAAGTGGAGAGGGAGAAGAGAAGAAAAAAAACTTTTATTTTGCCCTCACACTTCCCCCCCTCAATTATTTCCTGTGGGGAAACATAATCGAGAGTAAGTGGGAATTTTCCTACTATTCTGAAATGAAAATGTATTTGAAATCTCAAATAATTTAATTTTTTTTAAACTTTTAATTAAAAAACAATTACCATTAAAAGTGTAGCCAAAAAATGACATTTTTCACAAATAAATTAATTTTTGATTAAACATGTATTACAACAAATACTGGGTCACATGCAAATTTAAAGTGTCCTGATCTCTTAAAATGTCTTTCATTATAGTTTTAAAACAACACTACAATCATGTAAATGTAGGACATTTTACTTATTTTCTGTAAGACATACTTGTTTGCAGAGAGTTTCTCATGCACCATGCACTACCCGCATACACAACGTCACCGTTTTTAATGTAATCACCTGACGAGACCGCTTTCTACACAGTCAGTTTTGTTAATGCTGTGGAGACTTGAGTTGTGAGGCTTAATCAACAAACCTTCATCCTGAAAAATGAATCATTTTGTAATAAGAGAAAAGTTCGTAAATATCAAATCCATATACATCTGAAAATGAAAATACAAGTGTAAGTACATCTTGCAACAGAAAGTGCTAAACGGACAGACTTCTGCCATGTCAACCTCATCTGAATCACCCACTAAAAAGAAATACAAATCATGGCCAAGGCAGTGTAGTGATGGTTTTTTTGAAATACGGTTTCATCAATTGTGCTAACACAAACTAAGATCCAAAGAGAGGTGCTTGCAAACAAGCGTTTAAAACTGACATTTAGAAACAAAACATGGGGAATTCGTTGATAAGCTTCTTGAATATTTTCAAAGGAAGCAACGGGAATTAAAATTATCACCACAAATTGTTAGTCAGCCAACTACTTTGAATGATAAGGCACAAATGGCATCAGATTTGATTGCATAAGAGAAAATGGCCCATACAGTTGCAAAAAAGCTTATTCTTCCAGCATCTCTGGATATGGTACATACTAATTTTTGATGAAATGTCTGCTAAAATATTGAGAAGTATTCCTCTCAGTGATAACATATCTGGTGAATATGTGATACGGCAGAGCATTTCAAAGGCCAGCTTAGTACTAAGTTACAGTCAGCCAGGGATTTTGCTATCCAACTTGACGAGAGTACTGATATTTCAAATTGTGCAATGCTGTTAGTTTATGTGAGGTATGTATGGCAAGATGACTTCAGGGAAGATTTGCTGTGTTGTCTGACTTTTCCACAGGAGCACTGATATTCAAAGCACTGCATGACTATATGGTTGGAAAATACAAATTGGTCTGGATTAATTGCAAAGGAGCAAATCTGACAGGTAGAAATAGCAGAGTTGTGTGGGGAAAATGATAGTTGTTTGGAATCACTGTTTCGTTCACCATGAAGCTTTGGTGTCCAAGGGTATTTCCCCAGATCTTATGGCAGTAATTGAAGTAGTGAAAACTGTTAATTTCATTAAAGGAAGCTCACTGAACTGCAGGCTTTTTGAAGTGTTAGGCTCAGAAATGGGAGCGAAGCATACTCATTTACCGTTTCACACTGAAGTCACGGGGTAGGGTGCTTACAAGGTTGTAAAAACTCAGGAATTAGATTCACATTTTTTTTTTGTTAGAGAAACAGTCTAACTTGACAAATCAGTTTGACAGTGATAGTTGGTTAATAAAGTTGTCATATCTAGCTGACATTTTCTCAAATTTAAATGAGCTGAACTTGAAGTTACAAGGAAAAGGCAATGATTTATTTCGACACTCTGAACAGATACAAGCATTCCAAAAGTCATTAGCAGTGTGACAAGCACAGCTGAAAAGTAATTGTCTGAGCTACTACATGTTCCCAACACTGTTACGACACACAGAGGAGAACAGCATCAGTGAGGAAAAAGTGAACGAAACAAAAAGGTCATACAGTTACATCTCGTTGCTCTGACAGTTTTAGTCACTACTTCCTTGCAGAGGGGATTGAAAATTTGAAGGAAAAGCATTGGGTGAAAGAGCCTTCTGCTTTCGAAAATCCTGAATCAAAGATGGAGCTAAACTTGATGCCAGAGCGAGAAAAAGAGCTGCCGTAACTTACCTGTGACAGTGCAACCCACACACCTTACAGGTGTGGTGCTCTGTCCCATTTAGTGGCATGGAGACCACTCAGACAGAGGTAAAATGAGTCTGCGCTACAGTCTTAGCTAACAACCACATGGGTTTTATTTCATGTGGTAGAGGCTCATGTACTAAGATCCAAAGGCCCCAGGTTCAATACCAATGGCCAGGATCTGTCAGCATTACAACAGCACACTCAAAACATATTACCACAAATCATTAAATTTGTCATAGTTTCGGACAAGTGTTTTCAAAGAATATCCACTGTTACGTAAGATTAGTGTTCTGTTGCCGCTACAGGTCACAACTTACATGTGCGAACTGAGATTTTCAACTTTGACAAGGCTAACAACAAGAGAAAGAAACCAACTCAACAGCTCATTTGGTACGAGGGTAGCACTTTCATCTTGTGATCCAGATTGGAACGTGATCATGAAAAACAGGCAGGTCCCCCTGTCACATTAACTAAGGGAAACTCAACCTGAGCGTCTTTTTTACTATGTTTAAACTGTATTTAAAAATGTTTCACAAGCAATGCTGATGTCTAATTTTAGTTATTACTTGAAGTGAAGTGGTTAAAGCTAGCATGTATTGCCCTTTAATAATAATCATCATCATCGATATGCCAGTCTCCTAGAGCTAGAAGGGACCTTGAAAGGTCATTGAGTCCAACCCCCTGCCTTCACTAGCAGGACCAGTTTTTGCCCCAGATCCCTAAGTGGCCCCCTCAAGGATTGAACTCACAACCCTAGGTTTAGCACGCCCATGCTCAAACCACTGAGCTATCCCTCCTCCTAACTGTATGAAAACTCAAGTCAGAAGATATTGTTTTGGGTCATGGGGACAAGTGTTTTTCTTCCACTGGGTTATGAGACAAAAAATTTGAAAACTACTGCTTTATATATCACTAGGAGAGGCGCTGATCTCCACTTAGGGTGTGGAATAAAAGGGTAGGGCCTAAGAATTCTGCTAGGCGAAGGTACAGCCCTCTGCGAAGGCTTTAAAGTAATCAAGAAGTATCACATAAAGGCCAATACAATTCTGAAGGCAAATGCAGTCCCGTCCACGTATGCACAAACTTGTTGTCAATGGTTACAGGACTAGCTGAATCTCGGACCTCTTTCTGGTCTCTGAGAGCACCCCATCAGGTGTTAGGCCTTTACCAGTCCTGGGGTGCAATTTCACAGCTCTTACAGAGAGGGGCTATATCAACCGTTCTGACCCTGCATATCTGGCTGAGGTTGAGCACTTGTGGTTTCTCCCTTTGGGAGCCCATGACTCAGGGTATATACAGCCTTCTTAAAACAAAAAAGATATATTTAGCAACAGGAATAAAGTATAAGAGGAAAAAAGGGTTCTAAACAAACCAGTCTGCACTCAAGTCTCTCTCTCCTAAATTCTTACCATCCCCTGATGGTAATCTAGGCAGGTGAAATTTCGTCAGACATCTCCCAGTAGGGTGCTTAGTTTGCTTCCCACCCCCCCCACCCCCAACAACAGCATCTCTTACGAGTGTGTTCCTTTTCATCCTGCCAGACTTCCTTTGTTCTTATACGTCCATAGGCCTCTTTTTCTGTCCTGGACAAAACCAATTAGCTGGCCAAATTGTCTGGAGACTGAGGCAACACATGAAAGCTAATGGTTCTGGCATCATCCTTTAACTGATCTCAAGGGTTTGCTGAGAGATGTCTACTGTGAGCCATTCTTTTCCACATTTGTAAATGATCACAGGATCACTCCAAAGCCATCATGCTTGAGTTAACAAATAGTAACAAATGTTGGAATCACTTAGGTCGCGTTAGGGATCAAAAATAGGTTACAAAATTTTGGTCAAAACTGGCCAAGTAGTCAAAAACAAAACATGCTGGGAATCTCCTGTTTGTGTTTTTCTGGATTTTTTTAGGAATTTATTGAAGGACTCCCTAAAGCATGCTCAAAATCTCTGGCAGCCTAGTGATTGCTAAAAGGATTAGTCCATAGAACCAGAAGGAGATTCATCTATAAATGTATTTTTGACAGATCTTGCAACAGCAGTCTCATACTGAAAGGTTACGTTTGTGATCGAAGATAACCTAGAATGACTTTAATGCAATATGCACCTTTTCTGAATTTCATAGGGAAACCATCTACAAACTCTGAGGAAAACTAATCATGCCTCATAGTGCTGAGCATGGATTTAAAACCAACCCTATCAATACAGGATTAAATATATCAGCGTATATGCTCACAGAGCTTGTTATTTCTCCTAAACATATACAACTGGTTCCCCATATTGAACCAAATTATGCCTTCTCCAACACAGGGCGAACAAAGTGGGGCATAAAAAGGATAGGCGCACACCCCACAGCACACCCACTTGGAGAGAGAATCTGCTGCTCGGTGCTGGAGAGAGAACAGACTTCTGCTGGAAGCAGTAGCAGAAACTCTCCAGAGGGGAATGCCTGAGTAACCCCAGGGCTACACTTAGAGAAGTGCCACTTATGCCTGCTGCACAGATGTAAGCAAGGGGCACTTCCCTGTGTGCTCCCCTAGCATTCAGGGTCACTACTGCAGCTAGCCATGAACAGGTGCTTCAAAGACTAGATTGCCATAACTCAGTCTATAATCAGGGGTCGGAAACCTTTGGAACGCGGCTCCCAGGGAAGCGGCACGGGCCGAGGGTGTGCTGGCCACCATTTCCTGCTGCCCCCATTGGCCTGGAGCAGTGAACTGTGGCCAGTGGGAGCCACGATCGGCTGCACCTTCGGATGCAGCAGGTAAACAAACAGGCCCGGCCTGCCAGGGTGCTTACCGTGGTGAGCCGCATACCAAAGGTTGCTGATCCCTGGTCTATATGGAGCTACACCTTGAAATTATTGTGCAGCTGAGTGCACAACCCCCATTTATCATGTGACATTGCAAAGGTGGTGCTGACTATAATCTGCCAAGGGGAATTTAAGGGGTAAAATATGTAGGACCAGATTACCCAAGAAGCTTCTTCTGTCTTTCAGGCAACAACAGCACCAGAGATACTTTAGCTAGCAGCTTCCTGGTTTACAAGTCTGCTGGTAGGTCAGTTTCCATTGGGTACTTTGGAATTCACTTCCTCCCTTGGTCTGCTGGAGCCAGATTGCCAGACATGCTGCAAAGCAAATCATAGAATGTCAGTGCTGGAAGGGACCTCAGGAGGTCATCTAGTCCAACCCCCTGCTCAAAGCTGGACCAATCCCCAGACAGATTTTTGCCCCAGGTCCCTAACTGGCCCCCTCAAGGATTGAACTCACAACCCTGGGTTTAGCAGGCCAATGCTCAAACAACTGAGTTCCCTCCCCACAACAAAATCATTTATAGTCAGGCACTTGGGGAGGGCTAGGCTAAGGTGGCTAGCTATTTAGCTTTCGGGTTATTATGATGGGCCTGTACTACAACTCTACGGGCACTTCAATATTTTATTTCTTTGTATTGAGTCTTTTAATTATTGTCAAGGGCCCAGAGGGTAGGATAGCTGCTTAAAAGTGAAGGGGAATAAAACAATGAAATAAATCAACAGCTGGAATATAATCAATATATAAGCAACATCAGTTGGAAAAAAGATCGCCTTCTGAGCCCTGTGAACTCCTGCCCCTCAGTAGAAGGATCAAAAAAAAAAAAAAAAAAAAGAGGGTCAACAAGCAACAACTTACCAAGAGATGCAATATGGTCCAGTGGATAGGATACTGGTGTCAGGGACTGAGCTGTCTTGCCTAGTGGTTAGAGCTGGGAGCAGGACCCAGACAAGGGACAGCGCTGGAGTCAGATGGCAGGCAAGGGGGCAGGGCTGGAGCAGGAGAGGAAGAAGGCACTGTTGTTAGTAGCTACCAGTGTGGTGTTCTGTTCTTGTTTGAAGATAACAGTCGGCTGCGTGCTGCCCCACCTCTGTGTAGATAACTGACACAGCAAACCCAGAAAGAACCCCCAAAGACAACAGACTCTAATAAGGTACAAAGGAACCCGAGCCAGGTTTATTGTCAAACCAAGCATAGTAATAGTGTCCCGTTGACTCTACAAGACATAGTACGAATTTGTGCCTCCAGCAATGGACCGGCTCAGTCAGTAGCTGGACTTTCCCCTTGGCCAAAGATGTGCACTCCAGGACGTACTTTTATACAGGTACAGGACAGATTACTCATCCCTACTGACATATTGAGGTACAGCCCCTTGGCTCATTGGGGTGCAGTCTCCACCTTTGATCATGTTGTTTCAAAAAAACAGATCTATCCATCATGCTGTCCTTTTGACCCTATCTTTAAGATGCACCTGCCTGTCCCTTGTTATCTCTGTGGAGTGTCCTTGTATCGGGATGTCCAGGTGCCACCTTGGCACAAGTTCCTCTTATCAGCACTTATATGTGAATGCACCTGCTTCTAACAACCCTCTTCTCGCCAACTTCTGTGAGTGGGGCCTGCCTCTGGCTCACAGCCCAGCTTTTTCTTAGCAATGCCTGGAAGTACTTTGATTCGGGCTTCAGGCCTCAGACACAAGAGTTTAGGTTTCAGGGCCACATCTTACTACAGGCAGGAGCAGGTCTGGAGGAAGAGAAGGAACAAGGCCAGCACAGAAGAGCTGGAGACTATGGGCAAAAGTATTAAGCAGCCAGTGACCAGCCACTGCTGCTGAGCTTAAATCAGGGCCAGCGCTTCCATTTAGGCAACCTAGGCGGTCGCCTAGGACACCAGGATTTGGGGGGGCAGCATTTTGCCGGGAGGGCGGCAGGCTGCTCCGGTGGACCTCCCACAGGCGTGCCGCTGTACTTGGGCACGAAATGGCTAGAGCCGGCCCTGCGCCTAGGGCGCCAAAAACCCTGGCACCGCTCCTGGCTTAAATGCAGACTTGTTGGCTCTTTGCAGCCACCTGGGCTGGCCAATCAGGCAATTCTGCCACAGCCGAGTTGGGCTCATTAACTAGTCTGAGGCAGCTAGCTCCAGACTCAGTGGCGGGAACTCAAGCCCATAGATCCTAGCAAGTGGCCTGGGACTCCAGAGACATGGATTCTATTCCTAGCTCTGCCATGAACCTGTTCTAATACCTTAAGCAAGTGTCTTCGCCCTGAGTTTCTCCTCCCACCCTTTGTATTTTCTTGTCTATTTAATCTATGAGATCTGCAGAGGAGGGCCTTGCTCTTGTTAAAAGTGTGTACTGGGCGTAGCCCATAACAGGCCCCCAAATAATAAATAAGAGAATTTCTCAAGCAGGAGGTCTCAACTCCATCCAGTCACAGATTTCAAGACACACACAAGCTCGATGGAACAGCTGCTGGCCTGACTTCATTATTGGACTCTGACTGTTTGCTTTTCTGCCAGTACTTAGGACAGCTAGGCAGGCAGATGCAAAAGGGTGACAGGAGGCACCAGAAGGAATGATGGTTCTTCTTCGAGTGATTGCTCATATCCATTCCAGTTAGGTGTGCGCGCGCCGCGTGCACGTTCGTCGGAAGATTTTTACCCTAGCAACACTCGGTGGGTCGGCAGGTAATGTCTTTCCCCATTGAGCCGTTAGCATCAGCTGTTTTGCCATTACCTGGTCTTGTAAGGACAGCTTTCCTCGTCGCCATTTTACATCGCCAGACGAGTCATCCGAGCTCAGGGCTCTTACGTGGTTCCACCATGCACTTTTTCCCAAAGACGAGGTCTTACGTCCTACGCGGCTTTCCTCCTTAGGTGGTGTCTGACCTTTCTGTTTTCACACTCAGCGATGGGGACAACAGTTGCGCTCTTTGGACGTTTGTTATAGCACTCGCATTATTGTTGAATGGACAAAACCATTTCTACACGCCCAACTCATCGGTCGCGGAAGCGGACGGAGAAAGGACTACCCATTTTCCTTGGGAATCTCATCTGCTTGGGTGGATACGTGCACCGACTTGTTATTGATTTGGCTCACTTCCCCAGCACATCACTATGCTTCTTACCAGGGCTAGACTTCATCTGCGCCTGCTGACTCGTGTTCTCGTTACCCACAGATCTCTCGCGCGGGCTCCATGGTCCTTGGTCCATACCTTTGCTTCGATTATGCTCTGGTTTAAAAAGTCAAGGGATCTGCAGCTTCCTGGCTCGGCGCTTTTGACATTTGCAGTATTTCATCGACCACCGCCTACATAAGGCTTGGGTAATTACCTAATTGGACATGGATATGAGCAATCACTCGAGAAGAAACCTACGGGTTATCACCTTTGTTAACTGTTAATTCTTCGAGATGTTTGCTCATATCCATTTCCACACCCGCCCTCCTTCCCACTGTCGGAGTTGCCCGCCCTCCTTCCCACTGTCGGAGTTGCGGCAAGAGAACTGAAGGGGCGGCTGGGTCGGCAGGGGTATATATCGGCACGATGCGCGACTCCAGGGGGCGCCTTGCGATCCACCGGAGTGTTGCTAGGGTAAATCTTCCACGAACGTGATCGCACGCAGGCAGCACACCTACACTGGAATGGATATTGAGCAACACTCTCGAGAAACAACAGTTACAAAGGTGAGTAACCATTTTTTTTGTAGACGTCTAGTACAAATTATTAGTAGTAAATATTTCTATCATGGTAGAACAATAGGACTCACTCCAGATCAGGCACAGACACAGATAACAGAGCATATACCCCTAAAGGCTTTTGCCTGAAGACACAAACAAGCGGTAAGGTATTGGACCAATATTATGTGGCAACATAGATGAAGATTGCACAGTTTGGTTAGGATGAGATGTGTGCCAATTCGTGTGGTTCTTTAATAACTGGGGTTTACAGATAGGAAGGAAAGGAATAGGGAAAGGAAAGGAAGTACTAAGCATACACCACTATAGCAAAACTATATGCGACTCCAAAAGATATTGAGAAAGCAGAACAAAGTAGGAAAAGTACTTCCTTGTCAAGCTTACATGATCCGCTGCTTATTACCATCCACGCAGTGTTGTAAATGGCTCGCTCCAGGCACCTTTTTTTGGCAACATAAAATGCTGCTCGCTGAGTGAGGTGATCCCTCACTCACTTTTCATTCATGAAAATTCATCTCTATTTTTAATCCAATATTTCTACAGATCCTAGATAATTGCTCTCAAAGGCTATTATTTAAAGATGCACATTGTGGTGCGGGTAATCAGAGGGGAAGGCCAGAAGCAGCAGCTCTGGAGAAAAAGTTTTCTCCCCTCTCGCCTTTAAATCTAGGGAACCTGTCCACCGGTTAGATTTTGGATTAATAAAGAGTTCTTGACATTGCATGTGACAAGGCAAATTTATCCCAGGGGAGTTAATTCACAGCTGTAAGTGTGCGAAGCACAATGGACTTTATAGGAAAGCCCGAGATGCAATTGTTTTAGTCCCGGACTTGCCAATGCCCCACTGTTATTTATTTCTGCCTAAATGCATAACAATGTGTCATGGAGGCATGTGCCTTGTGACAAAATTGAAAAGACCAACTAACTCACTTGGCCTAAAGATATGAACCCAAATCTTTCCCTTATGTAAAGGACAGGTTCCCAGACGACTTTTAAAAAAAAAAAAGAGAGACACAAGGGAGGTTCAATCCACCGGCAGAAAAGGGGATCAGAGTTCTTGATAGATGAGTAGATTCAGAGGGCATACTGTGGTTTGGGCAACCCCTGAAAAGCGCCAAGCAGGGACAGATAGAGTGGCATTCAGTGACTCTTAATTTCCTTCTGATGTTGTTAACAACGGTCTGTTATTTTGTCCCAGGCTAGCAGTGATCTCTGTGCAGAGAGCCCCGCTCTTCAGTTGTACCTTATCTACATTGAATTCAGAATGCTTGGAGAGAGGAGAGAGAGAGAGTTTGGTTTTAGATCTCCCATCGCTGCCAACAACTGAATTTATGTCTTCCTGTGATCAGTACAAATAAAGGAAACCTTGCTTTCCACGCCTAGCTGGGGAATCAGAAGTGGATAAGTCAGAGGAGGTGACTGGTTGGTTAGTTGGGATCTGAATGGTAGCAGAGTTGGCTACATGCCCAGGTGATTCTCCACTGTGAAGGTGGTAATCAATGTGGAGAAGGTTTGCTGATTTATCACCAGTCTCTGACAGTCTGAGACTAGCAAGGACCCAGATGCAAGGACACGGCAGAACTAAAAGTTTGATTCATGCTGGTGCTTTTTCTGTTCCCCACGATTATGATGAGTATGGTATGACTGTACTATATACCTGCTTTTTTGAGCGAGGGACGGCATGCTCCCATTGTCTTGAAGTCATCCGGTGCTTTCAAGTCGTAATCTAAGAACAGCTGGAGACTAGCTCTTAGAGAGCATCGAGTTATGTGGGTGTGTCTGGTTTCCCACTTGGTTTCACCTCTTTCCAAGGTTGCTGTCTTTAAGCAGTCCCCCCTGAGTGCGCGCTATGGCCGGATATATACCCCTGCCGACCAGCCGCCTTCAGTCCTTCTTACGCCCGTGTCGGTCATTGGAAACAGTGGAGCGCAGCTTAGCTGACCTCCGCTTCCCTAGCTACTCGTAGTTCTTGTGTAATACAGTTATAATCCTTATACGTTTTTCTAACAGTTCGTTTAATGATACTTAGCGCGGTTCGGGGAGTAGCCCTTCCCTGCAAACCGTGCGCTGAGCCATGCCGGCTCACCGGTTTCTTAGTCCGTGCTGCCAGCCTCGGCCGTGCTACAGGAAATCCACAACGACTCCTGTTACGGGCCTCGGGGGAATCGCAGATAAGTGCCCTTTGCACGGCGTTTAAGCCGACAACAACAGTGGAGCGGCACTTTCATTCCCCTCCCACCTTCTGCACAAGCGCGGGCTACTTGGCGACAGAAAGCGCCTCCTGGCCGGAACCCTGCTGGCACCGGCCGTTCCGGCACCGAAGTCGACTCGGCCACCGCTCCATCTCTCTGAGGTTGAGGAAGCCCACGACGTCCTCCTACAGTGCCGACAGCTCCCCGGCACGCGCGCGTGGTTGACTCCCTGCTCCTGCTGCTTCTCTGCCAATGGCACACACCGAGAGAGCTCTCACGTTGATCGCCCAGCACCGACACCTGCAGAGACATGAGGACACCGGCACCCTTGATTCGGTCCCGCGGGGCCGTCAATCCAGTGCCGGCCTCCCAGCACGCGCCGTGGTTGACTTCCTGCCTCATGCTGCTTCCGTGCCAACTGCATCACAACGTGAGCTCATCTGAGTCAATCGCCCGGCACCGGCACCTGCCCCAGCACCGACAACGCCGGCACGCGCGATCCGGTCACAAGGCCGTTGAATCCGTGCCTGGCCGCTCCCGTGGCACGCGCCTGGTTGAGCTTCCTGCTCCTGCTGCTCCGTGTTCAACTGCACCGCAGCCAGCTGCCGCTCGCTCTAGTCGGCATCGCCCTCGGCCACCGACCTCCCTGGCAAGAAGGAACTGAAGGGCGGCTGGGTCGGCAGGGGTATATATCCGGCACGATAGCGGCGCCACTCCAGGGGGCGCCCTGCCGACCCACCGAGTGTTGCTAGGGTAAAAATCTTCCAACGAACGTGCACGCAGCGCACGCACACCTAACTGGAATGGATATGAGCAACACATCTCGAAGAACAACAGTTACAAAGGTGAGTAACCATCTTTTTTTGTAGACGTCTAGTACAAATTATTAGTAGTAAATATTTATATCATGGTAGAACACATAGGACTCACTCCAGATCAGGCACAGACACAGAACAGAGACAATACCCCCTGAAAGGCTTTTAGCCTGAAGACACAAACAAGGGTAAGGTACTTGGACCCAATATATGGGCAAACAATAGGATGGAGCATTGGCACAGATTTGTGTGCCAATTAGTGTGTTCTTTTAATAACTGGGGTTACAGATAGGGAGGAAAGGAATAGGAAAAAGGAAAGAAAGTACTAAGTAACCTACACTATTAGCAAAACTAATGCGACTCCCAAAGCTTTATGAGGAAGCAGAACAAGTAGGAAAGTACTATGCCTTGTCAAGCTTACATGATCCGCTGCTTTAACATCCACGCAGTGTAAATGCTCGCTCCCAGGCACCTTTTTTTGGCAAATAAAATGCTGCTGCTGAGTGAGGTGATCCCTCACTCACTTTTTCATCTCATGAAAATCATCCTCTATTTTAATCCAATATTTCTACAGATCCCTAGATAAAATTGCTCTCAAAAGGCTATATTAAAGATGCACATTGTGGGTAATCAGAGGGGAAGGCCAGAAGCAGCAGCTCTGGAAGAAAAAAGTCTTCTCCCTCTCGCCTATTAAATCTAAGGGAACCTGTCACCCGGTAGATTTGGATAATAAAGAGTCTTGACATCTGCAGAGAACAAGGCAACATTATCCACAGGGAGTTAATTCACAGCTGTAAGTGTGGAAGCACAATGGCTTATCAGGAAAGCCAGAGGAAATGCAAATTGTTAGTCCCGGACTTGCAATGCCCACTGTTATTTATTTCTGCTAAATGCATAACCAATTCTGGAGGCATGTTCTTGCTGACCAAAAATTGAAACAGACCAACTAACTCACTTGCCTAAAAGAATGAACCCCAAAACCTTCCCTGATTAAAGGACCAGAGTTCCCAGACAGACTTTTAAAAAAAAAAAAGAGAGACACAAGGAGGTTCAACTCCACCGGCAGAAAGGGGGATCAGAGTTTCTTGATAATGAGTAGTTACATGAGGGCATATCTGTGTTTGGGACCCCTGAAAAGCGCCAAGCAGGGACAGATAGAGTAGCATTCAGTGACTCTTAATTTCCCTCTGATGTTGTTCACAAGTCTGTTCATTTGTCCCAGGCTAGCAGTACTCTCTTGTGCAGAGAGCCACCACCAGATCTTCAGTTGTACCTTATCTACATTGAATTCCAGAATGCTGAGAGAGAGAGAGAGAGAGAGAGTTGGTTTAGATCTCCCCCATCTGCTGCCAACAACTGACTTTATGTCTCCTGTGCATCAGATACCAATAAGGAAACCCTTTGCTTCCCCAACGCCTAGCTGGGAATCAGAGCGGATAAGTCAGAGGAGGTGCTGGTTGGTTAGGGGAGCATCTGGAATGGGTAGCAGAGTTGCTACATGCCCAGCTGATCTCCACTGTGAAGGTGGTACACATGGAGAGAGGTTGCTGATTTATCACAGTCTCTGACAGTCTGCAGACTAGCAAGGACCCAGATTGCACAGGACACGGCAAGAACTAAAAAGCATTTGTATCATGCTGTGCTTTTCTGTTCCCACTATTGATTGAGTGATGAATGCACTTATCACCTGCTTTTTGGAGCCGAGGAGACCTGCAGCTCCCATTGTCTTGAAGTCATCGGTGCTTTCAAGTCGTAATCTAAGAACAGCTCTGAGACTAGCACTTAGAAGAGCATTGTGGGTGTGTCTGGTTTCCCACTTGGTTTCACCTCCTATTCCAAGGATGCTGTCTTTACATGACAGAATTACTTTCCTACATTGTGGCGAAGATACAGGTACTGCGTATAATTGAAACACTGGCTCTTCGTGAACCTTTTCTACTATATACCCAGGAGTCCGTTATTTTCAAATCAAGGCTTAAAAACCTTGTCCATTATTCTGCTTGTCCCCTGCCATTAGCATGCTGATCTTCTGTGTACAGCAGCACTTATTTACAACTGAGTCATGAATCAAACAACTTAAAAGCTGTTTTCCAGTTTATCCTTCAGTTCCCTACTAACAACCTTGGCAAAAAGAGAATTTAGCCATTGCCACGATTGTTGTTCCCAGGCACGGTTCAGCAGCTACACTGAGTGCTGGACTAAGGGATGGGGTTGAGGAAAAATAAAATATTTCCTCCTGGTCTGAGACAGCATAGTAGTGGCCAGGAGCTGGCTAGGTCATGGGACAGTCAGATGAGAATTATTAGGCTGTATGACCAACTCTCCCCATGTTTTTCCAGATGTCTGAAGTGCCTTTGACCTTTATTTCACAAAAGACCCCTTTGTCCATGACTTTCACTCTCCCAGCTATGACAAGAGTGTCACATGGTTGTTTAAGTGGAAGGGAGCATGAGTATTTCTAGAGATAAAACAAAAAGGGAAAATTGCATTTCTCAACACTGGAACCACTGAATCAGCCTTTAGTTCCGGCCAAACCTGGTGATGGAGCATCTAGATTTGCAGCCTATTATGCAAACTAATTTTTACAAACCTCGCTCTGTGCGGCTTTCTATGGTTCGAGGCCTGCCTCTCACCTTATGCAACTTCCCAGCAGCTAAGCCCAACGAGGCACTTCTGCTTCCAGTCCCTAGATCCAGTAGTCTAGGTGCTGCAGATATGAGCCTTCACCCCGGAATTTACTTCACTTCAGCAGTCTATTGAAGTCCAATCTGTTGACCTTAGACTATGGTTCAAGGCCTTCTGTTTTCAAAGATTTTTGCCTAAGTGAGCAAGATTATTTCAGCTCAGATCTCGGGTTCCCATCTTGGCCCTTGATATGGCCCCTTCTCATCACTCCATTGAAACAAAGGGCCTATAAAACTGCTCTAAATTGGCAACTGATGATTTCTTCAGGCTGGGGGAATCCCCAAGTACAGTAAAGCTGAGGGAGTCAGACTTACATCTGATTTTCTTGGGCCCCTTTACAGGTGGTGTGTCAGGAGTATGCCTTGCAAAGAGATTTCATTCCTGCAATCCCCAGCTAACAAAAGGCCACCTTCAGCATCATTGCCAGCTGGTATAAGTTAGAGCAGCCTCAAAGCTGCTCTAACCTACTCCAGCTGCCCCAGAAATCAGGGAAGGACAGAGATGGCATGCAGTCACATTAACCTCCCATCCTCAGGTTCTGTGCTGAGCAGAGCTGAGCCAGACCAAAAAGCTGGGCGGCCCTGGATGTGGAGCAGGGGCCAAAGTCTTCTTTGTTAGCATTGTTTTTCATTAACATGCTTTCTATTGCAATTTGGACTTCTTGTACCTGTACTCAGAGAGGCTTCCAAATATCTCAGAATAAATAAATGTGACTTAGTTATTTGAGTTTCTTAGTGCATAATCAAAGTGTGCATTTTCTCATGCAGTTGCTACAGGTCCAAAATGTAAGAATAAGGTACATCTGGCTTGCTATACAATGTGCTAATTTTTTTACTACATGTAATGGGGTCATACTCACCTCTCACGACTGCTCTCTGGCCGAGTACGTGTGCCTGCACTCTGTTTATGGTGGCTCTTCTGTTTACGGTGGCTCTTCTATGACTCTGGCCAAGTCATACACAGTCTGTCTTTGAGATAAAGGCAACGCAAAACTCCTTTCAGGGTACAAGTGCCCTCTCAGTGCCCCCTGTAATGTCGCTCTCAGTTTGTCCCTGCTCTGGAATAGAGCGGTGCCCCAAGGCACCTTCCCTGGAGGCAATATCTTTCACCTTCTCAGAGCCTTTCTGGCCCCAGCTCTTCAACTGGGCCACTACAGTTCAGTTCCCCTTCTGGGGTGCCTCAAAGTCCAGGCCATTTTCCCAGTGGCTGTGCAGGGGAAGGACCCAGGCCTGCCCTCTACTCCGGGTCCCAGCCCAGGGACCCTATAGATAGTAGCCATCTGCAATGTTCCTTTAAATAAACTGTGTTGCTGCTACAATTCTCTGGACCACTCCCCTATGGTTCCTGCACATTCTTCACCCTTACCTCAGCCACCAGCCTGGAGCACCATCCACTCTCCTCCAGCTCTAGCAAGGAGCTGAATTCACTCTGGCCCTGCAGCTCCTCTTATACTGACCTGCTGGCCCCTGATTGGCTGCTTCCCACACAGCTGCTCTAGGCAACTTGGAGGGCCTTTCTACTGCCTTTTTCTGGGGCGGAGATGTGGCACGACCACAAGGCTACCGCAGGGAGCATCAGGGTCTAGTCCACCCCATCACACCACAGTACGTCCTGAACACAGTCATCTGCTAACAAAGACAAGGAAGATTACAGTTTTGATACGACAAGTCTCTACAAATGATACTTCTTATATTGAATATCCAAGACTGGTCTGCTGCACTGCTCATTCCTCCTCTCTCCTTTGAATGATACTAGTTTTATAAAAAATCATACATGCCCTCTGTCATTCTGCAGAATGGAGCAAGAGCACCACACAGTAAGATGGAGCTAGCCTGACCAATGGTCGTTCACCACCTACGTTAATATCTGCAGACAAGAAGGCTGCAAGGCATTCCTAGCAGTGTTTAATATTCTGAGTAGCTCTTCAGTGGCAGACAGGAAAGAGGCAAAAAGTGGGACTAAAACACAAAAAAAGAGCTAAGCAGATAATTGAACAGATAAGAAGGCCGAAAACTTTCCCACCTTACTCCCAGAAATTTTCACGGAAGCCTCAGGCATAGGATTTTAATGCTTGCCAAGGAGTCAGACATTTTCCACACTGGTCGTTCTCTCCTGACAAAGTGATTGAAGTGCTAGCTTCATGCAACTGGAAGAGAAATGAAGCACAGGTCATATATAATCGTAATATTTTCTACAATGATGCCCAACTGCACCTTGTATACCGGCACATTAGTTAGTTACTTCCAGAAAACTGAGATGTAAGGCTTGCTGGGTGGGTGTAAGTAAAGTAGACTGAAGTAGCAAGTTTAAAAGAGACAGGGGGAAAAAAATCCAAGAACTCAACCGAGAAGCTGTCTGGAAAAGTCAGAGTGAAGCTCTAAATACAGTAGGTGGATGATTCACTAATGAATGGAAGACTCATTTTGACAGCTTGGGCTGCCGTCCAAGCTAATTTGTTTCCAAGCCTTCAGTTTGCCAACTGAAGTGTCTGAGAAATAATAGGCCCGCAAAAAAAATATTTCTAAGAAAGCACAATGCCCATTATCACTGAAGGAGAAAATATCTGCACATTTCAAAGAGGAAAAAGAAATTTTGAGAGCTGCCAACTTTGTCCAATTGCAAACGACAGAGGAAGGAGCTGTTAAAATTCAGTAAAAGAAAAGAACCAGAGTATCATTAAAGAAATTCAAACTAGAACCCCTCATAAATAAATAAATAAATAAAATAGAAGTTATACGTGAAGGATGTTTCATTCGCAGAGAGAGGATTTGATGGTCGAGTCTGCTACAGACTCAGCCTCTGATATGAAAAGGACTTTGAGTGGTGGTAGAATGTGAAAAGCAAGTGGGATAATGAGAAACAGTGCATAATAAAGCAAACAACAATAAATAAAATGAGGAACAGCTAATCTCTCATTGGCCTCCTCATACTGACAAATCCATCAGCTAGACTAGTCCAGATATTTTATACAATATTTTGGGTCCTCCGTGTACCCACCCTATCTCCACCCCTTTACAACTGTGCAACTTCAAGAAAGGTCTTGTGGGTGCAACCCTGGACTGCAAACCCAAGAATCCTGGGTTCAATTTTCCATCTTTGCTACAGACTTCCTGCCTGACCTTGAATAAATCACTTAGACCCAGGCCCTCAAAAGTATTTAGAAGTTAAGTGCCTAACTACCTTTGAGGTTCTAATCAGGCCTTAGTCTCTCTGTGCATCTGTTCCTCACCTTCTGCTTGTATGTTGTATTTCTCTCCTAAACTTGTCTAGTTCAGTTATAAGCTCTTCAGGGCAGTGCCTAGCACAGCAGTACCTTGCTGCTGGGTTGGGGGCTCTAGGTGCTACTGTAATACAAAGTCATAAGGAATAAAGGGTGCTTGCCCAGCTGTAACGGAGGATAGAGTTTTTGCCCTCCAGTTCTGAAGGATATTTTGGGTCATGGTTTTAATATATGGGAATACACACCCAAAAATGCAACTGTCATTTATAGGGATGCTTCCTTGTTATAAATCCTTGCCCCAGCAGATAGCACTAAGAGTTGTTTCAAAAATAAATCCCAGCTTGCTTTTGTCAATATCTTATCTAGCTGGGAGTCCTATTCAGCAGAATATTGGCCTTGCATGGCTTGGGTCACCTTGGGTTTCACTATAATTCAGGAGCTGGATTGTCCTCTTTCCTCAAACCCACTGCAAGCCAGCCTTGAGCACAAAAGCCCGATGTCTCCTCAGTTCCCTACAGTGACCATATAATGAACACTACTATTCTGGAAGCAATCTGCAGCGCTATCGTAGTATGCAGCATAGGGTGCTGATGGGTCTCAGTCCCAGAGCAAAAGGGCCAACATCCATTAGCAGCAAGAAGCGTGTTTCCAGCTCTGCAGCTGCACAAGAGCAAACTGCCCACCCCCCAAAAATGCCACAACAGGATTTGGGGAGGATGCAGGAAATGGGCCCCCTGACCACTTCCAAAGAGCTGGGATGGGAAATCAGAGCAATTATCTAGCCTCTCACTAAAGAAGCTGGAGGGGAGATTATAGCAGGCTACCTAAAAGAGAAATAAAATGGAATCTGGACTCTTTGAAGGAATGGGGTCATGTCAGAGGGCAGGAGGGTCTCATGCTGATCCTGGTCATCTTTGAGGTTCTCAAACTTGGTCAAGATTTAAATTCTCATTCACGTATCAATATTGGATGCATTTATCAATGAATAATGAGAAGTGAAATGTAGCTGCAGTGCTTGGCATGCAGCTGAGAGAAGGCCACACTGATTTGGGGAGCTGCTGTCAACAAGCTGAACTGATACGCTTTCCAATCATGGACACAGTTTGAGGGCCAGGAGGGGTAGTGCCCCCCCCAAACTGCAAGCCTTGGGAAGGCACAGAATTTCCCCCCATATGCGCTGCCCTGCTGACTGGAGCTCTTCCCACCCCAACCCTCCCCCCGGCATACAGTCTACACCTATGTTTACAATGTTCATTTCAATTCCTTCCTCATACACTTACGTGATTACAATATGAAGTAAGATGCATTTAGATATTATTTACTTTGCAGTACAGTGATGCTTTGTGCTTCAGTAGCACCTTCCGTCCAAGGATCTCAAAGTGCTTTACAAAATTAATTAATTAAGCTTTCGTAGGTGATAAGCTGGTGCGATCATCTCATTTTAAAGACAGGGAACCTGAAGCATGGAGTACAATTGTTCAGACCAACTCACATTGGTAAATATTCACACGAGTAGTCTTGCTGACACCACTAGGACTAGTTGTGTGAGAAAGGGTTGGATTTTAATGCACTGAGCCTCTACTGCCTGAGCTAAAACACCCAGCTCTCTTAACAAAAACTGTAGCTGGCTCAATCTCTAAATGGCCAAGCCATCACCAGAGGAGGACAGAGAGCCACACCATGTGGGTATGGCTTACAATTAAGTGATATGCCCAAGTTCACACTGGAAGTCAGTAGCAGAGAGGACACAGAGAAATAGAATCCAGGACTCCTCACTTCCAAGGTTATGGCTTAGCCATCTTTCCTCCATGAGCTATAACTTTTCAAGGTAAATTCATTAGGGTAAGGAGAGAGAAAGACCAGAACGTGACTTGCATATCCCACCTGAAAATCATCTTTTAACTTGAGCACATACATCTCAGCTGGAATCTCTGACTCTGAAGGGGCTATAAGGAGTCAGATGGCTCAGAGTTAAAAGCAAGCTTAAAAAACAAAGTGGCTGAAGATGGTCAAACTGAGCTGCCAGCAGACATCATTGCTGGAAAGCTGAGATGCCATTTAAAATAACGTGGCCCTGTTGTGATCTTACAATGAACTACATTTCTTTTTGGTGTGCGGAAGTTGGAACCGAGCCAGACTGCAAGTGATTCCACAAGAGTGACAATACGAGGAAAAAGAGAGGGGTTGGAAACCTATGAAGAGGACACACAACCTACTACTCTCTCCAACAAATGGCAGATATTGCCATATGCCTACTAGAAATGCTACTTGAAATAAGTAAAAGTATTAGGACAGTAGCTGTGACAGCAATAAGCATTTTCCTTAGAAGACTTGCCAGTTTCCCAGGAAGTGCTGGTTTTATCAAGTTGGATGCATTTAGGAAGGGTTACTCCCCTACAAAAAAAGTTGTTTCTTAGTCTCTTTAGTGCAGCTCCTGCTTTATTATCTCCTTTTTCTGTTATTTTATACTTGGCCTGCAATTTTTAAGTGACATAAATAAGAATAACTTTATCTTCAAATTATAAGGACCTTGCAACTAGACCCATTTTTAAATCTGAAGTCGTTTTAGGTGTTTATATCTAATTAAATCAAGATCCTGATATTACTGGATTTATACAGATTCCCACTGCCTGCATTTCCAGTGACTAGGGAGTTGAGCAACAAAGATTATATTTTCTGCGTCTAATAATGTTATACACATACACACACACACAAAAACTTTGTATACCTGTATAAAAACGGATATTGCCTCAAAGCCAGTGCATTCTAATGAAGAATTCAGTCCCCTTAGTAAGTATCCTTAGTGCTGTATATTTGATGGTACTCTGATCCCCTATGCATGTTTGGATATCACTTTTATCTTGGATTTTAAACTCTTTGGCGCAGGAACTGTGTGTTTGTACAGTGCAAACACAATTTTGCCCGAACCAGGATGCTACTGAAATAGAAATATTAATGTTTCTGGGAACAGCGCTTTCTTATGAATTTCACTGGCTGTGAAGGGTTAAAATCCATGTGCATTTTATATAACAACCACTCCGTTGGTATATGGATTGCGCTAGCTGTTTCTCAGACCCAAAGTCCATCGTTCATGATGTTCCATTACTTAAAATCCGAAAAGTATTTTAAGAAATTGACGTGTCTGAAGAACACTGATAAGGCAGGAGGTTGAGCTGATAGATGAGCATTAACCTGACTCACTTAACCAGCTTAATATTTGTGAATTTTGACATAATTACTGATTTCCTCAACAGATTTAAAGTCTAAGTTTATCTTCACATTAATCCAATTTCATGCCTAGAACAGAGCAAGCACAACAGAATGTCTTTTGTAATCTTCTGATATCATTAATTATTGCTACATTGGGAGTTACCACATGGAACAAACAGGTTTTTAAATAGAAATCATTTGTCTCTCAGCAGGGAGACTCAACAGTTTTATTTCCTTCAACTCAAAGCCATATTCGAATAATCTTGTTTCATGGTGATCTTCCCTTGATGACCCCCAAGTCAATGGTGAAATCTCATCTATTTTGTCCCTGGATTGGTCCAATTTGTCACCTGTAGTGGGAGGTGTCTATTTCCTCTCCTAATTGTGCAGGAAGGGTTTTCAACATGTTACGGTCATTCTTTCCTCAAGATCTGGGCATTTGGTCAGGCTTCCTGGTGATTTTCTGCAAAAGGAAATCCCCTAACTCATTTAAAAAAATAGATTAATTGACCGGTTCAGAAACAAGCTGCCCCAGGACGCAATAAACTTTACAAAGAATACATTCCAATTACAACTGGGCTCAGCATGATCCCGATAAGTAAACCAGCATTAAGACACTTTTTTCCTACTTTTCCCCCATTAACTTAACTCTTTCCCATAAGTTATGGATTGACTAGCAGTTGGCATTTTCCATTCATCTCCTCTTACCATGATTCAGTGGGTTAAATAAAGCCGACCGATGTTCTACCAATCTTTTCCTACCTCTGGCTTGGCTCTGGCATAGGGGTCAGCCACACTTTCCCTTCTACAACACCCAGTCCACGGTCAGAAAAAAGAAGCCAGATCTCAGGTTGGGACGTGAAAGAGGGAAAGTAATCTCACAGCAGAAACATCTGTTGGAGCAGTTTGCTGGCAGAGTGCAGCTGCAGGTCCCTTCACTATGTAAGAGGGTCGGAGGGATGCGGGAGTCCTTGGGTAACAAGCATAATTGCAAAAGCAGGAGAAGAAAATAAGAGGCAAGTATCAACCAAGGGAGACAAAGAGAGACGCTTTTGACCACCACCAAGACTATTATTATTTATTATTTCCATTGCTCCTGGGCCCGGTTGTGTCATGCACTACACAAGTACCTAACAAAAGACACAGTCGCCGCTCTAAAGCCCCATGGTGCATAGCACTATGCTGTATAAACCAGTGGCTCTCAAACTTTTGTACTGGTGACTCCTTCCACACAGCAAGCCCCTGAGTGCGACCCCCCTTATAAATTAAAAACACTTTTTAATATATTTAACACCATTACAAATGCTGGAGGTTTGGGGTGGAGGTTGACAGCTCATGATCCCCCATGTAATAACCTCATGACCCCCTGACACCCAGTTTGAGAACCCCTGATATAGACCATTGTCTTGAAAAGATTCTTATTGAATGTCAGAATGTGTTTCATAAATTAGGGTTTGCTTCTATTCTACCCAAACTGCCATGGCTTGACCCTACAAAATAGTTTTTGCTCAGGCAAGCTTGTTCGTCTGAAAATGTTAAATGCATAAATAAATATTTACACTAGGTACAAGAAAGATTCCTTGTTTGCAATCATAGCAATGGCACAGTTTAGTCATCAGACTGGTCATTCAAGTACATTTTCACACCCACCATGTAACTGCTGCGACTGTAAATGCACATGCTTTTGTGAGGAGTATTTTCTTGACCACGTACACCTAGATCTACTTCTGCCAAGATCTAGAATATTGCTTTGATACATTTATTACACCCAGCCTACACTACGTTTCTTAGCGGGACAGGGGACAGGGACAGCTGTAATTATTGTTGTCAATCAAAGCTTCTCTAAAGTCTTCGGCTTTACTGTTCCAATAACTCATTTTTACTGGTGGCAAATGTCTCCAACAAACACCAGAGCCTAATTTGTAGTTTGGTTCCCTTGTCATTTTCTGAGTCATCTTGGTGGTACGCTGTGAGACAAAAGATTAGTTGGCGGGGGCGGGAGAAGAGAGAGAGAGTTCATCTTCACTTTGTTTGCATCCAAGGGCTGTTAAGAAGTTTGGTGTGACATTTAGTTTCACTAATAAAATATTACCTCCCCCACTTTGTCTCTCAGTTAGTTTCAATAGCACAGATATATCCAAGGCACATTGCAGGTACGTGAGGTGCAACAAAATACAAGGTTTTCAATACAAAGAGAATATATGATATATTGTTCCAAATTCAGCCCAGCGCAAGCAGGTGCAACTATTATTGGGGTCACCGGAACTGCAGTTGCTTACACTAGTGCTGAAATTACCCCTAGAAGAGCGGGGGGGACTTAGATTCTGATTACACATACACTGGTGTAAATCAGAAGCAACTCCACTAACAACCAAAGGGAAGAATCAGCCCTCTGAGAAGGAAGTCACCCCGCCCCTAAAGACAAACATGATGCAATGTTGATAAATTATGCAGATTTATAGGTAGTTGCCAGTTACTTCATCAGACTCTTACTCGGGTATCACGAAAAGGTGCTAACATAATTAGGGATGAGCTATGGATTAAGAGGAGGAAAATATCACAACCCCACTCTTATAATAAGACAGTCGTTACTCTATAGTCACCAGCAAACTGCTCCACGCTTCTGGTAGCCTGACATTTGCTAGAGCAGAAGTCTCTTCATAACTCTCTGTAGTACTATATCGCACGCTGCCATAGCTGCTCTTCAAAAGGCCATATTTATCCCCTGGGAAATATAGCTGTATTAATATGACATTTTGTCACAAATTAATCTTAAATGGGGGTAATATTTCTGACACAGTGCTGAAACTGGCACTAAAGGCAGTCCAGGTGGTTAAACTGGCAATATCCTGCAGCACACTAGACTCCCTCTGGATAAGACTGTGCTATGGGGAAATTACCAATGTACAAGGGCTCCATGTATGAGAAGCACCACACAAAAATATTTAAACTACAGACATATAGGTTTCCTTGGTCTCCCGGTCAGATGCTATTATTTATATTATGATAGTGCCTAGGAATCCCGAGATCAGGATTCCATCATGCAAGATGTTGTACAAAGAAAGAATAAAAAGACAGTCCTACTTCGAAAAGTTTATAAATTAAATAGACAAAACAGACAATTAAAGAGGTGCTATGATGATGGGGTTCAGGACAGGAACCTAGACAGATCATTTGAAATCTGTTGAAAAACTAATTTTTCACGCAGCACTATGAAAAAAGCTGTATTTTTTTTATTAAAGTCTGTCATAAACAGATAGTAGGAGTTAATAGAACAGAAGTACTTTATATCTCTTTTGATAGTAAAGGGTTAACAAGTTCAGTAAGCCTGGCTGTCACCTAACCAGAGGACCAATCAGGGGACAGGATACTTTCAAATCGTGAGGGAGGGAAGTTGGTGTGTGCTCTGTTAGTGTTTGGTTGTTGTTCTCCTCTCTGGGTTCTGAGAGGGACCAGACATGCAACCAGGTTTCTCTCTAATCTCTCCCCATACCGGCTCTTATAAGTTCAGAATAGTGAGTACTAGGTAGATAAGGCGAGTTAGGCTTATGTTTGTTTTCTTTATTTGCAAATGTGCATTTGGCTGGGAGGAGTTCAAATGTGCATTTGGTTGGGAGGAGTTCAAATTTGTATTTTGCTGAAAGGATTTTAATTTGTACTTGTATACTTAGGCTGGGAGGGTATTCCCAGTGTCTATAGCTGAAAGACCCTCTACCTAATCCATCTTAAATTTACAAAGATAATTTTTACTGTTTTTCTCTCTTTAATAAAAGCTTTTCTTGTTTAAGAACCTGATGTTTTTTTATTCTGGTGAGACCCCAGGGGACGGGGTCTGGATTCACCAGGGAATTGGTGGGGAGAAAGGAGGGAAGAGGAGAGAAAGGCTAATCTCTCTCTGTGTAGGATTACTTTCTCTCTCAGGAGAGTCTGGGAGGGGAAAGAGACGGAGGGAGGAAGGTGAATTGTCCTCTCTGTTTTTGTGATTCAAGGAGTTTGAATCACATGATCTTCCAGTAAACCAGGGAGGGGAAGCCTGGGAGAGGCAATGGTGGGGGAAAGGGTTTACTTTCCTTGTGTTAAGATCCAGAGGATCTGGGTCTTGGGGTTCCCTGGGCAAGGTTTTGGGGGAACCAGAGTGTACCAGGCACTGGAATTCCTGGTTGGTGGCAGCACCACAAGTACTAAGCTGGTAATTGAGCTGAGAGGAATTCATGCTGGTACCCCATCTTTTGGACGCTAAGGTTCAGAGTGGGGATTTATACCATGACAAAGTCCCATTGGCTAAAGCAATTTCTACTCCTACTCCTTCCCCTTCTGGTGTAGAAGTTACACTGGCTTTGCACACTCCTGACTGCCATGCCAAATAAGATAACACTCCTTTCCCACTTACACCCATTTCCCAACCCATTTGCACCTATCACGTAACTTACACTGTCATTTAAGTCACTGGTGAATTTGCACCGGGATGAATTTAGCCTACTCTATCCATTTCATTCCTGCAGATTTCACAGATCTGACGTAACTAGTGGCAGTAGAGCCCAAGTAACATGTTATTGGCACCTCCACACAAGCCTTAACTCTTCCTCACCATTTGCCTATGTCCTCATTGTTTTGCTTTCCTGTCTTACTTGGTTCTGTCACTACTACAAATTTCTAATCTCTATCTGCTGACAATCCTAAATTCCCTTCTGAATGCAGAATATAGGCTGCAACAGCAACCATCAGCCATAAGGTGACATATGTATGCAAGAATGAAATTTGCACTCTTCTGATCCAATTAATATCCATCTTCCGGATGTGCCCTAATACCGTGGTCCAGCCACTCATGGTCGTTAAAGATCTCATGGCACTTTTTGCAACAGCAGTGGGTATTATTAATTCCAGGATCCTGGCCAAATTCCAGTTTGGGTAATTACATTATGCCTCACTAAAATTCCCCCTGTAGTTTGAATTGGAGAACTTATATTCTTCACTTCCTCTTCTAACAACTGGGGCGTAGTGTCACTGGTGCTGAATTGCCAACACATTACATCCCAGAGGTGGCTGTATTTCAGGGGTGGGTGAGCTGAGCCTGTATGTATACATTCCGTAAAATGCCTGGGGACCCATTAGACAGAGGTGCACAACATGTGACCCTCATAGCCATAAAACATGGCCACAACCTCAACGTAAAAACTGCAGACCAAGAGCAGTGCTGATCAGCTGCAGGATTTTATTTCTGGTGAATGCAGCCAAGATGAAATTTCTATTAATCTGTCAAGGAAGAATTAAATATTGCTGCTGCACCCAACCCCCATACACTGGACAAATGGGTTTTGCAGGAGAAAATTTTATCCCCTGCTCAAGCAGGTGTTAGAATCTATCACCTGTGAGCATGAAAGTATTAATGGGAAACTACATATGTACATGTGTGTGAATGTTTGTCTTTAGAGCATGTAGACACCAAGTAATATGCTCAAATTATGGTGGATCGGAAAATCAGACCTTTATATTTCTTTATATATCAGATTGGTTCTTCCATTGGACACTGACTGTTGCTCACCTGTGTGTCAGGAAGGATCTCCTGGAAATGGATGGCTTTATGCAAGTGCCTCCAGCTAACACCCAACAAAAGAAGAATAATTGTAAACACTGGAAAATATTGAGTGTTTTAGTTTTAGCTGAGGGTGATTTTTTTGACTAAATAATCAGTTAAATGTTTATTTACTCTGCTGAGATGGCTACTCCTGCTACCCGCTGAGGATTTTGTCTAGGCTAAGAAAGGAGCTAGGAATGAAATGCATCTGTTGACAAATCACAAGAAAATTATTCAATAATGGAGTTTGATCCAATCCTTTGCATTCACAGGCATTATGCTATTTGGTTACCAAGCTAGGTGTTATTTTAGCCTGCTGGCCAGGGAAGAAGCACAGACACACAACCTGGGGTGAGAGATGGCTGAGCAACTTGGTCCAGGTGGGAAAACAGCTTCCCAGTATTATGTCTCCTCTCTGATTTAAAGGCAGATCCAACTGATTTTTGTAATACCTGGAACTGGATCAAGACTCTGAGGCTAACGTCTCTATTGTTTTCCAAAATGTGCTATAAGGGTATGGAGGGTGGTAGGATAGGAGTTTAGGCTATATCATACCAGATCAAACTACCGGCCTATTTAGCCTTGTATCCAGTTAATGGCACACAAAAAATAGAGTCAACCACCTGGCAGAGCGAAAGTGCCACCTAGAAAAAGGAATATCAGGTTTCCATGTATGGGAGAGAAGTCCTGAAGTTCTCATTCCAGCAAAACCCGTGAACTGGGTCTACCAGTAGAAAAGGAGTAGAAGCTGTGCAAAACCAATATATTCCTGAATGAATCAGTGCAGCTAGTTACCCAGATGCTTTTCTAGAATACACCAATGGTATTTTTAAGGCCTCTCTCATTAATATCAATATACACTTTAAAATGTATCTTAATATTGGTTTAAGATAATTTTTTTTTAAAGAAATCTGACTTCCCTTGTGCCCTGCTTTGGTAGCTTAAAGCATGTGGGAGGTCAAAAAAAATATAGGTCAATGAAAATAATATTGCAACAAGAAATTAATTGCAAAGAATGTTTAATATGACAGGGGACTACATAAAACCCTATTATATTTCTTCACTACTCTATTCAGTAGTCAGTACTATTGCTATATTCAAAGGCCAGGGCAATCTCCCAGGGTAAATTGCTACATTAGTTTGACATTTCTGGCTCCAATTAACCTTTACATTTGAGCTATTTTAGGAGGGTTTTTTTCTGTTTTTAATTGCGATAAGGTTACATTTTTCTATTAGAGTTTCAATTGCTTATATACACTGGCCCAATATAGATGCAGATACCTATTTAAACACATCCCAGGTAAGAGAATTTGGTCTGAGGGCTTACCTAGCTGTAACCAAAAGGCGCAGGAGGACTTTGACCAGCTCCTAAAAGGATTTACACAAGGTTGGAAGATACTGAGCCAGACTGAGATATCAGCAGAGGCCCAAATCTTCAGCTGGTGTAAACTGGCACTACTCTTCTGAAGCCAACACAGCCCAACTGAGGATGTGGCCCAATTATGTGTGTATAGGAATAGGGTATTTTGAGCCTAAACACATCTGCCTTGAGCTGATGGAGGCCATATCCAGTGAGTGGATAGGTGAATGAGAGAAAGGGGAGCAGGATTTGGCTCTTTCAGGCTAGTGGTCACGCTGTGTCATTTTGGGCGGTTCACAAACAAGGGGTTTTGTCCCTGCCTGCCCTGTAACCCTAGGTGCCATTAAGCTATGCAGCTTAGGCTCAGAGCTGTGACATCAGCAGTCTGCCCTCAACACAAAGGTCCCTCACCCTGAGCTTCCACCAATCCAGTTATTCCTTGCAGGGTAACCCCAACAACCTGTCTAGTCCCAAGTCTCCCCAAAGCCATTTCCCCTGTGGGGTTCTCTTATCTTACCAAGTTTGCTGCCTCCAAAAAGTCAGTACATACAACAGTTTGTTAGTTCAGCTGGGGTATATATAGGGTTGCCAACCCTCTGGGATTGTCCTGGAGTCTCCAGGAATTAGAAATTAATACTTAATTAAAGATTATGTCATGCAATGAAACCTCCAGGAATACATCCAACCAAGATCAGCAACCCTAAGTATATACTCCACCTTGATACACAGCACTGAGATGGTTTGTCGTAAAACTAAAATCGAGTTTATTAAGAACCTAGATGTAAGTGATTTCAAGCAACAATGAAAGAGCTACGGAAGTGTTATAGATAACACAAACACAACATTCTTTCTAGTGTCTTAAACTTAATTCTAGCAAAATATAGCTTTGCCTGACATCATTTCTTACTCACGCCAAGTTGGCAGCATTCTCCAGCCTGTTTAGCAGGAGGATCCATCTTTCATAGATACAAAGCACTGGCTTCTTTGTCAGGTAATGGCTCCCACAAAGTCTTTCAGCCTTTCCATATATCCCCAAAGTTTTCCTCATCTTCGAAGACAGGAAGCCCTCCTTGGGGCTCAGCTTTCTGTGTCCACCAGAGCGAATGCCATGTTAATTTTGCAGTCTCCTGCGATTTATAATGCAAGTGATCTTCCTGCGGTCTCCGATGCAAATAAATAGCCCATTGGCCCCAGCCCTGGCCACGCTTGGCTCGATTTGCAGTTGAGCCAAAGAGGTGTTTGCCTTTTTCCTTCGTCTAGTAAAAAACGTTTTGCCTCCTTTGCCTGTTGACTGACTCCAAGACATAATATTGGAGAATAGATATAATTTCTCACACAGTATTGTTACATACATTTTACAGTGAGAGTACTGACTAGCGTGTCTTCAGTTTTCAGATGATATCGTATAAGACACCTTTTAAATAAATATCATAACAACAGTGTGCAAGATGCACTCAGCTGGTCAGATCAGCTGAGATTTACTGTTACATACCCAGGAGCCCCTTGCCATCTCACATTGGAGTGCTTTTAGAGTCACACATGCTAACCACAAGGTGAGGAGGCTATATCTCCAACTAGACATGACATCAAACAATGTCCACAGTCCTCCTAGCTAGGAGAGCACAGGACCAGGTTCTCCCTGAGGACAGCAAGCAGGGAGTATGCTCACACTAACACACCAGACAAACATGAACAGGTGGGATTCCTGAGTCACAGACCCCCAAATTGGAAGTCATCTACAAGTTCCAGTAAACCATGTCCACAGCTGCTCAGCTCACCAGGTCAGTGTCAACCCAAAGCCATGAGGAAGACTTCATGACTTCATTCAGGAAAGCCTTCTCCATGTCTGCTCAGCTATATAGACTTGTAGTGAACAGTGTTATCAATGAAATGTATCTTTTTCTTGTTTGTAAGTTGTCTGCTTCCCCAAACATTCCTGCTCCCAAGTCTTTTCAGTAGAATATTCTCAGAAAGCAAACACAGATTTACCTGCAGTTTGTTTATTTAGTACTTTTTAAATACAAATATTTGCAGTATTCACCCAGCTCTAATATTAAGGGAATGAAATTTCCACTGCATAAAGCAATACAAAATGCTGTGTGAACACAAGGGGCCAAGACAGGGTTGGCAAGAAAATCACAATTTAGAATATTCTGGACTTTTCTACATGTAAAAGCTCCACTATACCATAGAGAAAGGTTGTACTCTCCTCTAACTGAAGTCAGTGATCATTTCAGTGATTTCAATGCGAGCTGAATCAGGCAAACACTTATTAAGAACAACAACAAAAAAACTATTAGCCCAAGACCTTCTTTGACACAATAAAAATTCCCTGATGCATGCAATTTAAATCAATGGCAAAATGCCCAGTGGGACCTGGATGATCCTTTTGATGGCAATTGTACTTTTTATTAGTATATGAGGGAGAGATGAAATACACCTGGTCAGCAACTCATCCCACTATTTGAATGAAATGGTTTTGGACATCTATAGTAGGAGAAGAGAACTTTCTAGCCATGATTTTCAAAAATGGGTCTTTAAAGCTCATTTAACAAGTGGCCTGGTTTTCAAAAGTGATGACCACGAAGCAGCCCCCATTGAAATGAATGGGAGCTGTTGGGTGCTCGCAATTTTGAAAATCAGGCTACTTCCTTGGGTGGCTCAACAAAGAAGCCTAGCTTTAGGTCATGACTTTAAAAAAAAAATCTTGACATTACAATGTTACTTACACACTACATGTGAGTCTTTCATTCCCATGCTGAGACCCTGGTTGGCACCTGATTGTAGAAGTAAGCAATGTAAAGAGATTACTGAACCAGAGAAAAAGCTGCTGTTTGAAACTTGGTGTCTGAGCAAGTCTGACAAATTGTCTTTGAAGATATACGCAGACTTACAGCAGAATTAAAGGAATTTTAGCTCAAGTTACTTATAGCAATTGACTCTAGCTCACTTCCTCAATCTCAAAACCAAAATCAAAGAATTAAACTTCGGAATCGGTGAGCTGTTTTGGAAAAGCCTTCCCAGAATTTAATTACAAAGCTGATTGTATCTGGTGCTTTTGGCCCCACCAAGCCAAGTATATTACAGTGAAGATACTCCTAGTTTCAAACCTAAAGAAGACAGAGGTTGGACTGAGATCCTTTCTGTGCATAACCTGCTGTGCGCTCTAACTAACCTCTTTTCACACACCATCATACCTACCAAGACATGGATGGGTTTTGATAGGTGTTAAACTAAGGATTAGCTCCAACGCACTGTATACCTGTTCATCACAATCTGAGACCAACAGAGCGCTGACTGTTATGTAATCTTGTGCCAATTTGCATTGTATGAGCGTCTTTCCATCCACCTGGAGCTGACCAGCATATCATTTATCGAGCTGTCTAAAAATCACCTTTAGAACTATAAATGCTAATGTGACTGTAAAAATGTTGCATCGATGCAGAGATTTAGATGTGGGGTTTTCTACATTAATTAATGCAAAATAAACTGGTCTGATTTTCAGTAGTGAAGGATCAAGGATTACCTTTTCCATAATTAAAACTCTGCATTTTTAATATTATCTCCCCTGCACAAGATTCAGAAATCAGAGAACACCTCTCTGAGCATTAATTGCCCATAATAATATAGCTGTCTGTCTGTATGATCTATGAAACCTTTGATGTTTAAATTGATCCCAGTATACTGGAGAGAGCTTCTACAGAACTGATTTCCTTGCCTTTATTTTAGCTCAGTTCATTCAAAGGGCAAAATAGCTAAGGGTTCAGCTTTTGACCCTACTAGCAAATATTTAATGTATGAATTAAACTGGACAGGGCTTTGCCAGAAGCTCTCTTCATGTTTTATTTCTGAAGCTATTTTTACCAACATTTAATCGTTTAAATGCAAGGAGATAAAGACATCTCTGACAAACTGTGTTTATTGAGCTAAATGCCATCAAGGGAAGCCCTTTTATTTTTTTATAATGGGTTCAGTGTACTTTGCATCTCTGGCTTTATTCTGAAAAGCACCATTACAATCCGAGGGGATGATACAGTTGCTAATACTGTATTATCACTAAATAAACGCACAAGTGGTTGGACACAGGAGGCAAATCGACAAGGATGGATGGATAAGCTGAAAACGGCCTTTAGCAGCCTCACCAGAAATAATACAGTGGTGAGCATCTGCATTTGGTCTCCTGCCTTTTCTCTATTTATTTACAAGGGGCGATCCCATGAAAACCAGCACCAGGCGAACAACAGCTAGGCACCTGCTTAAAGGTTAAACAAGCAGCAACAAAGCAAAAATTAAACAGGAAGCACCTATTTTCACTCCTTCACCCACCCACCCAGAGGAGATATTAGTGAGGGGTCCATAGGGAATCAGCTGCCTTAAACATCACACAAGGTAATGAGGACCTGTGGGCAGGACCGCAGGAGAGGGGTAAGAGCAAACAGTCAAGAGATGGAGGGGGCAGCAACAGAAGGGAGAATAAGAAGAGCAGGCCATGGGCAGGGGGAAAGGGCATTTGGAGGTGGTGCAACCATGTAATTAGCCAGTGGAAAGGAAAACCAAAGGTCAGTATCATGCTGGTGGCAGGACAGCAGGAATGTATTACCAGCCCAACCCCTTGTCGACACAATGTACCCATGCTGCTCAGGATGAATTCTGCAGAGCAAGCTGCTGGATCCTGAAGAACCTTTACCTGCACTCTGCAAATTGCAGTATCCTCTTTCACAATGGACCACAATGCTTTGTTATAAGTTCCATGATGTTCACTTCCTTTTGAAGGAGAAAGTGAAGCTTCCTAAGTCCTACAACAGCAGCCGGAAGGAAAGGTGCCCTTCACATTGCTAAATAGGGCTAACTCAACATACGGACAACAGGCAGACAGCCCACCTTGATATGTGCGCTAAGGGCACCTAGACATTTCCAGTGTTATTTCCAGTTATTTCCAGTGTTATTTGCAAATATTTCATCTAAACACATCCCCCTAACTGATCCTATTGGACCCAAAGTTTCCGCCCTCACACCCATTATACTCATGGAGGAAGGTATGACACAACATGAACAACATAAGTCGATCAGACCCAAAGAAGTTTTGTAGTAGTAGTAAGCAATAACCTAGAGGTGAAACACTTTGTAGCACAGTGCCCTTCCCCCCCCATGGTTTAATAGAGTGATTGAGACCTCCCATGATCGTCCTTCATGATTATCGAAAGGGATCTGAGCATCTCAAAGGGAAGAGAAAAAATGCTGAAAGTCAACAAGGCTACCACTGGTGACCCAGCGTGACTGGGATTATCAGGACTGGACAAAAATTGATCTGTGAGGTACTGAGGGTCAAATTCACATTTGGGTCCAACTCCATTGACTATGTTCAGCCTAGTACATCAGCCTCAGTGAACTGGTCGTGTTCCTTCCAAATGTATAGCTTATTAAAGACCTTGCACCCAATTATTAATTTATTAGTATTATTTATTTTTATTATAACAGCAACTGAAAGTGTGCCAGGTGCCTCTCAAAGCAGATAAAAGACAAGAGCCCTTCCTCAGGGAGTTTCCAAATCATTTCAGACATGACACAACAAGGAGACCGTAAGACAACAGGCGAAGGTATTAGAACAGTCAATAAGATTATGAAGGTCACTCAATGCGGCTAATGCACAGCATGATGGAGATCAGTGGACAGAATGACATCTAACCCAGACCCAGGATCTGAACCACATGCCCCAAAGCTGCAGACTTAACTGAAAGCAACCTGAGAAGTGTTCCTGTCTTTAACACTCAGATGTCCAACTCCCAATGGGGTCGAACTCCAAAATAAATCCATTTTACCCTGTATAAAACTTATATAGGGTAAACTCATAAATTGTTCGCCCTCTTTAACACTGATAGAGAGATATGCACAGCTGTTTCTCCCCCCTCCAGCTATTAATGCATACTCTGAGTTAATTAATAAGTAAAAAGTGATTTTATTACATACAGAAAGTAGGATTTAAGTAGTTCCAAGTAGTAACAGACAGAACAAAGTGAATTACCAAGTAAAATAAAATAAAACACACAAGTCTGAGTCTAATACAGTAAGAAAGCTGAATACAGATAAAATATCACTCTCAGAGATGGTTCACAACTTCTATCACAGACTGGACTCCTTCCTAGTCTGGGCACTATCATTTCCCCTGGTACAGTCCTTATTCGAGCTCAGGTGGTAGCTAGGAGATTTCTCATGATGGCTGCCCCTTTTGTTCTGTTCCGTTCTACCCATTTATATATCTTTTGCATAAGGCGGGAATCTCTTGTCCCTCTCTGGGTTCCCACCCCCTCCTTCTCAATGGAAAAGCACCAGGTGAAAGATGGATTCCAGTTCTGGTGACATGATCACATGTCACTGCAAAACTTCATTGCTCACTCGCCAGCACACAGGTAGACTTACAAGTAAAACAGAGCCATCTACAGTCAATTGTCCTGGTTAATGGGAGCCATCAAGATTCCAAACCACCATTAATGGCCCACACTTTGTATAATTACAATAGGCCCTCAGAGTTATATTTCATATTTCTAGTTTCTGATTCAAAAGTGATACATTTATACATATAGGATGACCACACTCAGTAGATTATAAGTTTGTAATGATACCTTACAAGAGACCTTTTGCATGAAGCATATTTTGGTTACATTATGTTCACACTCATCAGCATACTTTCATAAAATCATATAGAGTGCATGTCACACACAGGATGATGGAAATCAGTGGACAGAATGACGTCTTACTGAGGAGACGATCTGGCCTCTGCCTAGCTAAAGACTCTGTAACCAACCACCTAACGCACAAACTCTGTCCAGCATCTATTCTTTGCCTATAGTGACTACTGCTCTATTATCCAATCCAAGTTCTTGTCAGAAGTCTATTGCCAGTTGTCAGAGCTTTAGGCTGCAGGCAGGAAGCTGAAAAGATGGGCATCCAGGTGTGTCTAGTCACTGAGAAAGATTTGTACTTACACTTTGAAATGGAAATGGCTCTGCAGTGGAGTTACTATAAAACCACACTTTATTTTGAAGGAGGAGATGGATATGCCAAATCTACACCACATTTGAGAGGCAGCACAATCTAATGGATAAAGCACATGCTTTGGGATCAGGACCATTGGGTTTTAATCTTGGCACTGCCACTGGATAAACTTGGGAAAATCTCTGAATCTCTCTCTGTGCCTCAATTGCCTTTGTCTATAAAGTGGAGCTAGAAATACTTCTCTATTTCTCGGGGGATTTATGAGGTATGACTAACTTTTGCAAAGCAGATTGGGATCATGAGATGGAGGACTCTACAGAAATGCTAAGTTTTATTGCATGACAGAGAAAATGAAAAAAAATGTACCAACAGTTGGAGGCCTTCAGCCTCTTCATTCGAGCTTCCTGACATGGCAGCATCTGAATCTCTGGGACCCATTTAATTTAACTCTGTTCCATAATACGCTGCCAAAACCTCATCCGAACTACAGCCATCCCTTGGAGCAGCCGGGTCTGAGCATACTCTATAACCACCTCTTTTCATATACATTGCAAAAGGTGAGCAGTATTTATCGGTTCAATCAGGGCCAACAGCTAGCATTAAGCACATTTCAAGGATTATTGGAAGTTAATTGAGTTTAATCATGTAATGGTTTTATAATTAGTCACAGTGTTCCCACTCTTGTACTGATAAAAATTACACTTAGAATGAAAAAAAAAAAATTAAGGGAATTTACCAGCCAATTGATATTAAACAAGAACAAACCACCTGAGTGGTGGGGGAGGGGCAGGAAGGAGTAGGTTTTATGCTGGCTAAATGCACTAACTGTTTTAGTGCATTGAACTTCAGCCTTCAAGTGCAGTGAACTAGAGTCCCAGCTGGGGACTTGCACTAAGAGTAAGGACAGCAGTAAGTTTCTGAATTTTAATCATGCCAACCTGGTGGTATTTCTCACCGGCAATGAGATGGATGGTCACCCCCTGGGGGAAAGGAAACTTCAGAGTTTTTCCATATCAGTGAAGCCAGGTGCACTTAGCTGATTCAAAAGTGAGCAAAGGCCAACGAATATATATATATCCCGACGTACAAGACTTTCCTAATGCCAGAGGCTTCTGTAGTCATGGGTTTTACCAGGGAAGATAACTTCTGGTAGCTAAAGGACAGCAGGGCAGATGCTTGGAACTTGATTCTGATACCTAGTTAAAAAAAAAAAAAGTCACCAATGAAATAAATGAGACCCAGGTAGATTCAAACCAGGTAGATCGAACCCCTTTGACTTCAACAAAGTTACACCAGTGATGCCTCCGAGTCTTCCACTCCTGAGTTCGGTGCACTGCCAAATAACCATCAGGATCGCACAGCACCTCAGAGGGTGAAAATGCATTTGTGCCACGGGGCAATGAGGGGTCAGATGAGCTCATACATCATATATACAATTGCCTGGATGAGATTATGTATCACTGTCTTCAACTTCCTGTTGCCCTAGGCCAGTGGTTCTCAACCAGGGTACACAGGGGTCTTCCAGGGGTACATCAACTCATCTAGATATTTGCCTGGTTTTACAACAGGCTACATAAAAAGCACTAACGAAGGGACACAGACTAAAATTTCATATAATGACTTGTTTATACTCCTCTATCTACTATACACTGAAATGTTTGTACAATATTTATATTCCAATTGATTTTATAATTATATGTTAAAAATGAGAAAGTCAGCAATTTTGCAGGAATAGTGAGCTGTGACACTTTTATATTTTTATGTCTGATTATGTAATCAAGTAGATTTTAAGTGAGGGAAACTTGAGGTACTCAAGACAAATCAGCCTCCAGAAAGGGGCACAGTAGTCTGGAAAAGTTGAGAACCACTGGTCTAGGATACATCTCTTGAAATGGAGATGTATCATCTCATGGATAACGTATTATCTGGTGAAATAAATACACTATGTAGTGGAATCAGTTTACAGTGTGCTTAGATATAGGGCAATTCTCTTTATAGTGAAGTAGAATGAAAGTCAGTCCCATGTTTTTTCATTGCATTGTAATGTGTCTGTCAGCGAATCTCAGGGAAAAATCCTGGTCCCAGTGCACAGCCAGAGTACCCACAGAAAGGGAGAAGAGAGAAATGGAATTGACACCAAAACTGGGAATCTATGCAGTTGCAGACAACAAGGCCTGTCTTTCCTCCAGCCTGCCTCCAAAAGCCCTGCACTCTATAGTATGCAGCGGATGCAAACATGTTCACATGTTCCTAGAGTCTTGCCCACCAGTCCCATACCATTTCCACTGCATCCAGGGTATTCCATGCTCCAGGGTTTTCCCCAAAGTGAAGTTGATCTGGGTAGGTGGATGGGTGAGGAGAGAATTACCCTCATTTTAAGTCCCATTGTGAAGCTGTTTAGCATTTATACCTAAATGGCAACTGAAGCCAAAACGTTATCAAAGGGTCACATGAAGGGATAGTAACACCTCTTAGCCCTAATACAGCACCTTGTATGATTAGCGTCTTCACAGGCCGTGTATACGCAGGGTATTGTATTGTATTGTGCAAGGGAGTTGTCCAAGGTCACTCAGCAAGTCAATGCAGAGCCAAGATCAGAATTCAGGATTTCCTTCCTGCCTCCCATCCTACCCTAGGTCCTCCTCAGACCCTGGTTCCTCCCCGCAGTCCCAGTAAGGGGACTGCTGGGAAGTCAGAATGTTTTAATGGCTCCACCTTGTCCCTCATGAATTATTTCAGGGGGATTTTGTTCCTTTTGCTTTTGGAACGTAGTCAAAACCCAATTCCCTCTGAGCTCTGGGGAAGTTCAGTCCTGGCCTTTACAGCTGCTTGAATATCTGCACTTGGTCAAAAGAAACTTTGGATCCAATCGTCCCTGAACTTTGGTCCTGGATCTCTCCTATGTAGCTTGAGCCCATCCTTAGAAATGAGCAGTAGGGAGCAAAGAATCTGGAGGCAGCTGGGGATGCCAGTGTTTGAAGGTGAATGCTCCTTCATGCAGATAGCGATACGCCCAGACACTAAGAGCAGGGGGCAGCTTTTGCTTTTGCTGAAAGCACCTTTCTGCAAAATAATAACAACAACAACAACAACAACGGTCTTGGCCATAAAATGGGTACAGATGAGAGACCAAGTACTACAGAGAATTATCCAAAGCAGAAGCTGAGGGGAGTTGGGGTGCCCCTCAGCTCTGATGGCTGAAATTTACCCCTCACGTATTGTGATGACTGGGGTATCCGTTGCCTTCCTCCTTCCTGCCCACTGTTACTAGAGACACAAAGATGTTTCCAGCCCAGACTAGGACTAACATCCAACCCTCTATGCTTTTTTAAAACTCTATGAGAGGGCACATGTCCCCCTCTGTTATGCCTCCTTGAGCCATGCCACACACTGCTGACCCAACTGAGAACTGCTGGGCTGCCCCTGTTCAGAACCCCTCAACCTAATGGGCAGGAGACATGAGGTTATCACTGGAGAGCCCTCGCTTCTGGAATTCTTTCCCCCAACAGGTCTGATAGAGCCCAGAGTCCATTGACCTTTGATTATGTATCTATTTAGACCTTTGCTTGAAGGCTGTGAATCAGAGGTAGCTTAGAAGCTTAGGCTTCGATCCCACAAAGACATACACATCCGTAGCCCTATTGAAAACAATGGGATTATTGACATGTGCATAAGTCTTTGGAAGAATCAAGGCCTTAATTGGTGGAGCAGGAACCCATGTGTGTTAAAGTGACTTGAAGTCTCACAACCCTGTGGCCACTTGTCATTGTGCTGCACTGTGCATTATATATAGGGGGGGAGGGTAGCTTTCAGTGGTTTGAGCATTGGCCTGCTAAACCCAGGGTTATGAGTTCAATCCCTGAGGGGGCCATTTGGGGATTGCGCCTGCTTTGAGCAGGGAGTTGGACTAGATGATCTTCTGAGGTCCCTTCCAACCCTAATAATCTATGATTTATATATGGCTGCCAGTGTGCATTATACATATATATAATGCCTTGCTGGCTAATTCTCTCAATATTCCTAAGGGCATTTTCTCATTGAGTCTTCCCAAAACTAGGCACCTGGACTTGTGAAACTCACTCTTAAATGATAAGTCCACTAATGTAGGCAGCCATTGGATTTTTTTCATTGTTAAGCACAGTGGCATCTATAGTATTCTTGCCCTATCCCGACAGGCATAAATATTACCAGCTCAATACTTAATGATGACTTATTTATTATTTATTTGATGATTTATGTAGAGCCTATGGCCTTCACAGGCATAATGATAACGATTCTAAAAGCAGACACAACATGAAAAGGAGGTGCATAAATAATTAAAAGCTTCCCTCTCTTCCTGAAAGAGAGCCGGGGAGCAGTGTGTTTTTCTTTCTTTAGTTCTCCTGCAAGTAAAAGGGCAAAGTGACACTGGTTAAATCTAGGCTTAGCAAGGGAATGATAATAAATAATAATCAGAGCTACAGTAGCTCCTATCTAGGATTTTAAAGGGTGCATCTCAAAGAACAGAAAAGATCACAATTCCTATTATACAGATGGGGAAACTGAGGCACAAAGAGGGGAAATGGCTTGCCCAAGGTCACCCTACAGAGTGGTGGCCAAGCCAGGAACAGAAGCTAAGTTGCCTGAATCTCAGTCCAGTGATCTATCCGCTAGGCCACATTGTCTCCATTTGTTGTCCAATGTGCAACAGGCCCAGCAGAGGATACACAGCTGTACTATAAGTTCCCTCACGGTAGCAGTTGGGGACCCATGCTGATTTGTTTTTTTCTTGTTGATATCTGATGGGGCAAAAGCACCAGACGTCCCTAGCACCAGCTGGGGGTAAGATCAAGCACCCGGTAGGCAGGAGGGGACAGTATACATCTTCAATTAGTCCTCCCCAAAATAACCCCGTTGGAGACAGGCAGGCAATGTGCCCCAAAGACCTGGCTGTCAGGGTTGTGTTCATTAATAATGTGTGATGCATCAGGGAGAGATGTAGGAATGAGATTTTTGCTAGCCATGCAGAGAGCCCCATCACATAATGGGCCTGTGTTCATCAGGTAGCAGACTGGCCCAGCTTGCATTTCTGAGCTCCATGTGTCATACCAAAGTAGGCCCCTCCTGAAACCTGACCCTCTTTCTCCAGTCCTACTCATCATACTGTAAGCTAAGGACGAGCACCCCACCAAAAAAACACACAGCCAGTTGGGTGCCGGAGAGAGCAACTTCAGAGCCTGTAGGAACTTCCCATTTGGGCCCTGATCTGCCAGCTCCTTCCCGTTGTGTAGGGCTGAATCCCTCACTGGGTGGGCCAGAAACATCAGCAGGGTTTGGGCCTGTGTGAGCAGGGCACAGGGCCTGCCTACGAGTGATGTACTATTGTTCCCTACTTCAGCAAAAAGGAGGTTGGAGTCAAATTTAATGAGGGCCAGATTCCAGGAGGAATTTATCCCTTCCTGTTCATAGGTTGGTAACATAGGTAGGATCTCTGTTGCTGTACACAAGCAAATCTGAATTAAATTATATAGCTCCAGATAGTGATTTTCAAGGACAGTCAGTTTCCTCTGCCTTCTTTCCTTTTGCTTTTCCTGGCCTTTACTTTTTACCTAAATCTGACTGCGTCTTTCAGTCACTTTCAGCAACTGACTTTTTCCTCTCAGCTTCATTTCATGCCCTTTCCCTTCCCCCTCTTCTCCTTCAGATTTTTCCTTTCAAGATTTCCGCTCTTCCTTTTCCCTCACCACCAATCCCTCTATTCCCCTCTCCTGTCCAGTCCCCCTCACACCTGCTCTCAACTCCTATTGCTCCTGCCCCTCCTTTCGTGGTACTGGGCCCTCAGAGTGCCAAGTTCCTGTCTCCAGTCCCCTCTGGGTTTTCCCTCCTCACCCAATTAATTAGCAATTTTCCAAACCAATTCTGGCCTCTGCAACTAGACAAATACTTGGCAGTTGAAGTTACTCACAGTACCAGTGGGTAATTGAGCGCAGTTGTAACTGGGTTATTGCTAAACTAACTGATGTTTATGCAATACAAAAGATCTCATGACAAGAACAGTGCGTCTCAGGGTGCCTTACATTTTCAGATTTTGATTTTAAAAACTGAAACAGATATAAACTTTCTAAATGTAAAGCAGAAGCAGATTCCCCAGTGATGGCACATTGACACAGACTAAAATCTCAGTCTCCAAATGTTTCCACAGGCATATTAAGGGGAAAACAAATAAATCAACAGACCGAGATTAGTCTAAATAGAATAGCCGGGGCAGCAAAAAATAAAACAAACCCCTAAAGATGATCTGGACTGTTACTAAGAACCATAAAAGCAAACAGAAGTGCTTCAAAATCAATACTGGTAAGCAACGAAGGAAATACCAAACTGGACTGACATGATGGAGACAACTACAGCCAGTGAGCACACTGAATGCTCTGCTTGCGAACAGCTGCTGCAGAGCTTTCACGGAAAGGCAGAATGCATGATCTTGGGTGGAAATCTCTAAAGCATTCATAGGAATTGCCATACTGGATCAGACCCAACAACATCCATCTAGTTAAGTATCATATCTCTGGCAACACTCAATGTTGTTTTAACTCTCCTCCCACTGAGAGTTTTTCCTTTGACTTCAGTGGAAGCAAAGACAGGCCAGCACTAGCACATTGGAAAACCCTGCCCTGTTTATTCAAGGCACTGCACAGATTCAGGAGTTCTAGGTTCAATTTACAACTCTACGACAGATTTCCTGTGGCCTTGGGCAAGTCACTTAGCCTCCATGAGCTCAGTTTCACATCAGCGGAAATGGGGATATAATCGTGTCCCCTGCTCCCACCCTTTGTCTATTTTCTCTTTTTAGGTTGTAAGATCTTCAGGGCAGGGACTGCTACTCAGTATGGGTTTGTATGGTGGCTAGCACAATGGGCCCATGAAGAAGACGAAGACGACAAAGACAGAGAGGAAACAGCCAGATTCCAAATTGCTAAATTCAATCAATCAGGAAGGATAAACATACCATGTGATCTATTCATCCCGTCAAAACAGCTTGAATTGAAAAGATCAAATTCTCAATGAACTACTCACACCAAAATCTGCAAACCAAGAATTATTGGCAGAAATTCTTTGGGGAATGATTCCGAAAAGGTGATTGATGTGAGAAAGCCTGTTTGGAGACATACTGAGAATGCAAAAAGATGTGACATTTGACTGAAATAATTTCTGACAAACTGAGAACCCCACCGCCTTTTAACTCCCACAAATACGGAATAAATGGAACGCCTCGCGGCTGAGAATTACTCCACATAGGAGCAGGTGTAGAGGGGGATAGAACACTAGATACGGAGAAACAAAGTGCAGCCTCCCTGGCTGAAGAGGGTCGGGTGCACAGATTTCTAGCAGTAAACCAAAATCTGGCACCTGATTAAATATTAATAAGCTGCAGGGTCAAAACTCTTTGGCTCCTCCAGACTCAATCACTATTCAGCTCCACTTCTCAAGAGTTATTCAACTGGAATTACTCTTTCCTCCCCCACAACTTGTGACAGGGAGATCTAATGATTAAGTATTGTAAATGGCACCCTCCCGCCAGCAGTTGGTAGCCAAATGATATTTTTCTCTTCTCCATGGTAACTTGTATACAGATTGCTATTTTTAGTGATCAACATGACTTGCTTGGAAGAAAAAGAAAGACTGGGAAAGTGCGGTGGGTTAGCAAATCTCAGCCATGTTTTCTGTAGGTTAGTATTATTGATTACTGACACCTAAGGGCCTGACACTTAATCAATAGGCCTGATGACCCACATATGTGACATGGCCTGTAGGGGCTTCAGAAACAAGAACGAAACATGGCAGCTCCAACTGAAGCTTTTCGTACAACTTTTTTTTTTTTTTTTTAGGCAAAGCCATTTCTACTCAAATTACTGTCAGGGCGCAAACTGGTATCAGAGGGGTTTGTTCATTTTCCACCCCTCTGCAACTGGAGGAGCAAAGCATCAATAATTGTCAGTGAAAAGCTTTGTAGCGGGCGGGAATCTAGCTATGCACTACTGTTCAAGGAGCTGTGAAACCCAGGGGCCAGGTACTCAAAAGAAGCAGCTTAACCAGCCAAAAGAGAGGGAATTTTGGCATGTGATTCTAATCTGAGAAGGCCGAGCGGTATCTCACTAATTTACTATTAGTTGTCTGAGGCCATCTGTAGGTTACTGACCTGTCCCCTTAGCCCAGGATGTTGGAAAACAGATCCATGCTCTTTACTCGGGGCTTCAACTTTATTTTTTTCACATAAAATTAGTGCAACACATCCAACATCTTTTCTCTCTAACTTGGGGTCTTCTGCAGGGGCTGTCTATTCTCTACGGGTTTCCGCTCTACAGGACATTTGACTAAGAGTCACCATGTTCCAGGGCCTCCCACAAGAGCTGGACCGTTTCCTGTACCTCTCCCCCTTGGCCTAGCAACTTCCTGCTCCTAGCAGCTCTCTACCCCAAGGGAGCCACTTACTGGCTTTTATTATCACCTGATCAGCCTCAGCTGGGAGGTAGTTGATCCACCATAGGTGACGATGGGCCCAACTCTCCTTAAAGGGCCAGGCAGCCTGTAACAACTCATCTTTCTGTGGTATGACAGCACAGAAGATATCACTCCCTGAAAGCAGAAGTTTGGCCTCAGCAAGGTGGAGTGGCCTCTGCCCTGCTATCTGGTTATCCACTGCACTGCACTTTCTCATGGGTCTGAGGACATCTCTCAAGGGTATCAGGGCATGCTACAACATCACTTTATTTGCTGAGAAAGGCCTCACTATTAACTTCTTGGGCACTGAATTGCTTCCACTCCACAGCATGTGGGTTACCAATGTCTTCAGAACTCACTGCTTCAGCATTGTCTAGCTCCTATATGTGTTGATTACTAGGTAAGATTATCTGGTCTTAAGAGCAATTTTCAAGTGTGTTTATTTCCTGGACATCAGCATCCTTTTTCACTTGTATCACTGCCACCTTACCCCAAGTCCGCACTGGTCACATGATGGGGCTTTCTGAGGCTCTGGGGGAACATGCTTCCCAGCTGCCTTTCCTCTCCATTTGCACTTTTTTTTTTACCCCTTTTCCATACATGATGCTTCCCCAACCATGCTGGGCAGGAGAACTTCTGGCCCCAAACCTCTACAGGCTTTTGTTGCTCATTCCAAATCACAAAGTGCAAACCATGCATTTAACGGGGAACCAAAGAATTGCCAGAGACAGCAGATACCCAACATATAGACTATCTACCAAGACTTTGCAGCAATTCATTGTTAAATTAAATGCCCTAGGATAGCACGCAATTTTGAGATAGCAATCAGCTGAAAGGCTGTTGCCAAGTCCCTCTGTAGCCCTGGTCTCAATGCCAGCTTTTGTGTAATGCTGGAAATATTTCAGTTCTAATAAAAACTTTGCTGACATGAGGGAAGTGGTTATTAGGTCAGTCAAGCATGCGTTCTCTAGTACGGGTAAAGCACTGTAGTTTGTATTGTAGTGGGTGAATGCAGTTGAAGATGAAGCTGGAAATTATGCATTGACTCTGAAAAACCTGACCTGGTGACCTTTGAGCTATACTGTATGCGCCCACCATAACTTCTGCATTGGTGGTTGAAGCACTTGTGGCACTTTTCAGAAGAGGAGGGATCTAAACTCCTGTGTGCTGGCCAAAGATAGCTAATTTCACTCTGTCCATCTGCACTTTTCTCTGAACTTTTAACTGGATACAGTATTTTTCTGCACTGTCTAAAATTATTACATGTTGCTGCTATGAGCTGTTGCACAGCTGCTCTGTTTCACCCCAAAGGTGGCTGCATTTTAATGACTGAGGCAAGTCTATTATTTTTGGTCTGTAAAGCCCTTGGAATCCATCAGGATGCAATATACCACACACACATATATCTGTCAAAGGGCAACCTTGCTTGGAGTGCCCTCTTGTGGCAGACCATACCATGACATGCCCACTCAGGTCAGCCAATAATATTTCACTTTGGCCTTTCTTGTCACAGAATATCAGGGTTGTGAGGGCCCTCAGGAGGTCATCTAGTCCAACCCCCTGCTCAAAGCAGGACCAATCCCCAACTTTTATTCCCCCCAGATCCATAAATGGCCCCCTAAGGGATTGAACTCACAACCCTGGGTTTAACAGGCTAGTGTTCAAATCACTGAGCCATTCCTCCCCCCTAGAATTGTCTCAATACCACCCTTCCTGGGGGCTGGTTAATTAGAACAATGTAGTCCAAACAGTCCATAACAAAAGTCCCAAACATGAGTCCATTTCTCACCCCATGCAAGCAGACATTAAAATTCAAGACACCTCACCCCTTGATGCCCCACATACCACGCACTGGGACCTTTGACCATGCTGGGACTCTCTGCCAGTCCTCCCCTGTCCTTGTACCGGAATAGCCTCTTCCAGCTGGAGTGCAACCCTGCTCTTCCTAGCAGGAAGCCTCAGCCTCTCTGCTGGGAACACCCTCACCAGGGGACCATCTCTCACCCCCCTCTCAGTCCAGCTCCTCCAGCTCTGGAGCAGTCAGCAGATATGCTCCTTTATAGCTCCCCTGCCTTCAGCCCCCTCCAGCCTTTGGCTCTGGCTCTCCTGCCTTCAGCACTCTCTGGCTTAGGGATACCAGCCAGCAAACCGCTCTTGCTGCTCCCCTGCCTTCAGCCCTCTCACACAAACCATCTTCTGCTTTCTTTCTTCCCTGGTAGCTCCAGGGGCCCAACAGGGGGGGAAGGGAAGTAGCTCCCAGACCAAATTTGAGTGAGTGGTGTTGTGACTCCATGTTCCAGGATGCAACGCCAATTGCTCAGAGTTCACCTGGATGGCCCCCTGTCATGACGGAGGCCCAGCAATGCCCAGTTTGAGTGGCATTGTGACCTGGCATGCAGGGTCGTAATGCCCCTCAAACTGGGGTGGCCAGATAGGAAACCTGGGCACCCTCTGTAGCAAAATTCTGGTTGCACCCCTGGGCAGCTCTCAACTGCTCTTCCTGACTGAACCAGGCTGCTCTGACTCGCTGGGACTCCCTCTCACCAGGTCATTCCCTGAGCCTTCATAGTCCTCAGGTGTTTGCCCTGCCCTCTTAAGTGGCCAAACTAAAGCATCTGCTCTGGCGCATGGGAAGTGGACAGATCTACTTCATTTACTGGGGCCAGCCAGCCTGTGACAGTATTATATATGGGTATATTTATTACACACACATGCCTTCATTCATGCATACATCCCTCTCCTCCCTTCCCCTCCCCCCAACATCGGCCTACTTTTCTGTCTGCCCTTAGACTGCAAGTTCCTTGGGAAAGACCATCCATTTCTAAATGGCTAGAAAATACATAGCACATTGTGGGTACTACCATAAACAAATTAAAAAGAAGAATACTGCTTTAGGACATTGCTGTATATCTTACAAAGATTTCTTCTTTCAGAGGTATCCAGCATTGCAAGCCTTCTGCACCAGATCTGGCCTGCTGCTGTCATTTCAGTGGTGAAACATCTGTTCTCCACTCCAGCTGGAGAACATTCTGCATTATTTTCGTTTTCTGCTTCACCAAGTTATGCCACTTGGGGCAGCACGGGCTGGATGAAGTGATGGGGGATGGAACAATCTTCCTGCTATCTAATGCCCCCAGGAACTTTCCTTCAGCCACTGAAGCTACTAAAAAGCACCCTGGCCCTTTCTATGAACAATCACAGGGTCTGAATAGACAGTAGCTATTTATAGATAAGTCAGCCAGCGTTTGTGGTCTAACACCGCTCTACGCTCTCTGCTGCTTTCCAGAACTCACTCTATAAACCATTTTAACGTATAGGGTGGAGTTCTGGGACACCACCTTTAGTGCCAAACAAAAATTTGGATATATATTGTATATACCCACAAAAGAAGCTATGTGCCATCCATTTTGTTTGGATGACACAGTCAGCTACCACAGCATATTGAATTTTCATACCTTGCTGACCCTAGATGTCACTTTCATTCTGAAATCCTTGTCCACCTGCTCAGCTTTATAGTGCATCACACCACAGAACACTTAGCCCGCTAAGACCTGGTAACCACATAATTAATCTTAGCTATTTGTAAAGCACTCCTTGCCATGCTGTCTAGGCACCTCGACCGGGATCTGTCTGAATGCAGAAGTATGAAAGAAGAGGACATGCTAACTGTGAATTCTATGGAGAGCACCAGCTGGAACTTTTTCTCTCACGTTAGGAACCAAACTGATGGACAGAGCTGGTCAGAAAACAGATTTTCCATCCCGGGAAAAATTTTCAAGATTCCAAAGGGAAAAAAAGCATCCCAAATTAGGACAAAAAAAACCAAAATTAAAAAATGTTCACAAAATAAAATTCCAGGTCAAATATTTCGTTTTGATTTCAATCCTTTTTTATTTTTTTTTTTTTACTATAAACTAAAGTGAAATTTAAAAACAAAAAAGTCAAAACTTTTCAGTCAGAAAATATTAAAATAGGATGTTCTGCCATTTTCTATTTTTTTTCCTTCTGAATACATATGTTTTCACCCATTGCTGACACAATCAAAGGTTGAAAACCCTGAGAGAGATCATAATTGAACCCAAACCGGTGATCTTGCTTCCTGGACTCATGTGGTACCTTACTCGATGCTACAGAAGTTACACTGGATTCAGTCGATAACTCCAGATGCTACAATATTACCAGTCAAATGCTCATTTTATAGGCCTGGGTGTAGGATTAGGCCATGCAGTTTGGGTGCCCAGGTTGGTAAACTTAGCTCCTCAGAGCATCATCAAAGCAGCTTTGGATTCAAAATGTAATTTCAAATTATTTCGCTTCTGGAATTTTTAATACACCGTGTAAGTGAAAAACACTCTTGGAAGCTGAGGGGAAAAGTTCATGGCCCCTTTTTCTAAGGTGAAGATTCATTAGTAGTGGGAACACTAGAGAAAGTGCAATATTGCCATCTACTGCTCATCCAGGAAAACGCTGGTTCTTCATCTAACATATTTAACTGCAGATGAGATCAATGTTCCAGGACAAGGAATCTTTTAATCATAATGAAAAGGTGATCTTGACTGATCTGAGGTCACATTACATTAATACAGTCTTCAAAGCTTTTTTAATAATACAATTAATGATTGTTGCCATACCATTAAGAGAATTAAAGACCAAAAAGCTTAAGGGGTATTGACATATTCAGTTTCAGTTTTAAAATTAACCTCAAAGCAACATTGACTTTTCCCCCCAGTTCTTAGACTCCCAGATAAATAATTCTTAGATGTGTTGTTCTGCCTGTGCACATGGATATTACAGTTTTAGTAAAGATTTGGATAAGCCAGCTGAGGGGATCTCCTTTCTGATTGGCATTCCCTTTTTCTCTTGTGAACTGGGAAGTCAGGATAGGACAGCTTATACTTCAATAAGGAGAACACAACATTAATTAGGAAGGTCCCATTACAGTTTGCTGCAGAGACACTTACTTTCATTCTTGTGTTTCACAGAAGCACAGTGGCCTACTAATCCACCGCCCTGGATTCCCAGAATCCCAGGGTCTCATTCTTTTCCTTAACCTACTCGTTATTTAAAGCTTTGCAGCCTCTTTACAAACAACTGGAAATTTTAACGGACTTCAATAACATCTGGGATATTTCCAGACTTACTCTTGTCTTCAGAGATCTCATTCTTTCTGCACAAGTGACCCCGCCATTGATCCTAAATGGCATTCCTTAACTGGGGCACAGTGCAAAGTGGCCCTAAGTTTTATGGCACCAGCCTTTCAACCCTGCAAACCTGGGTTCAAGCCAGTTCTTCATCCCAAGCGTGAGGAACATCATGGTTGCTCTCTTGACATCCCCCCACCAGCCCTCCCCCCACCATCATCTCTGTACAATGTGGCACAATTCACAACCATCAGTAGTCTGAGGTCAAAAGCTGAAATTTCAGGCCTGATGTGCATTGGCAAGGCTGGGGGGCATAGCATGGCACTTGCCTGCAGTGTAGCCAGTTTTACCCAGTGTAAGGCCCAACATTCATTAAAATCTTTTATGTTTAGGAGGACTGGCATTTTTCCATGAAGCTTTATATCCACAGAGCTGCATTGAGGCTTTTGATGCATTATGTGGACAGACTGACAGCCCTGTGAATAAGGATAAGTGAATACAGGGTAAGGAATTTTGACTCAATGGCAGATATTGGCGACTCTTTTTCCTGGGGGAGTTCTGTCCCAAAAAAATTACAATTCTGCAGCAAAAAATTTAAAATTCCACTAAATTTTGCATATTTTATTTGTCAAAATAACACAATATAATCACGCTGGTTTCAGTTATTTAGGTAATTTATTTAAACTACAATACAATGGATAGATAATGGGAGTAGGGAGCATTGGAGGAAATCCCCTACTCCCCTTGCCTAATAGTAATGTAGCTAGGTTTGACCCTTTATTTCTAGTTATTAGTCAACAAATATATGCATCCATATGCTCAGTGTTGCATCGTAGGCAACTGAAAAGCAAGTGATGGGTGGGGAATCAAACTCAATTTCTGTTGGCTACTGACCATCTCTAGAAAGGTCAGTAGCAAACAGTTCATGGAGTACATTTTGATAAGAATTTTTTTCAGTCCAAAAATATAAACCAATTCTAATCACTAAAGCGCCATAAGCATTTATAAGGCCATACTGTCCACTCTGGCCATGTAAGAGAGCCTTAAAACTTTTACACTTGTTTTATGCTCCTGGGAAAATTCACAAAGACAATGGGAACAATTCACTAAGCAGGGAGGCTGCTACATTCTGCTCTGCCTGAGGGGACCCCCTGCACCACACCTACCTCCTCAGACACACCCTGAAGCCCAGCATCTCCATGCTGAGTGTACCACAATAGTGAGTGACAGAGACAGTCTTTCTCTCTCTCATGCATGACTGCACACCACTTCTCTATTGGCTGCTCCAGGTACCCAACCTGCCTGTGCTGCCGGGGAGGTGTGTGTGACTGTTCTTGCAGCTTCTCTTTGCTCCCCTGTCAGAAGTCATTTTTCTGCGGGAAAGCAAAGAAATCTGCAGGGGACATGAATTCTGTGGATGTACAGTGATGCAGAATTCACTCAGGAGTAGACTCTGAATGCAGCACAAGGTGATGGAAGCAGAAGCACATTGAGAAAGGCAGATGAAAACCAAACGGACCATGAAAAATCTCTAACAATAAAACAAGACTCAGTTCATGTCCTCACTAAATCACCTTATTGTCCTGGGTTTGGATTCATCTTTGGGATTTGGCAAAGTTGCTTGTTTCTGATCTGAGTCACACAGATCCACTGTTCTGTGTGCACACTCTAGTATCAAACCTACAGAACAAGGGGCTGTTTTACACTGGAGACCCTGAGTGACTGAGCACTGGCTTCCTCCATGCATTTCCAGGAACAGTGCCTTTTTCCTTTGACAAGGGTTGGAATGACAGGTTCCCCCAGTTGTCCAGTGGGGCAGTATTGACTTTTTTTATTCAGTGTTTGTACAAAGCACAATGGGATCCCGGTATATAACTAGGGCTACTAGGTTCTTTAATAAAACACAAAATAAAGAACAATTACATCCCCTTCAGACCCCACTGCTGAGAGAGAAGAGGGAAAATTACCTCCCACACTTTCATCCCAAAGTGAGAGAGAGATTGGCCCAGCTTCTGAGTGACTAAGTCAGCACAAGCCTGTGGACAGGCAAAATCATGGAGGCCCAAGAGACCACTGCATTGCTTGCGCCTGCTTGTAGCTCTGTCTTTGGCACAACTCCATTTTCCCATACATCAACATTCTCCTCCAAGGTAGCAATATTACCCCATGGGCCCCAGCTTATAAATAGAGAACCTCACTTGGAAAGGGCAGCAGCATCCGTCTACTGGAGGCCAAAAGTTCTTGGCTCCGGCCTCCCTCCCGTTTCCAGCATGGCAGCAGTGTACAACGCAATCCATTCGACTTCCTCCAAAAATATTTCCTACCTGTAGGTACTAGTGTCTTTGAGGACTTAACTGCTCAGGCAGGACATGCTAAATATCATCGCTTACAGATACTTCTGATGTTTATGGGGAGCAGGATCCCTTCCTGACCTTTTCTCTTGCTGTTTTGATAGTTTTGTTCAGTATTTCTCAGAGCCACTCCTCACCATTCCATACACACAAAGGAGGTCAAACAAGCAGAAGTGGCTTGTGCCAAAGGCTGCAGCCTCCTCCAAGCAAAGCATGAAAATGAAAATATTTGCGCTTGTGACATGCAGCAAAGAGAGACAATACAAGCCTTTCACTCCAATTGATTTACCCACCAGCCATCTACGCAAACTAGGATAAAAGCAACATTTCAGCCTGTATTACAGCAGCTGGGCTCTGCAAGCAGTAAAAGAGAAAGAGTTTTAAAAGCGATTGAACCAGACCCAGAATCTTGGCGGCAGGGCAGGAGAGAAGGGGGTGGTGGAATTGGGAGACTATTTCATATTGTGCAGTTTGGAGACTGAATTTGCTTTAGACACATCTGGGTTAAGATGGTCAGCTCCTTTGGTGACCAAGACAAAAAATTAAATGAAATAACTTGGAAAATTAGCCAGTCTAGATAATTGTTAGGAAGATGTATTTCTCCCCTCATTCCTCCAAGTTCCCTGCAGTGAGCTTTATGGACCTGCCGGTCATCCATATTCTCCAAAGGCAACACATTCTGTGGAGGTCAGTCCAGCTGACCAGAAGCTGTGTATGCTGATTAGGCATGCTCATTCCCTCTAGGTCACCAAACTTGAATATAGAGTGATACAAAGGGATTGAGCTATTAACTTTCAAGTCAAATGCCACTGGCAGTATATTTATTTACCTTAAAATATATTTACAGCATCAGATGTTATGATTACATCAAACACAACATTTCTCAGCCAGGGTGATCCACTCAGGCAGAAAAAAAAAGTTCAACTTTGTCTAGGCATCAAAAGGATGGGAGAAAAGAATCTTTCTGGATGGAGATTATTGATCTTCTAAAAACATTATCTTCATGTTAAATTTAAATCAGGAGAGAGGGTTTGAAACAAGCTCACAACAGAAAAACTCAATAAAACAATGACAAAGGCTAAGGCAAACAGGTAATTAAACTGGGACTTTAGCACTACATCGAAAAACAAGTGAAAACTAACAAAGAGGATTGTAATGAAATTGTAGTTTTGTGTTTAATGCATTTAAATTACGTTGCATGATCTGTAACAGCAAAAGTATAACGGAGAAAATAAGCCAATAACTAACCATTAATTTTAGCAGGCACCATTCTTACTTACACAGCTCAGTGTTGGGTTTGCTGAAAAGGATTTTCTACTTGGAAATATTCATTCTTTCTCTATCCACAGAATCATTAATATGTAAATATTGGCATCGATGTGATTTCACGGCTTCATATTTAAACCATTCCAATTTGGTTATTGAGCTAAATGATCTGGTTTTCTTTTGGAACACAACTTACCTAGGAAAATGGGTCAGCACAAATCAATCACAATTAAAGAAGACACTCCGTTCTGAGTACAATATTGTACCTTTTATTTGGGAAGTAGCACAAGTTGAAGGTGAAATTTTAAGTCTCTAGTCCAGGTTCACCACTACCTCATCATGTGACCTTGGGGGTCTCACCTGTCTGAGTCAACTGACCCATATGAAAAATGTATTTGCTGAACTCACAGGAGCTCAGTTCATGCTTCTAAATCTCTAAGATCCTTATATAACAAGGGCAACAAGAGCGCAAAGAATTATTCATTTTGGAATGTCTGCCTTAAATATTTGAAGATGACTGGGGAGAGGTATAATAATCAACAGCCAATACATCCACCAGAACACTGATGTTTCACTATTCATCCATTAATTATATCATTCTGGTTACACACTATGTTGTTTTTTTCCTGATGGGATGGACACAAAAAAGGTTTAGTTGCAAAGGAAAAAATTTCATCAAAAGGCCCACGTGACCCATCTTTGCTTTCTCATACAGAGTTCGGATTCATAGCATATTAGGGTAGTTACTATATTAAAGCAACATTATTTTTATGACTTTTGAAGCTAAGGTTGAGGTGAGCAGAAAAGGATCAGAAACAGATAAAATACTAAGGTCACTTGTCAACCATATCAGACTACTGATCAGGTGAGAACTTCAGAGAGAGTAGACATGAGGTTTCAAAATATATTTTGTATCTCTCAATACCATCCACTGGTTGGCCTGAAAAAACTGTGAAGGGAGCGGTTATGAAAAACTTCAAACCAGGCTTCCTTCTTTAGGGCATAGTCCAAGTATATTTTGTATTCAGTCTGCCTCCGTGACTTTACCTTAGGTTCACAGACACTGAAAGGACAAGTCTGTTCATTATCAAAAGACAAACTCAATAGCTATAACAATCAAATTAGTAAATATGGAGATAGCCTCTTTTCTACCTTATTCCTTCCTTCCCTGTTCCAGTAATGCTGCTAACAAGTTAGGTAAAACAGCCATGTTTGCATTTTTGGCACATGTACAGGTCATGCCAGGCACAGTTGAAATTTTAAGCTGTACAATGGTGCCATCTTGTGGTAATACTAAATAAAACACTGGCACAGAACCAGATTTAATGTATACTAAGTGTGACAACTCTGGCCATAGAAGTAATGCACGGAAAATGATTTACAGTTCCAAATTTCTTGGTATCCTGTTCAAACTTTATAGTGCATGCTCATCATTAGGACAACTGGGGATCTGTGTTATAAAGATACTGTGGGTATCACATCTTAGCTCACACTACCTTAATAGGATGGAGGACTGTATTCTGGAAAGCAGTGATTCTGAAAAGAATGTAGTGGTCCTGGGGAATAACCAGCTGATCATGAGGTTCCAGTGCAATACCATAGCTAAGAGGGATAAAGTAATCCTTGGATGTATGAACAAGGGAATATCAAGGAGGAGTGGGATTGCCTCAGTCTATGGCATTAGTGAGACCATTCTGGAACAATGTGTCCATTTCTAGTGCCAACACTTTGAAAAGGATATTGAAAACTGGAAAGGGTTCAGAAAAGAGCTACAGTGATTTGAGGTCTGGAAAACCTGCCTTCCAGTGACAGACCTAAGATGCTCCATTTATTTAGCTTATCAAAGAGAAAGGAAAGAGGGCTTGGTGACAGGCTGTGAGTACTTACCTCGAGAGAAGAAATCTGATAGTTCAGGGTTCTAATCTAGCCAAAAAGGCACAACATGATCCATCACTGGAAGCTGAGGCTAGATAAACTCAAACTGGAAATAAGGTGCACATTTTTAAAAGTGAAGGCAATTAACCATTAGAGCAATTTACCTTGGAATGTGGTGCATTCTCCATCACTTTAAGGCCTCAGATCAAGACAGGATGTCTTTCTAAAAGACATGCTCTATTTCAACCAGAAGTTATGAGCTTTATGAAGAAATCATCGGGTAGAAGTCTCTGGGCTGTGTTATGCAGGAGGTCAGACTCGATGATCATAGCGATCTTCTCTGGCTTTAGAATCTATAATCTGCATTTCAGATCCTTGATTTTGTTGGCATCCACCATGGGTATCTACCTAGATGACTCTGCTAATGCATATTTCAGAGGTTAACGGTTTTATTTCTGAATGAATTTTTAGCCCCAACGTTCATAAGGACTAGCAGGAGGCAAATCCAGGGCAAATTTCACCACAGATCTGCCAACAGCCCTGCCCTCACACACACGGCCCTTTCTCTCCTCTCTCCCCAAAACAGAAGCATTAATTATGTTGTGATGATGATGTGGACACCATTGGAGTAGTCGGTTTGGATGCTTAAACCAACTTCTAACCACTATCAAAAAGTGTTCTCTCTCTAAACCATTCAGCTCTCCCTCATACAAAATGTTTTATTCCTGAGTGAAAGGTAAAGTTTGTGCTGGATATTGTTATAAGAGGAAAGCGGTTTTTTGCCTTAAAGGCACTGAGATGGGACTCAGGAGATGCGGGTTCTGTTTCTGCCACAGAAAGCATGTGTGACTTCATGTAACCTCGGTGCCACAATTCAACAGCTGTAAAATAAGGATACTATTCCCTTATCTTTTTGAACTGTTGTGAGGATAAATCCATTACCACATATGATGTGCTCCGACACTACAGTAATGAGTACTGTACAAAACCTATAAACAAACAAAAATTAGTTCAGTCCCAACGCTAGCTGAGATTATCATACTCTTTGCATTTGTGATTGACAACAGAGTTCAACAAATGGATCCAAAAATGAAAGACTGGCACATTAACTTAATGATTAATAATATATGGAGATAGACCTACCTCACAGAACTGGAAGGGACCCTGAAAGGTCATCAAGTCCAGCCCCCTGCCTTCACTAGCAGGACCAAATACTGAGTTTGCCCCAGACCCCTAAGTAGCCCCCTCAGGGGCTGAACTCACAACCCTGGGTTTAGCAGCCTAGTGCTCAACCCACTGAGCTATCCTTCCCCACTAGAATAATAGAATACCAGGGTTGGAAGGGACCTCAGGAGGTCATCTAGTCCATCCTCTGGCTCAAAGCAGGACTAATCCCCAGACAGATTTTTGCCCCTGATCCCTAAAGGGCCCCCTCATGGATTGAGCTCACAACCCTGGGTTTAGCAGGCCAGTGCTCAAACCACTGATGCAACACCTAAGACTTTTATACAAAAACACTTAAGACTAGCCAAGAACCAATTGCAGGTCTGAACATCTAAATGCATCAGATACCTTAATGCACACAAAAGAGGTTAGTACTCAGACTGGGACATCCTTTAAGTCAGATATCCTAAAAAGACTCTTTCTATAGTAGTTTCCACAGCTCCTGTATTAGATATATTATTTATTGAGAGAGAGACAGAGACAGAGCACACACATGATGTGAGGAGGAGGAAGCCTGCTTCCTTATGTAGCATTTGTCACTCAGACAAACGCAGCCTGCAGCATGGCACCTTTGGTTCTGCTAACTTAGAACACCCAGCTGTGATGCTCTATCAGGTGTAAATAATGGGCTAGTTTCCAGCTTCCTTTGTTTTCAATGTTTGTGTTTGGGCTCCTTCATTTGATGGGAAGGGCCAATGAGCCAAAAATGGGACCTCCTTAAATCACACAATCAGGAGGGGAATTGTTACTCATGGTTAGCTGGCATTTTGTCTGTGCTTAGAGAAACTGAAGTGAGTTTACTAGTTTTGGGGCACTTGCTAGTCTGTCAACACGCAGAGAACTCTGTCCCATCAGAGCTGAACCTTGGCTCACCTTTAGGATATGTCCATTATCTCATTATGCATTTCTCCTGAAAGATGTATTACTTGGAAAGTAAAGGGCTTGATCAGAAGCAGAGAAAGAAAATCCTTTCACATTTGAAAAAAACCCATCAAGGTACAACAGCTAGGAAACAGTATGCGGATCATTGGGAGCCAAAGAGGGAGAACTGAAATTCAACCTGGATATACTGACAACTTGATGTTTCCTGTTTGCCTGCAAGAGCTCCTAGGTATGGAATTAATTTCACCAAACTAGATGTTTCCCCACTAAATTGTCCATCCCTTTTATTCCAACTTGACAAGTTCAAATAGGGCTCGACTGGTTTTATTTAAATATATTTAAGTCGACAGATGTAATTAAGGCGAACCTAATATCCACTCAGTGTGCTGGAACAATTTTGATCTGTTACAATGAGATGTAGAATACAGACCACCACATGCAAACATCGCTGTCATAGTGGACTAAAATGAAACATGGGATCAGCTGCCATGAAGATTACAGCTGCCTTTATTTTCTATTATGCCTTGGGCCAGCTATCATCGAACAGTTGATACAATGTTTTATAAAATATGCCAGATGCACCCTACTTAGGTACAGAGAAACAAAGATGCTATGAATAAGGGCACCATTTCCCAAGCGAATCCCCATTGCATACACTCAGTGCACTGGGTCAGCCTATCCTCTACATATCAGCCACATATGGATAGGCTAGCATTGTCAGGGGTTGCTAATCATGTCTGCATCAGAATTATGGCTGGTTCAGTGATCAGTATTTCATCTCTCATGGCAAAATTAACATAATTTCCTATTACAGCACCAGTAGATAACTCCTTCTTTTGTAGAAGACGTCCAGAAAAGGTTGATTTCAATGGGACTGAAGCACAATGTTGAACAGGGATTGATGTAAACACATGCTTAAGTGATATGTTAAATCAGGGTCTGTGGGTGAAATCCACCCTTCCCTACAAAACCAGTGTCAGGGCTTCATGTGGGGACTTATGGAGGGTGTGAAAGGGAAAGAATTCACCCCTGCCATCTGTGGATATGGTACAGAGCAGCCCCGTCTATGAATTCTGCATCAGTCCATGGACTGGAATAGATTCTTCTGCCCCTTCCATGACCCCTATGTGGGGACTGCAGGCCACTGGATCTGAGTATATGTGCACTCAGACCCTACCCCATGCTCACCACTGCTCGCCTTGCCTCTTGAGGATAGTTCAGAGCCCCCCCTCCATGGCACCCAGGGATCCCAGAAGCACATACAGCCATGGGCAGGCCTCTCTGCACTGGGGTAAATTCTACCCTCAGAGAAGATTAGGTCCATGACAACTGTTGAAAACTTTTAAGTGTCCAACCTTAAATGTAACATCCCCTGTGGTGATATGGAACCTGGTGCACCCGTTTGGTGCTACAGTGGAAGCTGGTTGTAAAGGTAGAATTAAGCACTGCCTTGCATTGATTTATGTATTATAAATAAATAATTCCCGATACACCAGTAAGTCAAGCTAGAACAGCACCACACTGACTTAACCTTGCAAGGGAGGGACTAAAAGGTGGGGAGGGGGGGGGTAGTTTCTTAACCACACTGTAACTTGTGCAAGCTGGCGAGACACATTATCAATATATTTTCTTTTATTGTAAAGCATTAGGAATTGGTCTACATGAAATACAATACATGAGATTAGCAATCCACACAAAGTTCCTTCAGCTGTGCCTTAAATTATATACACAATGTGATCTCAGTGTCTAAACTTAAAGGCAATGTATGGCTTGTAGCTTTCTCTCTGTACCAAACTTCTGCATTAATGTAGACTATGCAGTTTTTTTGTCCCCATCCCCCCGTCCACTTTGTAGCTTAAGGCAGATTTTTCTGCTGGAAAAGCTCAGCGGAAAGAATTTCCAGATCAACTGTTCTTTTTGAGAGGGAGGTTACAGAGCCGTCATTCTGATACCAACCTGTGTTGCGGTATCTCCCTTGCATAATACAGGATGTTGTTTCCATAGAAATATCTTCTTACATCAGTATCTACAAGTCATCTAATTACTCCTTTCTAGACATCTCACGCAATCCATTAAAATCTTTCCAAAGCAGGGAAATAACTAGGCTCGACTACTATTTAATTTCTTGGAAGGACGTAAAAGAAAAGAACAATTAAAAGAACAATAGTTTAATTTTATTTTGTAAAGATTCAGAATATTTGCCTTGCAAAACCCTTGTAACTAATCTGGAGAAATCTCAGCATGGTTAGAGATTCTCATTATTTTAGCTGACTCTTTTAGCCTTTTATGACTGCACAGTGGATTTGCTTCTTGAGTAAGGCAATTAAGGCATCATTCGGAGATGCTTAGTAGTCTTGTCTTCAGGCAGGCCCATAGTGCTTGTTCTTTTCCTAGATCCCTTACATTGCTGCATATCAGCTGTACCTTGACTAAAGTCCTCCTCCTTGGGAACTTGCAGGTATAACGTCCTTGCTTCTCCTGTTGGGTTATCTTTGTTGTCTCTGGCTTCTTGTGGCACTTTCCTAACATCGGGAATGCATTCGCCTCCCTGAAATTAGAACCGAGACACAAGGATCATCCTGGTGTTATGAAAGGTACATACATACTTACAGTGTAAAAGCTAAGATGTGACCCTAATCCAAGACGCCCTACGGAACAAAGGGGACCCCAAAACATACCCATTTTGTTTGTACATAATAGATTCCTGATGCTCTGCATAAGCAGTTCGAACGGTCTGATTAACAACAAACTGATTAAGTTCAAGTAACCATTGGGTGGCAACCTAAAGGGGAGAAGTAAACACAATAACCATGGTGCTTAATTTTACTCTGTTTTGTTTCTGCCCCCTCCTTATTTATTATTTGACGAGCTTCGTTATTTTGATTTGTTTCCTTGAGTACATTTTAGTGTTTATGAAGAATTGGTCCATTCAAATTGCCACGATTGTTTTAGGCCACGATCCTGCAATGAAGTGTGTGGGGGCAGATTCCCACTTGAAGCAATTAAAAAGAGGGCATTCTAATTGCAAAGTGCTAAGCAACCTCCATACAGGTGTTGTAACCACTCCACCTATTGTGTATGCAGGTCAGTTCAGAAAGCCACTGCAGACCTGCTAGTTGAGCATTCCAGCTCTGTTATAGCTCATAGATCTCAGTGAGGAGTGAAGTAAAAACTTTCACACCTTTCATCACCAAGCCCCCAGAGCAATTACAGACTAGCCATATAAATCAATGGCCGAGTGATAGAAGATCATCCGTGGTTATCTGTGTCACTTTCCTATTTAGGCCCCCTAACTCACTAAGTAGGGACAACAAGTTTATGAAAAAGTGGATCATAGAATGACAAATTAATCACTGTACCTCATTCATCTGGCCTGCATCTAAGCATCTGGGTTCATCATCCTGAGCTCTGTCTACATGACAGCCTCCTTCCTCCTCTGAAGCAGTCTGACAAACTGTGTTTTCTGAGGGCAAGATCGTAATGAAAGAATGCTGGCACAACTTCCGTAGCAAGTTTATAAAAAAAAAATAAAATACCTACAAGATGCTGTCCTCGTACAATTTCAATCCCTCTCCTCCAATTTTGACAATGAACTACCCAGCCCAGTAACAAAAAAGAACCTTGTGCAAAGGGTGGCAATGCCACAAAAGATAAATGCATAGGTTTGGTCAGAAGAGCCCCATTTTCTGACAGCTGCCTACACCTGAAATATTTGCAGGTCCATCTATCTGAATGTGCAAAAAACCCACACCTGGCACTTTCACACATAAAATTTTCTGTGTGTAAATATCGCATCATCTACCTGCAAACAGATGCATCTGCTAGTGCTGTAGATGTAATTTGAACGGTTAGCCCTCTGTTTCCATACCCACACTTCTTGCCAGGTATAAATTACATCTAAAAAAGTTTTTAATTATATCTGGCATTTCTGAGCCTCCACTATCTTGACATAAAGGGTCCTGATATGCAACAACAGCCTGTCAGGCTAATTTGGGGGTGACTGTAAATTTGCATCCTTTCTGATTATTTCAGAAAAATTGTAATGGTTGAGACTGAAGCATGGCATCTAGCATTTCCAGTGCCCAACAAATTAGCTCTGACTGAATCTGATTTTCTAACTATTAATTGGGGTAAAATGAGTGTGGAGAGACCAGAAAAATAAATTATTAACACTGCCCTTAAACTGTCACGATCCTATTCCCAGACAGCGTTAAAATCTCAGAACACTCAGAATACCTCCATCGTCATGTGACTGCACTAAAATGTCATTGAAAACCTTTCTAGCCTTAGGTGGAAAGTTTGTTCCACTAAATGGAATCCATTTCTCAGAGAGTTCACTGGTCTGTAAATTGCCCTTTGGACAATAAAAGGTACCTTTCATGATTCCCATAAACCCTGCAAAGCAGTTATTTCCCACTGAATCTGCTTTTCTTTTCACTTGCAGGGCTGCTGGAGCCATATTGGTCCCAGGATGTTAGAGAGCCAAGGTGGAGGACGTTCTATCTTTTATTGGACTTCTGTTGGTGAGCGAGACAAGCTTTGGAGCTTACACAGAGCTCTTCATTAGGATCTGGACCAATAAAAGACAGTACCTCCCCACCTTATCTTTTCACACTCACTTTCTATTTGTAGATCTTACATACTTTCACTCAATTACTCTAGAACTGCTCACTTCAGAGCTTGATTGGTTCAGCAACTAGGACACTGCCTGCATATTCATCTTAAATTTATTTTCACATTTCAGCCAGCCTCTGTAGGCAAATGCTACTGCTTCTCTGTTACTGGAACTATTTGATATAAATTAACCCTGGCTGATTTTTCAACAAAAATTAAATTCAAGTGAATATTTTCAGTTCCATGTACCATGCACCAAAGAGCTTTCTTTTTATAGCTACACATTGATAAAAATTCAACCACGCTGAAAAGAACATATCCATCTAAGTCTCCCTTTCACACATATCTACAGATGTGTGCATACCCAAGCCTACATACCATTTCTGGTGTACAGAGTGCTGTAGTTTATCCGTGCTGCCACTAGATGCAGCTCTATATCCTTGCAAAATTCAAAGTCTAATCTCAGGTTGGTGGGAACCTTCCGGAACACATATTGCTGTAAAGGCCCTACAACATTATACGACAAGAATTTATTCCCGACTCTCTGAAAAACTACATAGTATGCAGGAGAAGAGCTGCAGAGTTAAAGCTATTAAATAGCTTTCTTCTACAGTGCCTAGTGCAGTGGAAAGGGGGCAGAAGGGTTGTTCAAGAAGACCAGAACAGGATGGGGAGCTCCTTAATCTTGGTGGCTGTCAGAGGTGAAAGTAATCCGGCAAGAGCCAGTACACCGTGCTGGACCGCATCAACTTCCACTGCGGGGATTGAAAGGGCTCTGGCCTGCCTGCAGGCAGCCCAGAGCCCTTTAAATCCTGGCCGCGGCTCTGGCAGCCAGGCTGGGGCCAGGATTTAAAGGGCTCCGGGCTTCCCTCAGCGGCAGGAGCTCTGGGCCCCTTAAATCCCTGCCCCAGCCCCGCAAAGCTTGGGGTTCCCCCTGGCGGCCAGAGCCCGGGGCCCTTTAATTTGCTCCTGAGCCCCGGGGGGCTCCCAGCCACCTCTGCAGCTGGGAACTCCTGGTTGATTTAAAGGCTCTGGGTCTCCCAGCCACAGCTGGTTCCCCAGGGCCTTTAAATCTTGAGAGGCCATGCCTCTTCCGGATGAGGCCACACCCCCCTCAGGACTCCGGCAGTACCGGTAAGTCCTGTAAGTTACTTTCACCCCTGTGGCTGTTGTCATATGTACCAACATTACTTGGTGATGCTGAGCTATATTGCCATGTGCTGGTGGGATGCAGCAAGGGGGAAGGTGACACAGAAGAAATAGATCCGAAAGACAGTCACATCCTCAAATACGCCTATGAGATCCAAGCAAACATCTGTTGTAGAGTTGGGTAAGGGCACATCTCAAGAGCTCCATTCTATGACATATCATTCGCCTAACTTTTCTCCTGCGAAAGTATAGTGCTGGTTACAGAGGCTCCAATTCCAGTCTCCCTTAGCAGGGATAGAGTCTGGGGAACCATGGGACAGGGGAGCAGATCTTCCTGTAGAGGAGATGGATATGGTGCACCTGAGCTGGGAGGAGCTGCTGCTTTTTCTGCTACTACCAGAAAATAAGTTCTTCTGCTGCTACCTCACCAGCCAAGAAGGGAAGCGCTGTGGGATCAGCACTTCTTCCAAGCTCAGTGAGACTTGGGGAAGCTGTCCCTCTCCTGTAGGTACTATCTGTCTCATGCTCCCTTTTACATTAACTCCTGTACATGTGATATACCATGCACTAGGAGATACACACACACACCCTATTGTTTTAAACACTCCATTTCTATGGTACTTTGAAGTTCCACTGAAGATGGTAAAGTTAAAGTCAACTCAGCACATTCACCCTCTAGGAAAGGGATCGCTGATGAGCTGTGAGCCATAAGCTGAGTAAAATATGCTTTTTAAAAAGATTCTATTTGTTGCCAAGCTAATTTGCTTTTGCCATTTTCCACTATGGAGATCGCATTGCATCTCAGAAGTTAGAGTATAAAACATGTATGTGTTTTATACTCTTTCTCTGCAGCCTCCACAAATATAAGTATCTCCCCGCACCTGCAAAACTGCCCAAGGCAGCTCTGGGGTCTTATTCGGATTTTTACTGACTCCCTTTTAGGTGCGGTCTCATTGAACAGTTTGTGAAGGCCAAAAAAAAAAAAAAAAAAGAGGAAGTGATCATCCTCTCATGACCCGGTGTCTGTCTGCTGAGCTGAATTTACCCCATTCAGGTACAAACTGAACTGAATGTGACTGATTACAGGAAAAAGCAACACCCGTTCTTGTTAGCTTAAAATTAAAAATGAAAGGGGAGCATGGAAGCACTGTGACGGGATTGGAGGAACCCAGCCTGGGGCAAAATCCTGTCCAAACTCTCTGATAGGGTCTGGTGATGAGAGAAAATGCAGTGGCTAAGCTGAGGGTCCCCGTGCCGTCCTGCTTGTATAGGGCAGAATATGTCAGGGAAAGCATGGGGGCGATTTCCTCTCAGCACTCTCTTCTGCTTACCCTGAAAGGAACAAGCCCTTCCTTAGGACCTGCTGCTGACTGTAGTAAGTGTACGTGCAGACTGGGGACCTGCTGTATTTCCAAGCCATCTGAACAGATGACCTTAGGTGCATTAGCGAGATCCTCCTATGAGCTCTTAAGAAAACACCATGAGTATTTCCTACTCTGTTGCTGCCTTGGTGTTATTGTGGGGAAGGATAGGTACGGGAGGAGAAGAAACTCGGACAAAGTAGGATTTTGACCTTTATGAGGAATCCTTTTTGAATCCTACAGCTATACCCCATGGAGTAGATGTCTATGTTCTCCATGGATTGGGTTAGTATCAAAGAGTGGCATTGGCAGCATATTTTAATGAAGCTAATCATGTTGTCCCTAAATCCTACAAGTTCCTTTTCTTATTATACAAACAAACCAACTCATCTCTACAACACAAATATGGTGCTAACCCCATTGGGCTAATTGTTGCCCTGGTGTAATGCACTGCAATGGGAGTTCCATCCTCTTATGCCATGGCTGCATTTTGTCAGTAGCCCTAGGAGTCTCTGTAATTTGATTTCATTACTTCAGAATCTCTAATCCTGGCCCTGTTTACCAGATATTTTGGTCCTCTCTTGAGGATTACCAAGTACTGTGCTGTATAGTAAGGAACACAGATTTCCCCCCGCCCCCAACTGAACACAAAAGGAGGTGGAACCTTCACATTTATGTCATGGAATGGCACGAAAATTGATTCTGAACGGCAAATTCAGTAACTTACAGCCCCATGGCCCTAGAAATGTTTTCTATTTGTCTTTAAATGAACCTGTGCATTTTGGTTTTTTACATACTAGAGCTGAGGTACTCACTTTGGGGTCTAACCATAGACTTTTTGCACACATACCACCCACCCCGATAGCTGAGAGGTACCTGTTATTTCTAGTTAGACAAAAAGACATCGTGCTGAACCGCTTGCTTAGCACTTTCTCCGTGTGCTGCCAATGAGAGGAAGCAGCATTTTGTCATCATTAAGGAAGTGTAGCTTTTAACTGTGAAGTTTAAATAACTGAACATGACAAGGAGAAGTCCGCACTATTTGTAACTCACTTTCTGAAAGGGCAGGTTCCAGCTGAATCTTTAACCAGATACTAACACGCTGGCTCCAGTCCCCTGGTGCTTCCACCTCCCACAGTCGATCCTGCTCCTCTGGATGGGTCTGCAAGAATTTCTGGCAAACTGACCAGGAAAACCAAGTGCGGGGAGTGGAGGGGGGAGAGAAAAGGGGAAGCATTAGTGAGTCAGCTGGCGGCACCAAGCATGAGCCCTCAGGATGTTCTCTCAGAGACCTATTTTCTATTACAGGTGTTGTATTTGGGTGTTTTCTCTCTCTTCCCACCCTTCATTCTCTCTCGTTCGCTCTCTCTGCTAAGCCTCTTGCCATGGGGTCTGAGTACAGTGACAGCAAAATATTCAGTACGTGGCTTTATTGGTCCTTTTTAGACCTGTACAACACAGAGTGGGAATATTATATAAGAAATGCTAGTGGAAACTGCTCACATTTAGTGGAAGGATATTTAGAGGAAACTGGGTTGCAATTTTCAGTCTAATACAGAAGAATTTCCACTTACTTCAATAAGGCGAGGATTTCACCCTTAGTATTTAATATTTATGTTTGCAGTGAGATCCAGAGATCCCAATCAGGATCAAGGATTGATTGTGCTAGATACTCTACAAACTTCAGCAAAGACACAGTCCTAGCCCTGAACCTTAGCCCCAAACCTACCAGAGATGAAAAACTAACTCTTAGGATGTACCACTAGTGTTCATAAACAAATCTCAAATGCAGCATGTATAAACCGTACAATGCATGCCAGCAGGGAAACAGTTTTTGTTGGGTGGAGAAAAATAACGGTGTCTGTATTACTTCTTCCTGTATTAAGAGGGCACAGTATCCTAGACAGAGCTGGGGGAGGAGGGAGAGATCTGAATGTATAACATACATAACTATCTATGCCAGGGGTTGGCAACCTTTGGCACGTGGCTGGGGCTGGCTGGTTTGTTTACCTGCCATGCCTGCAGGTTTGACCAATCATGGCTTCCACTGCCCACGGTTCACTGCTCCATGCCAATAGGGGCAACAGGAAGTAGCACAGGCCGAGGGATGTGCTGGCCGCTGCTCCCATTGGCCTGGGACAGCAAACTGTGGCCAGTGGGAGCCACGATCAGCAAAACCTGCAGACATGGCAGGTAAACAAACCGGCCCGGCCCGCCAGGGTGTTTACCCTGGCAAGCCACGTGCCAAAGGTTGCCGACCCCAATCTACGCGTTAGTTGTACATGGTGTATACATTTTAGACAAACAGAACTGTGAACAGAGACAGACTGGGAGGAATAAAGGTTTTATGGGCATTAATTAGGGATGACTGTAAAGTCATGAGTGGGTAACAAAGACATCCCAAACAAGTTGCAGTAAGGCCCACTATGTCACACCACATCATCGGGTATTTGGTTTATGCCACATATTTAACAAAGAAATATTTATATCTGTTTTAGAGATTTTAAAAATTATTTCATTGTTAGGACTATTTTATGTAAGCTTTCATCTGAAACTCCAGGCTTGCTTGTGTTACGACGAATCCAACTGTACAGGCCACTAAGTGAAAATTATAATTAATTTTAAAAATATATTGTGGCTGTTCAAAAGCCGCTCAGAGATTTGGAATGAAAGTAGTAGTACTGACAAGTTGGATTAGGGGCACAGTTCAGATGTGGTGCCTGACAAATGCAATTTATCACAAAAAGTATCAGGACCACAGATGTGGCATGTGTGTGGTGCGTGCATATGGACATTCACACAATTTCTTCTTTTTCTTTCCTGTCAAACAGCAAGTTGATAATTCATTCTTTGATTCCAAAGCCATTATTCCATTTCTTGGTGATAATTATATAAGAGTATAAATACCAAACTACCATTCTAAGTTTCTATCACTCAATATCTTATAAGAACACAGGATTTCCTCCCCACAGGAAGCTCCATGTGTCTCTGGAAAGACTGCACACCAAGGACATTATCTTTGTGTTCACTCCAATGCATTGAACTCTCCTGCAGCCAAGAAGCCTCTTCCAATATTTTTATGGAATGCATAAATTATGCATGACCTTTTACCTAATGTTTCCACATCAAGTGTTTTACCTTGGTACATGTCAGCAGAAATAGGGCAGCTGATCCCCAAGGCATCTTCGGTCACAAAAGATTGACAGAAATCATGCAGAATTTTCATCCCTAGGCCGCACCTTCTGTACTTTCTCCGGACAAATACAGTATCCAGAACTGGGAGCAGGTAGCATTGACTAGTGTTAACATCACACAGGCTTCCTGGGAGTACACAGTAAAATAGCTCACTCTTACAACCAACAAATAAAAAGATAAACCACTCTCCAAGACAACAAATGGTAATAATTGTGGCAGGAGGGGCTCATTAACTCTATTTTACACAGAAAGGAAGTGGGTGTAACATTCTACAAAGAAAAAAGTTTGAATTCAGACTGAGGTCATGTTGGGTAGAACCCTAGGGAATGCCAAGGTCAGGGAGACATTTTAGACTCAGGTTTATGTTTCATTGCCAACAAAGCCAAGCCCCAGTACAAAGATGGAGACGGATACCGTACTAACGAAGGGCCTGTGTGCTGCTGAGGCCAAAACAGTGACTCAAACCTAGCGTCCTGCCTACTGGACCAAACCGCTTCTCAGTAAAACTGTCAGAAAGTATTAGAGTTTGCCCCAGGACTTCAAACCTTTACTCTGCAGTCATCGCCCAGGCTAAACACCCTCTGCCTTCAAGAGAAGATATATGGTTGAGTACAGCAATGCAGAGTCCAATACTACAGTGTTCATATCAATTAACTAAGGGCCTCACTCTGCAAGAATCACATGAGTAACTCTTTGTATATTATACACATAAGTTCAAAATGCCATAAGAAATCGAACCCAAAAGAATAAGAAACATAAGCATTCAATCATGTTGAGATCAATCTGTTATCTAGCTACTTTGTAGGATAAAAGCACTACAAATGTCTCCTCCTGATTGATTTGTATTTAATCATTTATGAAATGCCCACTGCTGTAGTTTCTGGACTCATACAGATTAAATACAACTGAAAATCCACAGAATCATACAAATTAGAGGCCTTTTAGTAGGCCTGCTTGACAATTTTCCATCAAACCTTTCTCCTTTGCTCCCTCTTGAAATAAATGAGTATTTTATAAACCACCATTTTCATGACAGTATCTGCTTTTCTATTTTTTTTCTTTTTCTGTCAGAAAACTGAAAAGTTTTTAGTTTTTGATGAAAAGTCAAAATATTTTGTTGAAAATTTCTATGAAAACAAAACATTTTCATCTAAATTTTGCATGAGAAGGAAAAAACATTTTCTTGCCAGCTTTCCCTGTTAATCTAGTCCCTCTCACAGATAGTTTGTTCCCTACTATATATTTACTAGTGTAACACAGGGTTGCCCAGAGGTGGGAAGGGGGGCAAGAGGGTCAATTTGCCCTAGGCCCCGCAGGGGCCCCCACGAGAGTTTTTCAGGGCCCCTGGAGCCTCCAGGAGCCCTGGAAAACTCTCCTGGGGCCTGGGCCCCCGGAACGTCTTCTGCTCCGAGTCTTCGGTGGCAGGGGGGTCCTTCCGCTCCGGGACCCGCGGCCAAAATGCCCCGAAGACCCGTGGCGGGGGGTCCTTCCGCTCCAGGACCCGCCGCTGAAGTGCCGGTTCTTCGGTGGCAATTTGGAGGTGGGGCCTCCCCCCCGTGGGTCTTCGGAGCACTTCAGCAGCGGGTCTCAGAGAGAATGGACCCCCCACCACCGAATTACCGCCGAAGACCACAGGCCCCCTGAATCCTCTGGGCAGCCCTGGTGTAACATCCACCTCATTTTAAATGCCTCAAGTCATGAATCTTCTGACACTTCTCTTGGGAGTCTCCTTCACAGCCTAATAGAACTAATTGTCAGGAGGCTTTTCCTGATATTCAAACTAAGCTTCCCTTCTTTCAGTGTGACTCTTTTCTTCTAGTCATCTGCTTGTTATCTTAAATAAGGGCCTGCTTCTGCTCCTGTTGATTTCAACTGGAGTTTTGCCACTGACATCAACAGAAATAGGGTCTGACTTTAATTCCTCTCCTTCCTTGGACTCCAAATTCAGCAAGACACATGCTTAAATCAGAATAAAGTCAATGAGACTTGAGGAAGTGCTTGACCTTTTAAGTGCTTTATTGAATACAAACCGTTTGCTTTGGTGTTTACAAATATTTGTAACACGTCCCTAGTAGTTATCCTTTCTTCCTAGGCCAATCCCTCCATCTCTCTAATTTTTTTATTTTTTTTGGCTGTTCTCTGAAGTTCATTCAGTTTGTTCCATTAAGTTAATCAAAATTTTCCTGGGAATGAAGTGCCCAGAAATTAATGCAATTATTCACATGCAGTTATACATTAAATCAAACTGACCACAACAGGTTGTATAAACAACTCCCCTCCCTGTACCACCACAACCAGCCATAAATAATCCAGCCATGGTCTATAATCAAGTCAAGACCAAAAATATACATCTCAGATCACACTCTGAACACTGGCAGTTTCAGCATAACAAAGTGACTTTAATGCTTCCACAGTGAGACTTTTGTTTTTAATGGTGAGCATGCCCTATGTAATGTACATGCATCTATTGGCCAGAATGTCAGACTTCCTCAAGTATATGTGATTATGTCAGCCCTGCCCTGCAAAATATATATTACTAACTGCCAGCCAGTAGAAGCAGCAGCAGAGAGGGAGTAAAATGGGGTCCCACTGAGGCCACCCCTCTCACCAGCAGCCTCCTGGAGCCAGAATTTGCAGGGGAGACACAAACACACCGGGAAATGAGGACTCGGACGGTGCCTATCTCCAACATGTGGCATAGGGGGAAGCTGCAGAGGAGCTACCCAGACACTCCAGCCATTAGGTGCTGCTGCAGAAGCAGTCAAAGCAGGGGCCTTCTAACATTCAGAGAACTTTCTATAGTTTCTCTGTCCTGTGATGATCAGCTGTTGGTCCAACCTTTCCCCTTCTTCTGTCTCTTCACCTCCGCTTCGCTCCAAATCTGCCCCTCAATAAGCTCTTCTCCCCTGCCCTGACCCTCTCACCTCTCTTCCCTTCAATGTCCCCTCTCCTTTCACTTTTCTTTCCAGGGAACTCATCCCCTCTTAAATCCACTCCCAAAAAATGGTGGCACTAATATGACGTTTGCTACTTGTGTGTTCTACCTCTTCCCCCAGCTTGTATCTGTCCTGTCTCTAGACTGTAAACCCTTCAAGGCAGAGACTGTCTAATACTCTGTGTCTGTATGGTGCCTTGCACAGTGAGGCCCACTCTTGGTTGGTCATTAAGCACTACCATAATAATAACTGCTAAGAAAATCCCTCCTTTAGCTGGGAGACATCTGTGATTTTGGAACAGAAAGTCCTAGGTTCTTGGCCTAATCCTGCACATGGGTGGTTTAACTGGCAATCATGAAGCATGCAGTATCCCCCATTTTTCTCCTCCATTCACAAGGGCAGTCCAAGCACTCAAACATTCCAGAATCCTGTTCAGTGTCTGAAGCACTACCATGGCAGTAGTTTTAGGTGGTTTCAGTTCCCCTTTCCTACTCAAAAGAATAGAGCAGATAGGCACAGCTAAGAAAAGTATGATGCACCTATGTGAGTCAAGAACCTGAGCACACCCACATCTTATTGCTGACTGGCAGCCCACCAGAGATGTTAGACTCTGGCAGTGTTTGTTCTGGGAAGCTGACGAACTTTTCATCACAAAGTCTACAGATTCTTCGAGTATCGTAGGATCAGTTTCAGGCCCTTCAACCCTGATATTGTCTCAGAGAGATTCTTGGCATCTCACATTATTTGTCTCTTACAAATCCCTGAAGTCAGATTGAGAGACTCATGTGCAGCCATCCTAATGGACAGGAGCTCGCTGATCAATTTCTGCACTCTTAATTTTGTGCCTAAGGAAGACAGACATTTGTAAAGTCTAAGGTTATCATAAATAGACTAATCATGAAGCCACTCTCTCCTTTTAGCCCTGAGCAAATACATGAGAAGAAGCCATCACCCATAGACTTTGGGGAGAAGTGAATTTTGCCCCAGGGTCCTTTCTGATAGTGGAGCAGGTTGCTAATAAGTATTGGTGGCCTTGAGTTGAGGTTCCTGTGCACCCTTTTTTCATTGTTTGGCCATATAAAAGCCTGAGTCTTGCGGTGAGGGAAAAGACAAAGGAAATTAGGACATTGGCAGAGGAGATGGAAGTGTTTATGCAGTCTGCCCTTTCAAAGCCTTTGATCTGTTTGGTTAGGTCATGAGTGCCAAATGACCAACTTATGAGACAGCACAATGGTAAACAGCAATTACCAGGGCAGGAAAGCAGACAGCCATTAGCATTCCCAAACATCCACAAACCAGGAAAAACCCAACCCTGTCCCCACATCTAAAGGGCCCAAACAAAACAAGGTTGTGCATACTGACTACATCCCTGCTGAACAAGTTGGCTTTGCACACACGAGTTCAGACAGGCCTTCTGCAGCATCCATGCTTGTATAAAGGGTGGGGAATATTTCTGCTGAACAGAACCCAATGTCAACCCATTGTGCGATGTGAAAAGGGGAGCAAAGGTTCTGGCTTCAATAAAATTAAATGAACACATGTCTTGGCTGGTATGTGTTCATTTTATTTTATTAAAGCCAGAACCTTCAAACTTGTTCAAATATGCACATTAAAAATATTATTGCTAGAAAAGAGTGGGGAAGGCGAACAATTATCCAAAAACAAACTTTTTGCTAGGCGTCAAGCAGGTTAACTTTCTGTTCTGATCTCATTTTATGCACAACAAATGTATGTGATCAATGGAAAATACATATATAGTAGCCCTGTAGGGATCTAATTCAAGGGGGAAATATTTAAAAAACCAAGTCTACAGAGGCTTGTGTGAAAAAGTCTGAAATGGACTTCATCCCACCATGTGGTCAAGCACTTCTGGTGTCTGATTCAAATTAAATAAAGCCTATCATCCCTTTTGAAGCACTTCAGTCAAATTACTACTAAGCGCTTTTACTATTTTTACAATATTAACTAATCAGTCCTCATAACAGCCCATTAAGTTGCCATTAGATCAATTTAGCTAAGGAGAAAACAAGGGCAGAGACAGTACCTACATCTCCTATTTTAGCTATCTATTGTCAGTACCTACATCTCCCATTTTATCTGTTTATCTATTGTCAGTAGTTCCCAAAATATGGTTCACAGAGCTCTTGCTGGGGTTCTGTGGGGAGCCAGTCGGAAATACTGCTGGTTCAACTCCACGTTTCACAGCTCTCTCTTTCACCCCCAGTATATGTTTTTTTACAATTGGTTTGATGGCTGAATTGCTAAGCTGCCCTCCTCAAGCCTCATACCATGGAGATCCCAGAGGAAGAGAAAGATACTTAAGATTATCTGCTATTCAGTACAGTAACCATCTTTTTGTTCTGCACTTAGCACAATTGTTACCACAATACAAATACTAAACAACGCCAACAAAAGCTAAAAGAACTTCTCTACTTGTAGTTAACCCAAAGACTAAAACACTTTTTGTGTCTTTCTGCATCAACTGTTCTTTGCATTATATAACAATAAAATATTATCTAGCTTATTAGTAGATCTGAAAACACTTTACAAACAAAGTCAGTAGCATTATTCCCATTTTACATATGGGGAAACTGAGGCACAGAGCAGTGCCGTGACTTGCCCAAAGTCACAGAGCACACCAGCGGCAGAGCTGGGAATAGAATCCAGGTCTCCTGAGTCTAGTCCAGTGTTCTGTCCACCAGAGGCGGCTCCAGGCCCCAGCACGCCAAGCACGTGCTTGGGGCGGCATACCGCGGGGTTGCTCTGCCAGTCGCCAGGAGGGTGGCAGGCGGCTCCGGTGGACCTCCCGCAGGCGTTCCTGCGGAGGGTCCGCTGGTCCTGCAGCTTCGGTGGAGCATCGCAGGCACACCTGCGGAGGTCCACCGGAGCCATGGGACCAGCGGACCCTCCTCAGGCACGTCTGCTGGAGGTCCACCGGAGCCGCAGGACCGGCGACCAGCAGAGCGTGCTTGGAGCGGCAAAATGGCTAGAGCTGCCCCTGCTATCCACTAAGCCATATTGCCTCCTCATTAATCTTTTATGCTCTTCCAATTATTTTACACTCAAGTGAAGGCAGTAAACTCCATCTTTAACAATTACAAAATCTAAGCAAACTGAAAACATTTCACAGAATTATATGGGTCAAGTATTATAGTCGTTAATCCATTTAAAAAGCAGGTTTTTAACAAGTGTAGAGCATACCATGAAAATCCCGAAAGAAAAATGACAAAGAAACAAACCGCTTTGGTTCTCATCACCAAAGTGGCTCCATGGGAAGATATTTGTTTGGTCTCCTGCAAAATATTCCGTTATGGTTGCCATCTGCAAAATAGGGCATGCAGACTAAAGTACGGCAGTTTCAGTGACAGAATTTAGAGAAAAGGAAACAATGTTCTTTTCTATTTTTTAAGAATGGTTTGAACTCCTTCACTGCTGGTATGGAGAACAGAGTTTGGAAGTCACTGACATAAACCAAATTGGAGGTGTCTGTCCTGGTGTAACGCCAAAAGACCCTGGTCATTGTCGGCTGCAGGATCGAACCGGGACCTCTGGCTCTGGAGCTTAGTGCATGAGCCTCTACAGCATGAGCTAAAAGCCAATTTGCTCTTAACTAAGGCTGTAAAGCAAACTCATTTAACTCTCTTTAAGCGGTCTCAGTGCCACTAGATGGGACACAACACCACACTGACAACGGCACACAACAAAGTCTCTTATCAACATATGTTAATGCCTTATTTCATGTCGCATCAATCGCCAGAGTACCAGTGATAAATGCCACATAGGTTAGGTTGGTGAGCTGTACAGTTGTGAATGTAATAACTCTAATGCTCATAAAAGATGATAGGTTCAAGGTCTTGGAAAATGAAGTCTTGTGTTTATCCATTCAACAGGTGCAGCATGGTCAGTATCAGCAGACATTTCCTCACATTGCCTTGCCAATATGTCTCAAACTTGACCTGAAGGAACTGTCTCTAGGAGCAACATAGGTGTTCAGTCCCCCTTCCCTTTCTCATGAGGCTATCAAAAGAGATCCCAATAAGTGCTAGCTGTCATGTGCATGTATCTCTATTAAGAACAGGACTAGCACTGAAATCAGGCCACCTAGGAGCTGGTGAATGGGAACGACTTTCAGACATCTCCAGCCTGAGCTAAACTTGAGTCAATGACTTCCATGTGAAAATCTGACTTGGAAAAAGACATGATGTAAGTCTGCAGCAAAGACAGGAAGAGATTCCTTCCATCCACATATCTAGCCACCCAGACCTGTGCTTTTAATTGTCCATCCCCTACAAACATAGTTCTGCCTTATTTAGCTCTACTGAACCATGGTTTCTGATCTTGTCATATTGTAGCTAATGGAAAGTTCACAGAAGAGACACACAGAGAGATGAGTACAGAATGAGCAGTAGAGTCTAAATTACTTAGCGGAGGGCGAAGAGCAGTGGATAAGTTGTTGTAGAGAGTGGAAATGCAGTTGGGATCACCTGGCGGGGCTGTGAAACAAGTTGCCAATTCTTCATGGGGCCAGGAGCTACGGAAGGTGATCTGGCAATATGGAATTTCTTACACAGAGAAAACTTGATATATTGTGTACACTACTCAGGGCAGCAACAGAAGAAACTCGCACCATGTAAATAGTATTAAAAAGGAATTCAAACTTTTTGAGGAATACCACTTCCAAAGAAGCGGGCAGAACTAGCTGAACGTGTTTGGGCTTCATAAATCCAGAGTCCCTTCCTAGGTGGTTTATTGTAAGAGACAGAGTATCAGATCAACAGGAGCATGTTTAGTATGACACAATTACAGAACCTCAGAGAGCGAGATTGCACAATGCACACAGCAAGTGAGCTTTACGTGATGAGCAAAGAGGGAAGTGAACAATCACAGCTTCAAGCTTCCCCAAAAGAGCTTGGAAAATGATTAGTAATTATGACATGGACCAAATACAAACAGATGCTGCTGCCAAAGACAAAAACACCGGCAACAAGATTCAGATTCTGACAAGTCTGGACTTCAAGCATTTGCATTTAATGTGAACCAAAATGTGACTCCCAGTTTACCCAGAAACAGATTCAGGTTGTCTGATATTCCACCCACAACAGACTACTCTGAAAACTTATTTTACTGAAGCATGAATCATTACAAACCAAATTCTCCAAAATATTTATGGACTTAAAAGGGAAACGTACAATTGTAACTGAAGTGTTTGCAAATTATAAAACAGCTCAACACTGTGTATTCATAGACATATCCAGGGTTCCTTAATCATCACCTGAGATGTGATTCACCACTAATAGCATACAGAAGAGCCAACTATACCTCAGAGTGGGGAGGGAGGGCAGAACTTCTCCCAGTGCTTCATCCCTTAGAAGGGCTACCAGGGAAGCGCAACTTTAATCTATTGTCTGGAATTCACAGCAAGCCTGATGCCGCATTCCCCACCCCCACCCTGAGCCTTCGCCTCCCAGTTTTGGGACCGTTCTGACTGATGGCCTTGGAGCAATCCAATTCACCTCCAGAAAGAGGTTCCATCACCAATTTCTCTGTACATATTTTGCAACTTCATTTGAGCACAAAAGCCCAGTTTTAGTGTCGGTGCACTTTAACTGGGACCAGTAACTGACCCAGAGACACATTCCACTGCAAATGTGGAGTCATTCTAGTGAGACGTTCTCCACACTGTTCTCTTCTGGCACCAATTTAGCCATTGTTGTTGCTTACCGAGGTACAAATATCCATAGTGTAGATATCTTGAAATCAATGCAATGGGTCTGGACTTACACCAGACTTATCAGTTCATAGATTTTTTTCAGCCCAAAAAGGATTGTCTGATCTAATCTAACATCCTGTCTACCAGAGGCAATTAAATTTCACCCAGTTACTGAGCCTAATAACTTGTGTTTGACTAAAGACTATCTTCCAGAGAGGCATCCAGTCTTGCTCTGAAGACATTCAGAGATATAGAATCCACCACTTCTCTTGGTATTTTGTTCCAATGGTTTAAAACCTGTGCCTAATATGAATTTGTTTAGCTTTAACTTCCAGATATTGTTTTTTGTTATACCTCTCTCACCTAGATTAGAGCCCTTTAACCATTACTACCCAAGTATTTTCTCCCCATGAAGGTACTTCTAACCTGTGATCAAGTCCCATCTTGATCTTCTTTTTGTTAAACTAAACAGAGCTTTTAAGTTCCTCACTGTATGGCATTTTTTGCTGCCCTTGACTCATTTTTGTGGTTCTTTTCCCCAGCCACCACAAGGGAGCAAGAGAGATTTAGGTTAAATATCAGGGAAAATGTTCTATCAGGGTAGTTACGCTCTGGAACAGACTTCCAAGGGAGGCTGTAGAATCCCCATCATTGCAGGTTAAGAACAGGTTAGACTAAAACCTGTCAGCCATAATCTAGGTTTATTTGGCCCTACCTCAGAGCAGGGGGCTGGACTTGACGACTTCTTGAAGTCCCTTCCAACCCTGCTTTTCTCTGATTCTGTTTTCAACTTCCTTTTTAGAAAATGAACACCAGAACTAGCTAACGTATTCTGACTTCCCTACTTCAGGTCTCCATCTCCTCAGGGAGGCTCTAACAGGCAGCAGCCTCTCTCAGCACTGTAGCAGGGTGAAGCCCCTTAGGGACTTGGAGGCCCGAGGTTAGCCAATCCTGATTATTAAACAGGCACACCTGGGTTGGATCAGGTAAATCCCCATAAAAGGCAGCAGGTGGCTTCAGTGAAAGGAGAAGCTCAGGAGATTTCAGGAAGAAAGGCTGCTGCAGCAGAGATGACCCTGAGGCTCCAGCCAGATAGGGCTTGGGTGTGGTCTGCCAAAGCAGGAAAGCCAGAAAGGAGGATGAATTGGAGACTGCTGGAATTTGAAGGGGTGCAGCTTTCCAAACAGTCCAGATCACGCAGTGTAACCTAGAATACAATTTGGTCCCATTGTGTTTTAATGGAAGTAATATGAATGGCTTTCAAATTCTATGAGGGTTAGTTTCTCTGATTCATTCTCTACAATGGTATGCAGGTGATTTCTATCTAAAAATGTAAATGGAAGCATAGGATTATTTACACTGGGATGGAACTACATTTTTGGCAATATAGAACTGATGGGAAGATTTCTCTGAAATGACCTTACCTTTTATTTTGACTGTGTAAAAAGCAACAGCATCTCCATTCCTCCAGAATATTTTGGCAGACTCCTTGGCAGAATGACATACAAAGAATGTATCATTAGCTGAACTCCTTTCTAACATTCCAAAAATAATGGAGTTGAGAACAAAGAGGACAATCCTTTCCCCAGATGTTTGGACCTTAGAGAAAAAATAAACAGACAAAAGAAAAATGAAGATACTTCAGGGATTTTGCCTTCAAAAGAAAGGTTTGGTTTTTTTGTTTTGTTTTGTTTTTTAAGAGGGTGGTGAATGTGTCCCACTAATTTGGGGTAAAAATGCCTCGTAAACCAGTTCAAATCATAGAAAGGTAGGGCTCGAAGGGACATCAAGAAGTCATCAAATCCAGCCCCCTGTTGAGGCAAGATCAAGTAAATCAGTCCAACCAGTTCTTAAAAACCTCCAATGATGAGGATTCCACAACCTCGCTTGGAAACGTATTCCATAGTTTAGCTACCCTTATAGTAGAGTTTCCCTAATAGCTAACCTAACACTCCCTTGCTTAAGATGAAATCCATTACTTCTTGTTCCACCTTCAGTGGCCATGGAGAATAACTGATCACCATCCCCCTTCACAACAGCCCTTAATGTATCTGAAGACTGTTATTAGGTTCCCCCCCTCAGTCTTCCTTTCCCGAGACTAAAGATGATATAAGAGAAATAATAATTGCCCTTAGATATCACCCTCCATTTATAAAGCTTGCCAATGCACCTGCGGAGTACACTTTCACAGATGGGGAAACTGAGGCACAGGGAGGTGACGTGATTTGCCCATGGTCACAGTGAACCAGTGGCTTAGCTGGATATACAACTGGAGTGTCCTGGACTATCCACACTCAAAAGTGTACTAAAAGGAGAATACCTATGCTACCCTGTCTCTATTGAACGAAATGTGTGGGTATTGCATGTCACAGTAAACCACATATACCTGAGACAAAATTACCCAAAACATGTTAAAAGGGATCAAGGAGCCAAAATACATTTTTCATGCTCCACTGCTACAGAAGCAGTTTAAGAAACAGCTGCGTAGATCCAGTGCTGCTGTCCAAAAGCCTACCTGCAGATTGGGGGATAGGTTTACTCCCCAAACCTCCCCCCTTAGTTCCCTCTGCAAAACCTGTTAAATCAGGCTGTCTATGGGGAGGGATGAATTAAACCCTGCATGACTGAAAACGTCACAGAATCAGGGAAAGAATGCACAGGAAAGGAGCCAGGAAGCACATCTGGGAGATGGAGGGTGGGTGGGAAACGTGAATAAAGAAAGACAAACCTGCTCAGAAATCCTACATACACTAAGCAACTGATTTCTTCGCAGTTGTGACTAGATTAAATTAAAAGTCAGTAATATCTCTCCATCTATTCTCCCAAAACAAGACTGTTGCATCAGACCAAGGGTATTTATTTGCAGAGAGAATAAAATAAAACATCCACCATTAAATAAGAACAGCTCAATAAATTAAATGCAATCTAAAAAACATATATGGCAGAAACCTTTACGAATGGCCAGATAAGACACTGCCAAAGGATGGGAAGACTGATCTTCACAACAGATGGTCAATCAAGCAGCACTACTGTGTAGGGTTATTGTTAATGCAATAATTCAGTTTATCTGATTGCTTCTTTACCTGCTAAAGGGGGCAACCTCGAAAATAATGGACACAGAGAGAGAATGACCAACAGATGAATCATGAATAGGACATGGAAAAATTAATATTTATTCAGGAAGCGGGGGTGGCACTGTGCAGTAGGGAGACCAGAACCACGCCAGAAGAGTATACAGTATAAAGCACAAAAGACAAATCCAAACACACAGAGCAATATATGGGCACCACAGCTGGAACGCTTCACAATAAAGGCAATTGTCTGTACCTGTATAAGCCCTTCTCTAGAGGAATCAGCAGTCTTCACTATATCTTCAATGGGCCACCAGGACTGGTTAAGGTAAATTGCCAAAACTAAAAGAAGAAACAGGGACACATTAACTCATAATAGCTGCTGCAAAGACAACTGTCAAGCAAATTCACTAATAAGAGTAAAAGGAAGATCAACATTTGGAAAGCTGGTTGCCCCAAGTTAGCTACCTACATAAAAGTGTCCTGATTTTTCGGCAGGAAACCGAACATGGGTTTCAAGTCTAGGCTAGCGCCCGAACCACTAGATCATTGTTAAGGCTGTGAGTTTGTCATGGAAATAACGGAAGTCAGGGATTCTGCGAGCTTCCATGACCTCTGTGACTTCTGCAGCAGCCGGCACGCCTGGCTCAAGGCAGTACGCCAGTCACACTGGCCATTGCTGGGGCAGTCTCTGGCACCCTCTGCCCTCCCCCCACCCTCAGCAGCAAAGTTTGGGTGTGGGAGGGGGCAGAGGACTGGGGTACCGGGTGGGGTGAGGCAGACTCTGGGTGGTGCTTACCTGGGGGACCCCCCACAAATGGCAACATCCCCCTTGCTCAGCTGCTAGGCAGAGGCATGGCCAGGCAGCTCTGCACGCTCTGTCTGCCCAGGAGACCGCCCCTACAGCTCCCATTGGCTGGGAACCACAGCCAATGGGAGCTGCAGGGACAGTGCCTGCAAGCAGCGGCAGCATGCAGAGCTGCCTGGCCACACCTCCGCCAAGGATGGAACTGAGCAAGGGGGCATGTCGCCACTTCCGGGGAGCCCCCAAGATAAGCGCTGCCCAGAGCCTGCCTCACCCCATCCAGTGCCCCAATCCTCTGCCCCCTCCCCCTCCCCAAACTGAGTTGTCTGCTGCTGCTGGGGGCGGGGGGGGGGAAGGTGCACAGCCAGGTAAGGAGAGTGCTGGCCCTGCCAACCCTGCCCCCCCAGTGGGGGTCCCAGGCCATGCACCACCACCCATGCCCCCCCAGGACCTGGGATGCCCTCCTCCAGCACCTGCGGGGCCCTCAGGCAGCCCTCTCCCCAAGTTTTAGTCACAGGTTAGTGCATAGGTTAGTTCCTCTTTTCTCTTTCAAGCTTTACTAGCTCCCAGTGGGCTTTGAGTCCAGGGTTATTGCTTAGTTAACCTATATTTTGAATAAATTATTAAGGTACATGCCAAAATGTGTTACACTTCGGGCCTTGAGTTTAACAAGAAAAGACCAACTGCAGGTGCCTGTGTATACCACCAGATCCAATTAATTAAATATTATGCACTTACTGGCATAGGGGTTTCATACACTTTCTATGGATGGATTCAATCTGTTCCCTCAGTCCCTTCACCCCACTTTCCAGTGCAAGCGGGACTGCTCCATTACATATCCATGAAACATGCAGCTACCAAAGAAAGCAGAGTCAGACAAAGGGATATAATGGGCCAAACATTGACTCCATTGGCAGCTGCATGAGGTTAACCCTAAAAGGGATCTGGCATGAAACCTACACTCCCACCATTACCCAACACACACACACTAAACACAGAGTGTGATGATCAGAAAAGTTTGAAAAAACATTGCTGAAAATAGGGAGGTGTATAAACACATTGCGAGGAACTACTTGACTTTTATGGAACATTTACTGTGCTATTCAATAATTTAAGGAATTGGGGGGGTGGATACACTAGTTGACATAGCAACTGTCACATCATATTACTTGGGCTACTTCATCTACAGAGATGCCTTCCTTAGAGAAAAACATTTCCCCAAATTCCATGTGAATGTATGTACTTTCTTCTAAAATTATCATTTTTAAAGTAAACATCCAGTTCACAGTTTAACCTATGGATGTTTCCACATACTCTCATTCTCATCTTGTAAACAATTGTGTGTTTTGAACACAAGTAAGTTTCAGAAGATTGAGTCCTCCTTGATCTCATCCTTTCCATGTTTTATCGCTCTCCCCAAAACTGACATTTGATGAGTAGAGGACAAAAGGGATGATCAGCCATTCCACTACTGGATATACAGTTCATGGAAAATGGAGAGTATGTGAAATATCAGACCAACTGGCATTTTTTCCTTTTGTTGCTGTTCTAGATATTCGGCAGGATTGTGCTTAACAAGTCGAACTGAATGAGGCCTAAAAATATCTGTGATTGTGATTATGCAATCTCTTCTATCGATTGGCAAAGAGAAGAATTTTTCCCCACACACAGGACTGCATTTAATTTTCATTCCTACTGTACAGTGGCCAAATGTTGCTACATTCATATACTAGTCTTTCCATTTTATTTCTTTGAATCAGATGCCCAATCAGCACCCAAATACAGAGAAAAGCGAGAAAATTCAAGCAACATCCAGCATGGGGTTTCTTTTTCTCCACTCTTCCCCTGAATCTGACCTTAAACATACATTTTGAGACCCCAGGGAAGCATGGGATCCAATCTAATTTGAAGCCAACGCTGCATTTTTTTTTAAAGGAGGTATACAGTATTTGCACTGTTTCTTACAATATCCAAGCTAGACATTCCACAGTTCTTGCAGCTACTAATCTATTTATTCCTGGAAATATTTTGGTGTTTTATGGTGTGCACAGGACTTCAAGATACCTGCCATTCATTTTGCCTCCGTTCTTAGTAAGCTGAGTCTAACAGTACTTCCTTACCTCACAGGGGTGCTCTCAGAGTAAATATATTAAAGATAAGGAGGTGCTGAGATACTAGTAATGGGAACCAAATAAGTACCAGCAAATAGATTCCCTGCAACCACATTCTGTTTTCCCACTACATTTAATTTTTTTCCCAGTGATTTGTTGTGACTATCCTATGATAAATGTTCTGTGGCGTCTAGCAGTTACTAGAAATCATGCTCACTGAAAAATATTTCAAGCAGGGACAGCACATTCAGTATTTAGAATGTTAATTTAGCGCTGTAAAGATATTAATCACCCCATACTATGTTCTAGTAGACCTTGCAACACAATTTACATTCTCATATAAATGCTCATGGTAACACACAGCCCATTATAAACAAACATACATCTCCAACCCAAATAAAGACAGAGTGACTTCTGTGAAAGAGCAATCAAAATATTTCTCTCCACTGCATACCATCTACTTCAGATCTTGTTTAGACATAAAGACTGGAATCTATATCCCTGCACCATATCACATATCATTACCATACTGTAATAATCTTAAAGAATAAGGGGAACTTCAGAATGATGTCAAATGTATGGCATTTAGCAAAGCTGACGGTGAAGTAACTATTTAGACTGAATGTTACAAAAAAGGTATGGCTCATTCAAATCAAACCACTCATATGGTGAATATAAAATACAATAATGAAATAAGCACTAAACTTTGCATTTATGAAAACACCAATTTACATAAAACGGACAGACTTAAAACATGTGGAGTTACGGGGGGCATTTTATACCCGGAGAAATCAAAAGCTGACAAAAATAATCTGCTACCTAGAAAAGCATTTGAAAAATAACAGTTAAAATGCTTCTGTATACAAGAAAGGCTCTACAGGGTGACTTCACAGAGCTTATGAATATGTATTATTGTGGATTCTTTATAAAGAAAAAAATAAAGTTTGGTATAAATAGGAAACATTTTTAAAATACACGGAGTTTTGCCATGTGTTATCAGTACATAAACCACCGAGAGAGAACATCAAGTCAAGTCCTATTAAATGCACAATTAAAGGTTACTACTAGAAAACAGATTATGTACCCTTACTTAAATGAGCAATCTTGTTGATCCCAGTGGAACTACAGGATCAGACCCAAGGTTTGCAAGAATTTTTTAGAATCATCTTCCACACATGAGATTTAAAGTCCTCCTGCTGCTTACTACACAGAGAAGTCCCTATTCTGCTAAGTTTAAGCATCTCTTGTAGATAACTATTAGGAAGTTTAGTCTCCAGAATTCATGTGTTTGACATGGTGATAGACCTTGTTTCTTTGTGTACACAGATCTCATTAATTCATAGTGTTTCTATTACTACTTGACTAAGTTGCTAAATATTCATGCTGTATGCACTCTATTTCTTCCACCTGTATATAGTCAGTGATTCTTCATGATCCCTTTTTGGATCTCATTAAACATTATTATACCTATGCATCCCCCTTCTTGAACAAACCAATCTGCCTCATCACTGTTCTCAGTTACTCCCATTTGAAGTCAAACTGATAGAGATGCACAATGGCAATTACACTTAGAATTAGGCCTGCAGTAGGTAGAGTTCTTTTTTCACCTAAATGGTATCAGTGCTGATATTCCATTCATGCGAATGTTAATACTGATGTGTAAACCACTGTCAGGAAAGGCTCTGTAGCTTTAAAGGAACCATAAAGTTCTTTGGCTGTGTCTATGTGCCAGGAAGTTTCTCTCTTTCTGCTGACTGAATTCCAGCTAGTGAGTAAATTATCAGTCCAGCATGAGAGAGCACATGGAATGGGAGGTTGTTCTGAAGTACAATATAAAACCAGCCACAGGTGAGTTTAATCTATTTTTTGTTCATGTGAGAAGAGTTCCAGCTTCCAGTTGTTTAGCTGTGATGGGGTCTGAGTCATCCAACTGAACCAGTATGTGATAACAGAGCACAGTATAAAGTTCACATTTTAACATAGCATAGGACAGTTATCTGACACATTAAGGACTGGACCCTGAACACTAGCTTGCCTTGTCTTTGTTTGTAATATTTCTTATAACAATAACATTGGCTGCAAATCTTTTCTACTGAAAATGTATAGTTTATACCTTCAGAAATAAAATACTCAAGAGACACTTTGAATTGCAGTGGTGTTTTTAGCTTATTGCTGTATTGTGGGAGAAAGGGACTAAGAGATAGAGTCAAAAGCACAGATTGTAGAGTGGCGTGAGTTCATAGATTCATAGACTCTAGGACTGGAAGCGACCTAGAGAGGTCATCGAGTCCAGTCCCCTGCCCTCATGGCAGGACCAAATACTGTCTAGACCATCCCACAACCACGAGCCAACCTTCATCCAGAATAAGACATTACTATCTCAACACCTACATACACTCAAACTAACCATACTCAGAGCTGAGAGATTCGCACACAACCTACTCTAGGCATCTTACCTTCAGTGTTATAACCACCCCCTGAACCACCAAGTTCAAGGCATTTTTCCTAATGTCACAACCCTAATTCCTCGCTCAGCGCTCTTAAGCACCACTTTGCACTTTGCTCTGGTCATCACGACTAAGGGTGAACAAGTTATCATCCCATCCATACCTGATGCACCCACCCCGTTTTAGATATCACCTGAAAACCTGCTATCATGTCCCTCTCACGTCTTCTCTTCTCCAAGATCTAAATAAACCCAATTCTTTCAGCTTTCTATCACTCCAGGTCATAGTCCAAGACTCTTATCATTCTTGGGAGTTGGCTCCTCTACTTGCACTCTCCAATTTCTCCAACATCTTTCTTCGAAATGTGGTCCAACACAACGGTGTACAATATCCGTTAGACGGTAACCAGCGCAGAGTAGACGGAAGAATCGACTTCTCGCTGTCTTGTTACACACACCTATTCAATCGCTCAACCAGAATCACCTTTAGCTTTTTTTGCAAACAGTATCACACTGTTTGACTCATATCTACTAGCTGTGCTCCCACTATGACCCCTCGATTCTTTCTGCCATACCTCCTTCTAGAAGTGTCTTCCCCCCATTACGTAAGATGTGACAACTGCATTGTTCTTCTAAGCTGGAGCACTTGCTTTTTTTATGCAACTTCATACACGTTACCTCAGCCATTCATCTCACCAATCTCCTGTCCACATCCACTTCTGAATCCTTTGACCCTGTCTTCCAAAGCACCCCGACACAACCCTCCAATTTGGGTATACGTCCTGCAAACTTAAATAAGCATACTTTCTACTGCACCACCCCACACACTCACGCTCCTGACTCCGAACCGATACTTGCACACAGCAGCCGGCCCCCCACAAACAGACCCCTGAGGAACCCACTGTATCACTCCCCCCCCCCCCCCACACCCCCACCACACCCCCCAACCCCCACCCCCCCAATCACCCCCCCACCCTCTGCCGCAGGAGAAATTGGGGAGCCATAAACTACTCTCTGAGCTAGCCAGTTAATCCGCCAGTTCATCGCACTACTATATTAGTACCTCTATCTAAATTGGCATTTTGCCCTAGTTTAATCGATAAGCAATCCTCTGCGAGACTCCATATCAACTGCTCTACTAAGTCTAGGTATACAGATCCCGCTTCTACCTTTCCACCAGGCTCGTTTATCCTAGTCAAAGAAAGCTATCAGATTGGTTTGACAACATTTTGTTCTTATAACAAATCTCATAGCTGGCTATTCCCTATCACCTAACCACCTTCCAAGTGTTTCAGATGATTTCCTTTAATTACTTGGCTCCATTATCTTCCCTGGCACAGAAGTTAAATAACTCGCGTCTGTAGTTTCCTGGGTGTTTTTATTTCCCTTTATAGATGGGCAATATATTTGCCCTTTTCCAGTCTTCTGAATCTCTCCCGTCTCCCATGACCTTTCCAAAGATAATAGCTAGAGGCTTCAGATCTCCTCTATTAACTCCTTGAGTATTCTAGCATGCATTTACATCGGGCCTGGTCCTTCGCAGGCATCTAACTTTTCTAAGTGATTTTTTTTAACTGTTTCTTTATATTTTTATTTTATCTTCTAAAACCTCACCCACTTCCCATACAGCAATTCACTATGTATAGGAACATTCCTTCAGACTTACTCAGTGAAAGCACCTGAAACAAAGTAAGTCATTAAAGTCATCTCTGCCATCTTCCAGTTTCTTGTTACTTTCTGACCGTTTCTATGGACTCCCTCCTCACTGAGAGCAGATGGCGGCTACCTCTGCTATCCTGGTCTTCCCTTATGCTTCTAATGTATTCGATAGACAAGTCTTCTTGTTTCCCTTTATTCCCATAGCTAGTTTGAGTCAATTTTGTGCCTTTGCCTTTCTAATTTCTTGCCCCTGCATTCCTGTGTTATTTGCCTATATTCATCCTTTGTAATCTGACCTAGTTTCCATTTTTTATATGACTCCTTTTTTATTTTGTAGGTCATGCAAGATACTCGTGTTAAGCAAGGTGGTCTTTGCCACATTTTCTATCTTTCCTACCCATCGGAATTTGCTTTTGGGCCTTATAGTGTCCCTTTGAAAACTGCCAACTCTCCTCAGTTTGTTTTTTCCCTCAGTCTTGTTTCCCCTGGGACTTACATCTTCCTATTAGCTCTCTGAGCCTTACAAAACCCGCCTTCCTGAAATCCATGGTCCCTCTATTTTGCTGTACTTCCCTTCTACCCCTTCCTTAGAATTGCAAACTCTACAAGTTTCATGATCACTTTCAACCCAAGCTTCCTTCCTTTCAAATTCTCAACGAGTTCCTCCCTATTTGTTAAAATCAAGTCTAGAACAGCTTCCCCCTAGTAGCTTTTTCAACCTTCTGAAATAAAAAGTTGTCTGCAATGCAGTCCAGGAACTTATTGGATAATCTGTTTGGAGTGAGCAAAAGACACCTTGGTTTAATATTTTCTGACTTCCTGATACATATACCCTTATACATATATATTAAAGAAGGGTTAAATAAAAGTTTGCCTCCATAGATAGGACTTGAACTCTTGTGGATCTTAGACAGTTGGGACAAACTTATTCAATGGGCGGACTATTTAATACATTGGCCTGGTGTTCATGACAGTTTCTTTCTAGTAGCTTCTCCCAAGACTATATAACCTCCTGTTTTCCAGCAGCTCAAAGAGCTCTCTTTTAGTTCAAGCAGTAGAAGCCTGTGCTTTTGGGCTAAATTACTTGGATTCAATCTCTGCTGAAGACTATGGCATCATAGCTTGCTATTTATTTTCAGTGTTGTAAGTTCCAGACAGGGTTATGGTCACACAGTCTATTGACTCATGGAGTTACACAGAAAGAAACCAGGATGTGTGTAGGAACACACATACTGTGTAAAGCAGTAATCCTTGATGGGTGGACAAAAAAACTAAGATGTAATCATAACTCAAATCTCTAGGACCTGGTGATAACCCAGCCAATGACTTGTGGACTAGAAATGCCAGTAAGCACACACCCATTTCTAGGAATAATAACTGCAATGATGTGTCCATTTAAGGTCACCATATGGCTGTAACAAGAAAAACTCCAGCATTACTAGTAATAAGTAGTACATAAACTGGCACAGAGTTTAAAGCAGACTGCTGGAGATCTGCCAATAAAATTAGTTTAATTCAGTTCCTGACTGCATGTCTGGATTTACCTCTCACAAGGCAGTCCAGAAATATGGGCCAATTAAACCTAGAACGGAGGAGGTGGCTACCACAAAGGGAAAAATACAAAATACAGGAATGTTAGTAAGCTACAATCTATCATAACATATCAGAATTTTTTGCACTTCTATATGTCTTATCTTTCAAGAATCTCAAAGCTCAAACCAAACATTAATTAAGTTTCACAATATCCCTGTGAAATAGAAATGTATGATTATCCCCACTGTACAAATGCAGAGGGAGAGGGAGAGGAAGAGAGATTTACCCAAGGCTAGTCTTCTAGTTAGCAGCTGAACGGGGTACAGAAACCAGAGACCTGACTGCCAATCTCCCATTCCAGCCGTTAGGTTGCCTGCACAGATTACCTTTTAAAACATTTTCTTTACATATTAGCTAAATCTACTTCACGTTCAAAACATGGCATGGAGTTAAAGTACTGTTGTTCTAGAAATTTGCTTACATCCACTGGGCATCATTTAAGTAAGACAAAAAGTATAATCATTCAATTTTCAAGATATATTGACACAAATCTCACCTCTTTCTTTAGCCTGTGGATCTTTTAACACCAAAATTTTATATTTTGGGTCTTCTCGGTACACAGGAAGAAAACACACACAGGAATCTTCAAGTTTAACCTAAAAACAGGCATTTAGGTGTTTTAAGCTGTTGAGCTGGCAAAAAGGCATTTGAATTATAAGCAGCACACGCAGTAGGTCTTACTACACGTAAGCAAGGTGAACTATTCAAAGTAAAAACTTGCATCTGGAACCAGCGTTCACCAATTCATCAATGTCAGAACACTAGGGACAAGTATATTTGTTTTGCCTCTGAGCTACTTAGGAAATGTAACTCTGAATACTGCATGTGACCTTCCTGAGAAATCTTAGTATCTTCTGTTGATTCGATCTCTTTCTTTGCACGCTGGAAATATATCATCATCAGACATCACAGTGGCCCCCGTGAACACCGCCTTCAACAAAAGTCAGGTGCTGTTTTTATGTCAAATCCTACTGTTTTGGTTTTGATTTATGAGTTAATTTACCACTCATGAAAGTGAGAGACAAACAGCACAAGCATGAATCTGGCATAGCTGGACCAGCTTTCCCTGCACAGAACTCTGCCAATGCACTTCCACCCTGACCTGCAATAATCCTCTTGAGCAAGGCCGCCAACTATGACATGCTGTACAGTGGTCTGAGTAAATGGAACGACAACAGTCTAATATGCATTAAAGAACCATTGGTCCCATCTCCTGAGGCAGGTTTTAACCTAGGTCTACAGAAGCAAAAGGCTCAGGGACTAGTCAGACTAACCAGGGACTAGTCAATCACAGCAATCTTCATTCCTAAATTCTTAGGTGTATATTATCCCAGAGTAGGGGTAATAGAGGTTGTTAGCTCAGATATCTACGGTCTTCTTGGAGGGAGGTAAGCTCAGTTTATTTTTGATTTATAAAATATCAGAATTCATTGAAGCTTTTATTACAGTTAATAGGACAGAAAGAAACAGCTAGACAATTCTTGTTACTTATGCTCTTTGTTAACTGTATTATTCTGCATGTGCAGATCAGACAAGAACAAAATTAAATACAAGATTTAAGTCTGAAGTAATATTTAAGGTCTCACTACAAGCCATAAAATCAAGATACTTCAGACTTGAAGCCAAAACTCCATTCTTTAGCTCTAGGTATTGTAAAAGACTCAGCATTGCTTAGTGTTCTAAGCCCCCCACTCCCTAACTCAGGGGTGGCCAACCTGTGGCTCCAGAGCCACATGCGGCTCTTCAGAAGTTCACATGTGGCTCCTTGTATAGGCACCAACTCCGGGGCTGGAGCTACAGATGCCAACTTTCCAATGTGCCAGGGGGTGCTCACTGCTAAACCCCTGGCTCTGCCACAGGCCTTGCCCCCACTCCACCCCTTCCCGCCCCCTCCCCTGAGCCTGACATGCCCTCTCTCCTCCCTCTCCCCCCACAGAGCCTCCTGCACCCCACGAAACAGCTGATCGGGAGGTGCGAGGAGGAAGAGGGAGGTGCTGATCGGCGGGGCTAGTGGGTGGTGGGAGCAGGCCGTCCTTAGTCATAGGCAGAAACAGGCAGCCGCCTGGGGCACCACTAGGTCTGGGGACACCGCTCTGCTGGGGACTGGACAGATGCGAAGCAGATGGAGCATGTAGAGCACGGTCTGCTGGGTCTAGAGAGAACCAAATGCAGCACAATCTTGAGGGAGGGTTGGCTGCTGGGGTCTCTGGGAGGGGGTGGGGAAGGAATCACCTGTAGGGTGACCAGATGTCCCAATTTTATAGGGACAGTCCTGATTTTTGGGTCTTTTTCTATACAGGCTCCTATTCCCCCCCACCCCCATCCCGATTTTTAACCATTTGCTGTCTGGTCACCCTAAGTGGGGGAACTGCTGTATCTATAATAAGACAAAGCCCCAAGATATTGGGACTGCGCCTATAAAATCAGGAATCTAGACTCTGGCACCCTAGCTGGGAAGCGCGTCTCTCCCCAGGGCTTTCAACAATCCATCTCATCCGGGGGGGGGAAGCTTGCCACCCAGGCAGGATGACTCTGTGGCTCCATGGCTGCCCCCATTCCTGAGATCAGATGCTGTGTAACTTACTATGGTCCGTTGGGCTGGGTGGTGGTGGCCATTGGCATGTGCTCGGACTGAGGTTTGCTGCTGCGTTTGCCACTTCTGCACACCAAGAGGTGGATTTGATGGTCCTGCAGTTGTCCACTATCTCCTCCTCTACTGCAGCTGTTGGACGCAGCAGGCTGGGGGGCGAGCCAAGCATGAAATGCAGTGCGTGTTACCACTTTAATGGTTATTTAACAAATTTTGGTTAGCCAAAAATGTTTACAAACCAATCCTGATTCATTTCAAATATTTTAAAAAAATCAATATTCTTAGCCAAAAACAGAAATAAGTTTGTTGACAGTATTTGTGACTTGTGTATGGGCAAGGAGTGTGGCCATGTTCATCAAGAACAAAAAATGATTGACTGACTTTCACTAGCCTGTTACTGCTAAGGACCTCACAAACTGAATATGCTCACTTCCTTTTAGTGTATAGAGCAGGATAGCAAAGGAGGCCAACCGTGCCAAAGGTAGCACGCGAGCTGATTTTGATGGCAGGCGCAGGGGCTGAGCCGCTCAGCCACCGGCTGCTCTGAGGTTCGCGCTGGCTGCCTCATTGCCACCCGGGGTCCGGCCACTGCCCCACTCAGCACCCGCTGCGGGCCTGGGACCCCAAGAACCCAGGCTGGCAGAGGTCTGAGCAAGCCTGGTGCTGAGACCCGCCTGAGCCCATCAAGACGCTGTCGGCCTGGGGTTTCCATTCACTCAGCTGGTAGTGGGCTGAAGCGGACTAAATTCAATAAATAGGACAAACAAGAAGCAACTAACGACAGAATGCAAAACCTAGGGCAGTGATTCCCATCATTTTTTGTCTGCGTAGGTCGCCAATGAAGGCCGTGCAGTGGACGGGCCATCCGCCGAATGCCGCCGGAAATTTGGGTGGCATGTTCAGAGGTGATGCACCTGCTGGATGACGCTGCATTCAGCAGCAAGCGTGTCTATCCAGAGGCGGTCGCTCTGCAAATGCTACCCAAATTCGGATGGATTTCGATGGCTTGGCTCGCCACCGGCCAGACGCAGTACCACTGAGAGCCCCTGTCGGCGCCAGGCACTTCATCAAGGTCTACCGTCGTTGGCTGGACCCTGACCGTGTGGGGAGAGAGCCTCCTGAATGCACGGTGACGAGTTTGAGTTTAAATGGCTTGAACTGTAATGAACAATGAGTACACTGTCATCATGTTGCCACATACAAAATCGATGAAGGCATTGTTACAGTTTGACTCAACCAGCAAACTTGTTGAATATTATCCTAATGTGTACATCCACTCGTTATTTACTTGACAATTCCTGACAGTACATCAGGACGACAGAGTTTCTCAAAAATAAAGCTCATTAAAAACTATCTCCGCCTACAATGAGTCAGAAACTGATTTGGTCTGCTATTCTTGCAGATTCACAAGACATCACTTGTGTCTTGTATACAATGACATTATTACTGAATTTGCAGCCCAAAAAGCCAGAAAGATGCTTTTAATTAAAAAAATCTTGTTTCAATATCTTTCCAGAAATTTCAATAAAATGTGACAAATTTAAAAAATTATATTATTTGCATCATTCTGTCAAATCGAATTTCTTTCTATAGTGCTACTTCTTTAGTGCTAGTCCATCAGCATTACAGTGTGCTTAATTAAGTTAACTGGTTTTAACAACATGCATGTGGCAAGTTTTCCAATACTGTAAGCTTATGTTTGTGTTGCTAAGAGCAAGACAGGCACAGGGGCACCAGTTTAATAATCCCGCCTAGGGCACCATAAATCCTAAGGACGGCCCTGGGTGGGAGGCTCGGGGTGGCGGGGGAGGGTGCTGATGGGGGGCTGCTGACGTATTACTGTGGCTCTTTGGAAATGTACGTTGGTAAATTCTGGCTCCTTCTCAGGCTCAGGTTGGCCACCCCTGCCCTAACTGAACACCAGATGGGCTGGTAACACTGCATCCCTGCATGACGGGTTAAGCTAAGGACAGAGTAACAGCCCTTTGTATTTAACCTTACAGATGGTTATGATCTTGGTCCACTAGAGGGCATTAAAAGAATACTGTAAGATGAGTCACCCTTACTTCTCAGACAATATGAAAGTTACTCCACCCACATGAACTGACTTTTTCTAGAAATTACTACAAAATATTTTCCAAAACTGTTTAGAAGCCACCATATTCCACACAAAACGTAATTTCAGCTAAGTGGCATTGCTTCAGCACTGTGTAATGACATAAACACAGCTGCTCCAACAGAAACTTTCATTGTGTAGAAAGGGGCCCACATAGTGAAAGGTTTCATACAATGATTGAAGTTAGAAATTAAAAAGACCTATCTAGTCATATCCTGCCCATCTCCCAGCCAATGCAGGATTGGTCCCTGCAGCTCTATCACTGAAGAATTTTTATTCAATCTGTCAGCTATTTCTGATCAAAGCTTGCATGCAAGAGCACACAGAAAATTTCATTGTTTATTGCTGACCCACAACAGAAAGAACAAATCTCTACAACAGTAAGGAAATTCACTACATCATTTAAACTAGCCTGAACTGCAAGAGCTGCAGATTTTAGATCTAGTCCGAGACACCCTCCAAATTCAATTTTGGATCAATCTCAATATGAAGGTAGGGTCCAGACACAAAATTCAGATTTGGACTTCAAATTTTGGTGGTTTTCAGATCTAGTCTTTTGGTTTATGTTTACCTCTAGTCTATGAGGGTACAATATTTACAATCTAATTGATTGAATCTGAAACTTTAAGTGATTTTTATCCTTGCCACACTAGCAATATTCAAACAGATTCTGGCCACTAGCACTTGAAATTGCCTTTCATCATTATCTAAACACAGTTTCTATTTGGGAAATGTAATTATATTACCTTCTCTCCACCAGGAATGGAAAAAAACTCAGGAGATGATGAAGCTCGCTGGAAAAGTTTCTCATAGTAGGCCTCAGCTGCTTCTTGGATAACCTCAGGATTATCTGCTAAAATATCTACTGGATAAAGGTGTCCTATGGATAAAATAGTACACAAGGTCATTTCTTTTGTAATGAAAGTAGCTACATACATTGTAAAACCCTGAACCTGCAAAAGGATCTGAGTGGGTGGACCCTTATGCACCCCGAAAGACTTTTGAAGAATCACAGCCTAAAATGGAAGAGAGTAAAATTACATCTATCTTCTTCATGTTATTTAAGCTATTTTTGCAGAACAGAACCATGGCAGTATCAGTCCACATTCGCTGCTTTTCAGTTCAACACGGACTTTGTTAAATGTGTGTAGATAATTCAGCCTCCTGCTCAACTTAAAGTGGGAGAGCACAAATCAAAGTGGTTTTCTTAAAAATGCAGCCCCTGATTGTTAATGCTTATCTAAAAATAAAACAGGGGGAAATACCTCCTCAGTGCTTTTGCCATTTTTGGAAGGCCTTTTACAAGTCAATCTGTCTGCTGCGTACAATTACAGCACCACTCTCTCTTTCTGTACAGTCATTTCTACTGGTCATAGTCATGATGATGAATATAATCCACAGAAAAAGTACTCACAGTGGCATTCCCATAATTATTATCTTTTTATGCAATTATAGGCCTTACTGCTGCAAGATATTACTTAAAGATATAAGCTAGTAGTATGCAATATATATAGTCGCTGAATATGGGTACAAGTTCAGGAGTGGAACTACCATCAGCCACCTCCTCTACATGGATGACATCAAGCTGTATGCTAAGAATGAACGAGACATTGACTCGCTAATCCACCTGACGTGGATCTACAGTGAGGATATCGGATGTCATTCGATGGAGGTTGGCCGATGGTAGTGAAGAGAGGAAGGTAGTCAAGACTGATGGGGGGACTACCCAGCGGGCCACATAGCAGACCTACAGGACCAGCGGACAATGTACCTTGGGGTCCCACAGTCACATGGAAACCACGATGAGGCGGCAAGGAAGACGAGCAACATCCAAGTATCCCAAAAGGATAAGCAGGCCTGAAGAGCCAGTCTCCAGTGGGAGAACACGATCCACGCCACAACAGATACGGCCCGGCCGTCATCAGATACCTGCCGGTATAGTGAGCTGGCCAAAGAGGACATGGTAACTCGATGTTGAAGACCCAGACAGCTTCTCACATGCACGGAGGTTCCCACCCCAAGTCCAACACCCAGAGACCTGGTATACCAGCTGGAAAGAAGGCGGTGCGGGCTTGAGTGAGGCGTCAAAGCCACTGTCCATGGATGAACCCAGAACTTTCGGGAGGGAGTACATCAATAAGATGGCCGCCCAAAGATAGTGCAGAGAATGCCTAGGCCAGCAGCAGACATGGAGGAAGACCAAGCAGAAAGAAGTGCCATGGCAAGACAAGACCTGCAGATGGGATGTCCATCGACAGATAGCTGAGGTGGTGGCTGACATTGGATCCTACCAGTGGACTGAACGAAGCTGACTATAAAGACAGCACTGAGGGCATGATCATGGTCGCGCACAGGAACAGGGCACTGGCACCAGATCCATTGAAGCAGGGGTCTACCACCACTAGAGAGGACCCAATGGTGACAGGACTGTGCACGAGACGCCTCAGAAACATCCAACATATAGTGGCGGATGTAGATGCAGCAGGAACAGGCATACACTGAACGGCACAACCAGTGGGCTGGCACATGTGTACAGGAACAATCCAGCACGTAATGGGCAAGACCTCCCAAGACCAAATGGGAGATTCCACAGAGAGTGTTGTGAAGAATGCAGGCTAAGTTCTGTGGGACTTCCAGACCAGACGGAACAGACAGTACTGGCCAATCAACCAGACATCATGGTAATAAGACAAGGAGCAGTAGACAGCGTTGGTGATCATATAGCAGTGCCAAGTGCCCAGCAACATCAGGAAGAAGGAATATGGAGAAGCTGGAGAAGTACCAGGCCTTAAGGGACTAGAGAGGATGTGTGGAAAGGCGTAAGGCCAAGTGGTCCCATGTGTAGAGCACTCGGGGCTGTGACTCCTAAGCTGGGTGAGTGGCTCCAACAGATCCCAGGAACAACATCAGAGCTCTCTGTCCAGAAGAGTGCAGTGCTAGGAACAGCTAAGATACTGTGCAGAACCCTCAAACTCCCAGGCCTCTGGTAGAGGACCCGAGGTTGAGGAAGACACATACCACCCATAGGGCTGAGAGGGGAATTTTTTTTATATACATATATATATGAATAAGAATATTAATTTTCACACCATCTTAGATGCCAATTATTACAAGGGATATGAAATTCCACACATCAAGGTGTTAACCCGCTGCCTGCAGAGGATCAGGAAACAATTGCTCCTCTTTATAATACAGTATAATTAACTAGATCCATTGAGCCACTCTTGGAGACTGAATATCTTGTGACATGGATCAGCAGTCTTATGAAGTCTTCAACTCGAGAGGGCAATATTCCCAATTTAAGGGGCTCAACATTGACTAACTTCATCTGTAACTGCTGTAAACCCAAAATGAATACCAAAACCAGCTCCACCATGAAGCTATGTTTAGGGAAAGTGGATCTTAGCCTTGAATCCCCACTCTTTCACAATGATATGCTCCCACATGGCAGTTCCCATTTAGGAGGATAAAGTGAAATAACAATGACATAGTTAGTAAGGCAGCATACAGTAAGGAATGAGTGGAAGGATTTTTTAGTAGTTAGGGTACTAGCCTGAGATTTGGGAAACCTCGGTTCAATTTCCTGCTCTGGCAAAGACTTCCTGTGTGACTTTGGACAAGGCACTCAGGTCTTGTCTACCACCCTGGGGCAAACAGGGTTTTTTTTTCATGAAAATGCCTTGCGACCAATTCCTATTTCAAACTAACTGGTCATTTGTTGTAAATTGGATAACCCACTTTGAAAGTGGGTTAGTTCACTTCAGGATGAGCTAGTACAGAAAAAAGTGTGTGTGGACGCATCTGTCTTTCACCATAACTTCTGCCTCTGGCAGTCCTCCCACTGCTATCCCACACTACATTGCTTTGTACCTGGATCTACCTGTCTCTCTGTGTGCCCGCTACTACTCTGGGGTCATGTTTATACACTGACGCACAGCTAGGAACAACCCGTTTGCAATTGCACATGCCTGGATTCTTGTACCCTTCTCAGCATTAAAGCAGCCATGTCTCATGCATTCACATGGACCCATGGATTCCTTGAGATCTGGAGAGAGATGTTGGTCCAGTACTGCCTGAAGAGCAGCCACCAGAGTGCCAGGCTCCACAACATATAGCAAAGCAAATGATGGGAGGGATCACTTCCAAGATAAGTTTCAATGCTGCAACAAAGAAAAGGAGCTTTAGCAGAGTTCTTAATAAAAAAATTAAAAAAAACAAACCTGTGTGGATGCACTGATTCAGAGGGAAGTAGATTGTGTCCACCCACCTGGCTTTAATTATTTTGGATAAATTAATCCACAAAAGCGTACATGCAAAACCACAGTCCGCAAAAGAATCCCATTGTAGACAAGCATAAGAACAACTATACTAGGTCAGACCAAATATCCATTTAGCCCAGTATCCTGTCTTCCAACAGTTCATTCCTGAGGGAATGAACAGAACAGGCAATGACCAAGTGATCCATTCTCTGCCACCCACTCCCAGCTTCTGGCAAGCAGAGGCTAGGGACACCATCCCTGCCCATCTTGGCTAACAGCCATTGATGGACCTATCCTCCATGAATTTATCTTGTTCTTTTTTTAACCCTGTTATAGTCTTGGCCTTTACAACATCCTCTGACAAGAAGCTCCACAGGTTGACTGTACGTTGTGTGGCCTCAGGTCCTCCTCTGCAAACATGAGGATAAATATATTACCAATTGTTAGACAATCAAATACTACCCTAACAGAGACTATTCAAGTATGATAGACGGAAATAATGCTTTCCCTATGAAAATAAGAACACAGGATCTGATGCCCCAGATCAAACCATTAATCCATCAAGTACAGTATCTGGGCTCTGGCAGTGGTCATTACCCAATTCCTTAAAAAGAATGTAAGAAACCAAAACCCCTAATTCATCGATGTTCATTGCTATACAAGGGGCTTTAAAAACACACTCCTGGCCTTTGCAAGCGATCAGCTTACATCCTGAAGTTTGATAGCAGTGCTATGTAGTCAGAATGCTGAACAGTAAATCTCTAAAGGCTGATGTGTAAATGTTTTTTGTCACGTTTGTATCTGAGAAAATGAGAAAGAAAGGAAGAAGCGCTGCAACATTGTCAAGTCAATTCACATTATAAAATCCTAACCAGCACTTTGGAGAAAGAAAGCTTGCTGCAGTGGCCTCCCACACACGTACTTTGCAATAACAATCCATATAAGGAAAACAGGACATGTAGTATGTTAAAAACAAAATGAAGGATTATTATTAAATGCTCTGGTAAGTTATTTTTAAATACAGGAATGTCCTGTATGATTGTTTTCAATTATTTAAAAAAAAAATCTGTACATAAGGATTTAATTTTACCGGATGTATGCTGACACAAAAAGCAAGATATTGGGCCTTCCAAAATATGCAACTGATGAGCGTAGCACTCACAATGGTCTATCCTGTTACTTAAGGAATAAACATGATTTTGCCTTCTTCCTCACAGAGAAAACACCTTGAAGTTACACGAGCTTTTCCAGTACCTAATAGGTCTGTATTGCAAGTTAAAAGTGATCATTTGTAGAGTTCTGTGATCAAATAAAGATGTTAATGACACAAGCCAAAAATTGAAGCATTGAGTACCAATGCTGGTCAACATCTTGTCAGTACAGCCCTCTAGATGAGTCACTTTTTTCCCTCAAAAAAATAATTTGTTCAGTTTGTTCAACTCCCTCTTCACTTTAGGTTGCAATTTTCAAAAGCAGCAACGGGAATCAGAACATGTTCCTTTGTAAGTCAACAGGACTTGTGCTTCTAACTCACTTAGACACTTCTGAAAATCCCAGTCTTTAAAAGTTTGGAAATCTAGTTGCCAAATGCAGGTAGAGGAGAGGTCATCGGGTCAGTTTGGGTTTTCACATTAACCTCTGTGAGCCTCAATCTTCCCATGTGTGTAAGGGGGGGAGAGGGGAGAGAAGAGGAAATCACACTTACCCTGCTATATAAAGTATTTTCAAATGCACAAACGTAAAAGAGCTGCAAAAGTCCTAAGTATTATTAATGATTATTATCATTACGCATTTTATTCACAGCAAATAATTACGGCTGGCTAAAGTAAGAAGAAGCGATAAAGATTTTAAAAATCTAATCGCCAGTTTTAGAAGAGCTTAACTTTGCTGCTTTCCTTTTAAAGCAATGTTTTCCTGTGGACGCCTGGGGCTTGAGGCCCCTTTCGGCAGCTCAGGAGACTGAGAGCTTTAAGTTCCAAGGACAGCTTTATAAAACCAATTTAAATTACAGGATTTCATTACAGAGTTTGATCCTATGCAGCAGCAACAACAAAAGAGTACACTGCACTAGCCGTAGCAGAATGTTTTTTAAACAGGCAACGCACACAAAGGGTTACCAGCCAAAGGGGAAAAAAAGAGTCATAAAAAGGGGGCCTCTCACTGCAGCCACAGAGGAGGTACCATATAACCATAAGGAGAGTAAATTTAGAACGGGAGGCCTACTGCATTAGAGGGATTCCAGACATTCCAGCTGCAGAGCTGAAAGGGGCTGCCATCTTAAATAGCCAAAGCTGGTAAACAAGGTCATGACATCACGTAGATTCTACAGCAACAGAATCAACAAGAGCTTACAGGTAGGTATCAGCCTTGACCTTTTACATGGCAACTGTGCTTTTTTTCTTTAAAAAAAAAAGGGGAGAGGGGAGAGAAATAAAAAAAATATAGATAGCTAATCTTTTGATTACAAATCTATAAAGCTACATTGGCATTCAGATTTCTGTTTTGAGCATACAGGGCTACTTTGGAAACAAACAGACAAAGCCACATTTTAAATTAAACACGAACAAGTGGCAATTTCATTTTGTTGCACTTTTTGTTCTCATAAAAAAGTCTGAGCCGGCTCCTCAGCTGGGTGTAAATCAGTGTCTCCTTGTTCCGTCAATGAAGCGTCACTGATTCACACCAGCTGAGGATTTGATCCTTAAAATGAAAAGTAATAGTTAGAGATGAATATAAAGCAAGCAGGCACTAAAATCTGACATGCTGCACTCCTTGGTACTCCAGCCTGGAATCCCATATAGCAGTGTCAAATAACCTAAAGTATTCTGTTTCAGTCTTGAACCCAAGATGCACCACAGTTCTTTCCTGCAGCACCCCTCTTCCCAATACACACCCCTGCTATTCCAGCCCTAGTTTTTTCCAGAACAGAAATAGTTAACTGTGCTGAATTATGTGGTGGTTTTGTGAAGTGAACAAATACCTCTCTCTTGGAGGAAAAACTGCAGCCAAACTCACTTCACCTGGGATCTAAGGCAGATCATAACGTAGGTTTCTTGATGGGAAATAACAACATGCATAAGGTCGATTTTTAAAGCCATAGCTCTAGTCACTTATAGGATGGGAGATCATTTTCCATCTTGAACTAAAATTGTGATGTTTTGTACATTAGACACAGACCTTGTCACTACTGAACCAGCAAGAATTTCACTGCATGGGTCGAAGTAAGCAGGAAATAGTTTTCCATAGCCAAAATAATTTATTCTTCTCAGCACAACAGAAAACACATGGTGGACCCTCTTGTATGTGAAATTCTACAAATGAAACTATAAGTTGTTATAATACCAAAGGTAAACCAAATCCCCCCAGTCAAGACAACTATAATAAGGATTCAGTCTAACTTGCACAATCAGAGAAAAGTGATGCAGCTTAATCCTGGTTCCTACCACAAATAATTTAAATAGTAATTTTATATTATTTATAATCCTATCATATGACAGTAGTGTTGCAGCAGAATTAAACTGCCACCACCCTTTTCAAGAGCTTTTTAATTATTCCAGTTTATTTAGTTTACTGGATCTTATCTTTTTATACACTAATTGTGTTAATTTGTCACTAAATAGTGAGACAACTTCGTTACTAATTAACTCTGCCGATTAGCTGGATCTTTTTATTACAAAAACTCAAAATATTTTGAATCTGGTGCTAGCTTAATTTAAAAGTTAGTACATATTGTCAAAACTACATTTTCTGCTTAAGCATTAATCCAATACACCTCTACCCTGATATAACGTGACCCGGTATAACACGAATTCGGATATAATGCAGTTTCACCTATAACGTGGTAAGATTTTTTGGCTCCCAAGGACAGCGTTATATCGGAGTAGAGATATATATCTTTTAATTATCACACAAAATACACCTCCCTTATCTTCAGTAAGAGCAATCTATTACTGTATCCATATATAACTACATCAGTGTAGTTTCCTTAACAAGTTGGTAATAGAATTGTTTCAGCTTCCAGCATATCAAAGAGGTAATTAAGGCACCTTAAATACTGACCATACTCCTAAGAAAACTTTATTTGTTGAATGGAGCATTTCAAGCACTATAGCTGTTTGATGCAGTAATATTGCAGGCGACTATTTGTTGCAGTATGATTGAAAAGCAAAAACCATACTAGCCTTAGTGTGGATAAAGAATGAAAAATCACAGTGTACTGTACTAAGTAATTAATCATGTCCCCTGTGATTGCTGTTACTTGTTCTGCAAACAGGTTGTAGAGAACTAAACTACATGCATTTATTAAGAACTGCACAATTAAAAAGTGCCCTTATTCATCAAGGCACATGTTTACATTACTGAGAATAAGAACTATCAATGTGTTAACATAGGTACAAACACCCCCCCACCAATATCATTCATTTTCATTCACACATACACGTGAAAGAGAAAAGCTTGAACATGTGAGTCCTACCGGCTCAGAAAAAAAAGCAAATAAAAAGAACCCAACATTTATTATTTTTTAAAACTTAGGATTTTTAAGCCAATATCATTTTGTGAGGGACATAACTCATTTTTGAACACTTGGGGATGGCATTACAGTAGAACCTCAGAGTTACAAACTGCAAACCGACCAGTCAATCACACACCTCATTTGGAACTGGAGGTACACAATCAGCAGCAGAGGCAAATAAAAAAAGCAAATACTGTACAGTGCTATGTTAAATGTAAACTACTAAAAAAAGGGAAAGTTTAAAAAAAAGATTTGAGAAGGGAAGGAAACTGTTTCTGTGCTTGTTTCATTTAAATTAAGATGGTTAAAAGCATTTTTCTTCTGAATAGTAAAGTTTCAAAGCTGTATGAAGTCAATGTTCAGTGTAAACTTTAGAAAGAAGAACCATAATGTTTTGTTCAGAGTTACAATCCCGAGGTGTTTGTAACTCTGAGGTTCTACTGTGTTGCTTTCAAAAAAAGGGGGGAAAAGTCTTATTTTTATGCTAATATGATCAACAATAAACAGGGTGAGATATATGCAGAAATCCACAATATACAGGAGATTTATTTCAAGTTTTCATGTCGGTATCAGGAGTCCTTATATCCAAGTCTTGGGCATAACAGTATTTTATATTTTAAAATATCATTCTAAACACAAACCACTTTGCAGCTTCATTCTCTTTTCCTGTGAACGAATCATTTGTCCAGATACCTATGATCGTCTATGCACATAAATTTAGGTCAACTGACACAGAAAAGACTATGTACATCACATTACTATTTAGGAGGGAATGGTCCTGTGATTAGAACAGGGAACTCTGAATCAGAACATCAGGGTTCTATTCCTGACACTGGCTGGATGTGTGACCTCAGCCAATCATTTAAATGCATACAATACCTACACCTCATTACAGGCTTAATCTATTAATGTCTGTAGAACACTTGCAGATCTTTGGATGAAAAGTGCTACATACAAAGGCATGGAGTAATATAATATATACTATAAAGAGCCCCCTTCCCTCTCCCTCTATAGACTGTCATATCTATGCTTGATCTTACTACTATATGCAGTGTTACTGTAGCCATCCACTTCTCTCTCTCTCTCTCATATCCATACTATGGCTGCAATAATGTGATCGGTTCTAGAGAGAGTGACTTTTTTGCTCCTCTAAATGACGCACATATGAATACTGTGCCTTGCCATTCTCACAGGAGCAGAAGCACTGTGTTTAAACAGCAGCACTCAGTACCAAGTCTTATTCATTGCTTTAATTGAGCTTGTACAGTTCTAAGCATGTGGTTATCATTAGACTACCATATTTGTTTAACCTTTCAAAGGAAGGAAGAGGTCTTTGGCATGTTACCGGGAGTACATGCAGAACCTGACTCTCATATCCTGCATTTAATTGAGCAAGTACATGTCAAAAAACCAAGTTCTAGTGTAAAAGAAACCTTCAGTAACACGGTAACAATGTGTGGTGGCAATAGAACTGATGGATAAATACTGTGGTGTGATATCTGTCCAACATGGCATGGCAGCCCTTAACCACATGCTGTACATCACTAACAGGAACAGTGTTCTTTCACACTGCATTACTTTTCACCCACTTGTCACATGATAACCTGGGAACTTACAGAAAAAATGTTTATTGGTTTAAATGGGGTTTTATGTAATACCATCCCTGTACTATTTTCCATTAGCATTTTGACAATGAAGAGTTCTCCAGGAGGGCAAACAAAATATGAGTTTCTGTCTAAAAGGCATTGCTCTGTGAAAATCAGTAAGTGAAAGTGAAAGTGCTCCGGCAGTAAATAATTATAATCCAATTTCTGATTAAGTGGTTGGGCAGTTTAAATAGATGAGTTCTATTTACGCAACTGCCACCATTCTACCACTTCAACAAATGGATTACAGATAAGGGTTATGCATCTCCAACACAAGAGACTATGGCATTAGGGAGCCCATTCATGTTCATAGGATTTTGTTAGTGCCTAAAAAGGTTATGCCTAGCAGATGTGCGACTAGACATAGGCAAATGATAGATGGATCTGATCCCACGAGGACTGAGAATATATTATTGTCCTTATATAAATCCATGGTACGCCCACATCTCGAATACTATGTACAGATGTGGNAGCCATGCTCATGGATTTAGCTTCCAGGTCCAGAAAGGTTTTTTTTGAGCCATGGCTCAAAAAAACAGTGAACATGTTTAGGGGTATGGAACAGCTTCTGTATGAGGAGTGATTATAAAGATTGAGAATAGAAAAGACACAACTAAGAGGGGATATGATAGTGGCCTATAAAATCAGGAATGGTGTGTATAAAGTGAATAGGGAAGTGTTATTTACCCCTGCACATGAAGTAAGGGTCACCCGATGAACTTAATAGGTGACAGGTTTAAAACAAACAAAAGGAAGTATTTCTTCACACAACACACACTCAACCTGTACAACTCATTGCCAGGTGATGTTGTGAAGGCCAAAAGTATAACGGGGTTCAAAAAAATAATTAGGTAAGTTCATGGAGGATTGGTCCATCGTTGGCTATTAGCTAAGATGGTCAGGGACACAACCCCATGCTCTGGGTGTCCCTAAACCTTTGATTGCCAGATGCTGGGACTGGATAACAGGGAATGGATCCCTTGATCATTGCCTGTTAGGCTCACTCCCTCTGGGGCACCTGGCATTGGCCGCTGTCAGTAGACAGATACTGGGCTAGATGGACCTTTGGTCTGACCTCGTACGGCCGTTCTTATGTTCTTATGAGGTGCTAAGCACCTTCAATTGTTATTGATTTCAGTGGAATCTGAATGCACTCGGCAACTCAGAGAATTGGGCCCTACATGTCAAGCATTGTATTTATTTCCTAGAGTTTAGAAGAGTGATCAGAAGCTTGTGAAATAGAATGAATATTTAATCAATTTTAATTCAAACTATTTTTTTCTCTTTTGTAAGAAAAAATACATCTACAACAACATATTTACTACTGACTTTCATAGTATTTTAAATTTAAATATTAAACTCTTGGAATCTGGGTATAAGATGATAGAACTAAGACAGGAGCTTATTCGATCTTAAAGTTAACTTGCGCTGTCCCAACCCCCTGTAGGTTTTACCATAAAGATTCCAGCTGCGTCTATTTTTCTTCAAACTGTTCTTTGCAGCAGCGCTACATTGAAAAAAGAAAAACACGAAAACCACACCCAACTCACACAGCACATACAAACAGAAATCCATCTGCGTAAGCATGCTACCTCCTGTCATATCACATAAAACACAACATCTGGACTGACAAGAGTTGGACAAAGTTCCAATCTGAAGTAATTGAAAAAGGCTGAGGTATGATGATTCGGAAAGCAAGATTTATAAATCAAAATGTTGACACACCCTTAAACTATAGAAGTGCTACCAGGTACAGCTATAGGATAGCAGCAAAGAGTGACAGAACATTTCACTCTCTTTTCAAAGAGATTAGAGATGTAAGATGGAGAGAGAGATCTCAGAGTGGGTCAAAGGAGATATAGGTCTGAAAAGAAGTAGCATCCAAGGTTATAACTAACAAGAATTTTTTCCTCCCTCACACCAGACTTACAGCAGTGAAATTCCATTGACTTCTCTGGGACTACTCCCTGTGACGCTGGCAAACCAGGTGCCAGCTCTTGCCAGCGCTTCAGGCCTCAGATGAGCACTAACAAATTCATTTCTGGAAACCAGTCTGTTTCACCTGTGTGTTAATATGGTTAAGATGGGTATTGGACTTATAACAATGTGTTTAGACTTTATGAAATGCCTGTAAATTGCTACATGCATTAATCTCACTTACAATATCTATATCACATGCTATACAGTAATATTTAAGTTTCTGCTTTATAACTGTAAAAAAATGTTTGCCCTGAAACTGTCAACCTGTCAGAAAGGATCATCTCCTGCTCATTAAGAAGGCTATCAAAACTAAATGGGCCATCACAACATAAAGTCTTTATTAATTACCCCTTCACACCCATGAAGAGGCTATCTTGGGGGAGAGGGTCAAATATGTTCGCGTTTAGGGCCCTCAGTGGGCTAGCACCACCTCTGGCCCTAAAACACATTCAGTGCTGACAGATTGCTACAGCTCTGTCACCTTTTGCAACCATCAGCTGTAACTCATTTGTGTATATATGTTTCCTGGTTTTAACCTGTAAATAACTCTCTCATTTCTTTTTCCTCGTTAATAAATATTTAGTTATTTTACTATAGGATTGGCTACATGCACTGTCTTTGGTATGAGATCTGAGATACAAATTGGCCTGGGATAAGTGACTGAAAACAACCTGAATCTTTTGTAATCTTTGGTGGATAACGACCAACTATCACTAAGTCCCACTTGCCTGGGTGGCAACACACTAGAATGCCTAAGGTGATTGTCTGTGACTCCATCATAAGCCTGTTATAGCTCTTCAGGAGTTCAAATTTGTTACTGAGTTGGTGAAATCTCATTGTAGAACATACAACCAATTAGGGGTGTCTGCCCTGCTTTTTGACACTCTACCCTGAGGTTGGCATTCACATTCGTGAATATACCGCTATAAAAGTGCAGTGAGAATTGGGTCCTTAATATCTACTGCCTCCCACAGAGCCTAGGAATGTATGGAAAATTCTCAGGGCCGTATTCTTATTTCAGTTACACCACAGAAGTAAAGTGTGGTACTACAAATGTACAATGGTGTTACTGGTGTCTGGCCCGCAGAGTATAAACTGAAAAAGGGATGCAGAGGGGGAGCTGGGAAATAATGGAATGTATAGCTGAAGGATTTTCTGTATAGAGAGAGAGGATGATTTGAAAGAAAAAGAAATAAAAAGATACACTGTATAACAGTGGAGCCTTTAGGAACCACAGGTCCAAATCTAGGCAGGGTTGGGCTCAGTCCTTTACCATCACAGACAGAAAAGATAGATGGAAGAAAGAGAGGAGGTTGAAGGACAAAACCACAAGTTCCCCTACAAGGGGAAGACAAATCCTCCCATAGTGATAAAGGAGGAAAAAGCAGGGAGACAGGAGTTGACATCTGAGTTTGGAAAGCAGTTCAGTTCAGAGATGCTTTTGTCCATAGGGGAGATGCTAGAAAGACCGCCAGCCAGAAATATTAAAAAAAAAAATCCATATTTTAAAGCCACATAGCATTTAAAATTATTGCAGAGCTACCCTTCCCTTCTTGCTAGCTGAGATTGGGGCTAAGAGTTAGCATTACATTCAATGCAATTCCTCATTACTGTCAGTATTTACACAGTGCCATGGAGCAAAAACAGATACGAAAGAGGCAATGAGCCTGATATTCAGTGGCACCAAGCAATCTCAGCTCCCCAATACTTTCAGCTGAACAGTGGATTCTCAGCCCCTCTGAAAAATCAGGCTTAACACATCCCTGGTTCAAAAAATGTATAGTCTAACACTCAATCCTGTAAGGTACCAAATACCTCGTAGGTGGTGTTGAACACCCTCCACTCCAAATTACTTGCAAGAATCAATCTTTAAACGAGATTCCTTTCAAAATTAAAATGCATTTAATTTGAGCAAGAGAGGGAAGAAACAGAAACATTCTTCCCCCATATTCTTCCATGCCTTACAGTCATCCAGACATTTTGATACTGCCAATTTTATTATATGAAAGTGAATACCTCTGCTACCTATCATAGCTCTCTGAGCCTGTCCTGAATTTCTTGCTTCAATAAACAGCTGCATGTAGTGGAAGGAAATGTGTAAATATAGCTATTGTTTTTCTGTGCTTTTGTGTCAGCTAGTCTATGTCTTTGAAACTGCGCCAAAACCACCATAGCTATTTTTTTAAGGGGCTGGTGGGAATGGTTTAGCTCTGTATTGTCTGTGCACTTGACATCAAATATGAGGTTCTTTAAATTTGGTTTCCATGGACTCATCTGAAAAGACCACTTCTGGCGGCTAAAAATGCAAAAGGTTTTGACTGTAGTGCCTTGACAAACAGCCAGAGCTCTGATGTGGGGGAAAAAAAACACAGCAAGATAGCTATGACCAGAATGGAAAAAACAAGGAAAAACATATGGCTTGATTTCAGAGCAGAAAATTGACTTAGGCTTTGCATAAACGACAGCATACCTCCAAGCTTGCTGATCTGCCATGAAAAAGAGAACATACAGCCTAAAAGCAAAGCCTATTAAAAGGCATAATGTTTCTAAACAGAATCTGTTACGTACTAATAAGCATTACTTAAAGGACACAGGCCTTAAATTGCTAACAAACATGCATTTGTCTGAAACTGCTGCAAGACCACCTTGACAAAAACATCACATGACACCAAGGGAATCTCAATGATACAAAATGGAATTTTTATTTAATTTGGCTTGATGTTGTAACACAGCAAAAAAAAACATGGAGGCATTCTCTGAGATTTGAGAAGCTGTTTGTGGAACTTCACAGGAATGAATTACAAATAAGAATTACATCAGTGGAGCTGTTTGCCATCTGTTGTCAGTAATACTGCAAAGACCAGTCACCAGACTTCAGTTTCAAAGGTTAAAAATGCAACATTTTTAAGCATCCGTTGACCTCTTGGTAACCGAGCAGGAGACTGTATACTTTGGATATGTGTGACCCAAGGGGCTGCCAGTCACTTTGCAAAGGCAACACAAACGACTGTGTGTTGCCACAGAAAAAGCTCAGGAACCTCTTAGTTTTGCCACTGTTACCGGATGTGGAAAATTCATACTGACCTGGTTTCTAACACATCTGATGTTGCAAATTCAGATCTGGAGTTTTAAAATTCCACCTGTCGTGCAGCAGATCTCCCGCACAGGAATGTAAACTCCATTGATTAACACTGATTTCATGAACAAAAATAACAAAAATCTTTCTGCAGGACAGATGTAATTTTAAGGCTCCTTTACTGCAATCGATAAGCTAGATCAGGGGTCGGTAACCTTTGGCACACGGCTCACCAGGGTAAACACCCTGGCAGGCCGGGCCAGTTTGTTTACCTGCCGCGTCTGCAGTTTCAGCCAATTGCAGCTTCCACTGGCCGCAGTTTGCTGCTCCAGGCCAATGGGTGCGGCGGAAAGTGGCACGGGCCAAGGGATGTGCTGGCCACCGCTTCCCGCCGCCCCCATTGGCCTGGAGCGGCGAACCGCAGCCAGTGGGAGCCACAATCGGCTGAAACTGTGGAAGCGGCAGGTAAACAAACCGGTCCGGTCCGCCAGGGTGCTTACCTTGGCAAGCCGCGTGCCAAAGATTGCTGACCCTTGAGCTAGACACACAGATTAGTCATTTAGTAACTATCACTAAGGCCCCAGGATCGTATGTTGTATTACCCACAAAAATGCCCTTCCCAGAGCCTGTGGGTACATGCAAACCTCAGGGCTCCTTGAAGAAGAAAGGTGGGGGGGAACCTACATGAGAGCAGACTGTGTTTAAAAGAAACAGCTGAAGTTCCAGGTGAGCAGCTGGCTCATTTCTCAATGTTAGGGTTGGCACAGGATCTACACAAAGGGCAAATAGGTTTAATTTTAGATGGACAGGCCTGCAAGCCTTATGGCACATGAACAACCTTTACTGTCACTTGAAGTCAGTGGGATTATTTTGGGAGTAAGAGTTGAAAGATCAGACTGCAAGAACACTTAAAAGTTGTAGCATCTCAGTCACAGAGCAATGTAAGATCCAAAAACACAGCCTGAGCAAGCAAAGCAAAAGGCTGGCTTGAAGACATTCAGAGACTTCATTTTTCATTCAACCACTTGCCAATCGCTGCTGAATTTTTTTTAAAACTTAAGTATGTGCAATCAAAGAAATAAGGCAGAACAGATGGGATTGAGGCCGGGTGGGTGGGGATGTGGGAAGAACCATTCAAAACATGAGTTGGAGCAATAAAAAATGACCGGGGTGGGGGAATGTTTACAAAACCTAAAGTGCTTGGCAGCACAAGATTTGTCTGGACAAGGAAAACCAAGTTATATTAATCTGGAGATATTTCATTTAAAAGCATCAGCAGAAAAGCGAGTCTTCCAAAAAAGCCAATATCATTATTACAAATGTTTGACTTTCATAAGTGGCTGATTGCCCTACTGCACTATTTTTTTCTCCTATCTGATTTCAGCACATTTAGCCATCAGCAGCTAGAAGGACTAATGATCATCATCATCACCTTTTTACTGAAGGGGATGAAGTAGGTGCTTTAGATAAATGGCAGCAACTTAAAATGTGTTTCAGAAGATAAATTCCCTTTCTCTCCATTTACCTGTTAGCTTGACAGATTAAGAAAGCACAGTGCAAAGACAGAACATGAGAGAAAGCAGTGCAAAAGTTAACTGAGGTGATGTAATCGGCCGTTATCCAAGAGAGTGCATGAACAGAAATTCTTGGAAATGCTCCTAGTCAAATATAAACCACGAACACTATTCACTCAAGACTCTCTTGGAGATCCACTACTGAGCATGCACAAAGGCCCACCTGTCTCAAAATCAGATCCATTGCCAAGTATCAAATGCTAGATTGATTATTGTTTCGCTTACTGCTATAGATCTAAATTAGTATCTATTTTAGGGCAAAAAGAAACTTGCCACATATATTGGTATTATTTTTTTCATTCTCTCTGTCAGCCTCTGCTAGGGAGAGATACACTTTTGCCTGCTACTAGAAATATTTGTAATTAATTTTTGCTTTTTTTCCCCAAATTTCCAAACATTACTTTACAACAAATATTTCTACTTCTACAATTATTTGTAATTCCATTCACTGGGGATTAACAAAGGATAAACTCTGCAACAATATGCAGGAAAGGCTCCATATAGCTCCATTCCATATCATACTAATGGAATTAGCTACTGTCTTGTGGCCAAAAGACAACATAGTTACTACTCTGTTCTCCATTATTCTTGTTTCCTTTACTTCCTCATAAACCAAAAGCGAAGTTTGGATGGCAAACAGCACTGTCTTTAGCATGAGACTCTAGCCTTGGATTCATGACTTGAAGATGTTTGTTTTATATACTGTGTTCCCTCTGTTCTTCTTTACTGTCTCTCCTGTGTTCATCTATTAAAGCACAGTACCACTATATTCATTAATAGGGCTCTAAACACACTAAAGGAACAGGTGTGTGAAGGAAGTGGTGCCATTTTGACAGAGCTATTCTTCTGACTGTAACTGCTTTCTAATCCAAACCCCATCACAGTAAAGAGTCTTCCCATTTACTTCCATGGGTTTTGAATCAGGCTATAAGACCAGAAAGAATTATCACCTGTGGACCGGAAAAAGTCTGATGGATACCTTGCAATAAAAACTCTAAGGACAGCTAGAGTCAGACTGTGACTGCACAGGAACTGAGCAAAATTTCCCAGGCACGCACAAACTTGTTGCTGTGCGTTTTGGTAATTTATAGAAAACCTGAAGCCAGGTCTTTAAATCTAGCTAGATGTTGCCATTCAAGGAGTCTACAATATACACACTACTGAAGGACAGCATCCTTAATAAACAGCATGTCTGGTGTGATAACTTATGCAGGGACCAGCAGACTTCTGCGGAAGTGGCTGGTTAACATGCTGCTGGAAACTAATCTTGGTCCTTTTCCAGCCAGCTCAGGCCAGAGCAGATTGTGAGAGGCAGTCACTCACAAAGCTCCATCAGAGGGGCCTGTTGTGGCTGGTTGGTGCCCAGAAGTTTAATATTGTTTCAGGTCCAGCCTGGTAGCATCATTAAAGCTCAGTCTAGGAGCCTGTCTGGGAACCGGGGGGAAGGGACAGCAATGCCAGGGGGCAAGGTGACGGGGAAGGTGGGGCACCAAAGGAAGCAGGGATAGGACTGGGAGAATATAAATAGGCACTGGAAAAAGGAGTAGGAAAGAAGGGGGTATAGGGCAGTGAAGGACACAGGGATAGCAAAGGGCCTTTGGGCCCACAGGAGAGGTAGTGCCAGGGCTGGAGGAAGGGGGGCAGTGCCGTGCGGGGGGGAGGCACTATCGGGGGTAGGAAGCCGCTGGGGAAGAGGCAGTGCCGTGTGGGGGGGGGCGGACCAAAGCAGGAAGAAGGGGGGCAGTGCCGTGCGGGGGGGGCACTATCGGGGGTAGGAGACCGTGCCGTGCGGGGGGGGGCAGCATCAAAGCGGGAAGAAGGGGGGGGCAGCGCTGTGCGCAGGGGAGGGAAGCTGCGAGGGCGGGGGACGCCGGGCGGTGCCGACTCTCTCCCTCCCTCTTACCGGCCGCGGCTCTTCCTGTTTCCTCAGCTTCCATCACTTCCTCCGAGCGGCCTTCTCCGCCCCGCCTTTCTTCCCGCCTCCCGCCCCAGCACTGCCTCCCCCATCCCCGCCCTCCCCGCCGCACCCAGCCAGAGCGGCCTGGCTGCGCTGCTTGGTGCCTCAGGCCGAGCGCCAGGGCAATTGTACTTGTGGAGATTAAGAGAAGAAACAGCCAGCGGGTAACTGAGTCAGCCAGGGGTGGGATTTGCCTTCTCACAGCCCAGGCTTGGCTTCTTAAGGACGGATGGGAAGCTGGATTTGCATTGGCATAAAATAGCCCGTGAGCTGGGTGTGTATTGCTACACCTGTGTGTACATAGATGCAGGGTAAATGTTCTGGCGCAGGTGAGACGTTCCTGAGAGGTTAAGGAGTAACCTTAGCAGCAGCTGACAATGTTGCAAAGGGAGAAAGGTTCCCAGTGGTGGAAAATCCTCTACAAGAATAGTCTAATTAGACTACTAACTCATTTATGAAAATCTTCCATTTCTGTGTATGGCACATGTCCTGTATATTACACTTAAATACTGCAACACCCCTCCAAATGTATATACAGGCATATAACACCAGATGGTTTGAGCACTTAATAAAAACTAAATTTTTAATAAACCATTATAGGACTATCAATTTAATGAAACCTTAACATTCTTCTAACATGCACAAACACATGAAATCACAAGCCTCAACAATTTTATTAATTCATTCTCAGAAATCAGCATCCTCCTATCAGAGTCATTTGTGAAACTGCTGAAGACAATTCCAAGCTGAAGTGTCCTGCATTTTAGGGCATATGTCCAGTGAACCTTCCATGAAAGATTACAAATAAGTGAAAATACACATAGATGACCTCCTTCTCTGCTATATGTATTGCAGATATCAGTTACCTATTTCATTAACATTGTAAAAAAAAAAAAAAAAATTGACTCATTTAGGACTGCAAGGACTCTGCTCCACATCTGCTATATATTATTCTTCAGACCTGTAAGTTTCTGGGTGAATATTGTGCAACATGTTGCATATTCAGGAATATCACTAAGTAAATGTTTAGTTTTAGCACATACATTAATTGATATAGTCCAAGGCCAAAAGGAACTATTGTCATAATCTAACCTGCCCTCCTGTATAACAGGCCAGGGGACTTCCCCAAATTATTTCTAAAGCTGATCTTTTAGAAAAACATTCAATCTTGATTTAAAAATCATTGGTACTGAAGAATCCACCACAACCTTTGGTAAATTGTTCCAAGGGTTAATTACCCTTAAAAATTTACGTCTTATTTTCAGTCTGAATTTGTCTAGTTTCAACTTCCAGCCACTGGATCATGTTATACCTTTTTCTGCTAGATTGAAAAGCCCATTAGTAAATATTTGACCGCTATATAGGTAAGTCACCCCTTAAGAGAGAGAAAGTTAAGCTAAATAGATTGAGCTTCTTGAGTCTATAACTATAAAGCGTATTTTCTAATCTTTTCTTCATGCTCTTGGCTGTTCTCTAAACCCTTGCCAGTTTATCAACACCTTCTTGAATAGTGGACACCAGAACTGGACACAGTATTCCAGCAGTAATCGCACGGTGCCAAATACAGAGGTACAATAACACTCTACTCCTATTCAAGATTCCCCTTGTAGTGCAGCAGCAGTTGTTCCCCCCCTCTGGACCTCCTCACTACATCACTGGGATCACTGCCAAATATCAGTGGGAATTAGAAAACCAGTTGCTCTCAGTGGGCAGGGCACCAATCTGTGGGCTCTGGCCCTCAGGTGGGGACAGAGCTAACGAGCAGGATGGAGCTGACAAGCTGTCTATAGTCTCAGGCCCTCAGTCAGGGCAAAGCAATTAAGCAGACCATGGGCCCTGACCTTCAAGCAGGGCAAACCTCCCAAGACAACTATGGGCTCTGGTCCTCAGTCAGGGGCAGAGCAAATGGGTAGTCTATGGGCTCTGGTCCTCAGGCAGGGGCAGAGCAATCAAGCAACATGTTGTCCTAGCATTGACAGATGGCAGACAATGCAGGCCCTTTGACCTGTGGCGAGGAGGCTACACTCCCAGGTTGGGGTGGCATTGGGGACCTGCACCCACCCGACTTCACTGTGTCCGAGCCAGGCCCTAAGAGTGGTGCAGTGCAAAGTATTCGCCACTGGTCAGCAGGGATCCAGCCACAACACCAGAGGTGTAGCGAGCGCCTCCGTACCCTCCAACTGGAGGGGGCCCGCAAGGAAGGGGCCCCTAAAGTGGCAAAAAAAATGTAAGGTAAATTAGTAAGTGACATTTATTGACGCTATTGCACAATCCATGTCGGTTTTACTGACAAAACTGTGAAGTCATTAGATACGATCAATATGCTATTGGCTACATCAGTTGTCTTGGCGTCATTCGAATTTGAGTTGACCCATCAAGAAGTGTTGCGTTCATAGGCGTCGGTGGAATATGTTTATTAATTGTAGTTTTAGTTTTTATTCCTTCCAACGCAGAAGCGGGCTTGTGATGTCTAAAAATTATAAGAGCGGAGCTAGTAAGCGAAAGGCAGCAAAAGTGCTGAGAAGGAACTGAGAAATTCCAAAGTTGTCAATGTATTTTGCGCTGCAATCCAACGTACAGGTAACAGGCACATGAAACGGACAGCGCTAGCAGCGACGAATCAATCCAGAAGTGTTTCAAGTGAGTGTAGGTGAAGCAGTTGTTATACCAAAACAACGTGACAGATATTCCATGCTGCTGCAGGAAAGAAGTATTGAATCTGAACCACTGACTGATGATCCAGGAGATGCCGTCTGTAATATCGGACAGGACAAGTGTGTGACATGTTACGTGTCCACCGCACACAATGAAAGTATGAATTCCATTAATGAGAAAGACGGAGTTCACAAGTACCATTCACTTTAAACGAAACATGGCAAATGGCGAGAAATAAACATTCATGGTAATGTACTATCAGAAAAATGCCATTTTTTTTTGTTGTAAATATTTTGGCACGGCGACATACCCGCTACGTCGTGGAACATCTGCTTGAAAGCACTGTCAAAAGACTTCAGCAGCATGAAACACGAAGGTCATCAAGATGTATGTGAATGTTTGACCTCGTCAGGCATAGTAAACCATACATCTATTGACAACTCGAATTGCAGGCTTTTTCTAAAAGAAAGATTCTGGAGAAATGTTGTCAAACGCATGGTTTGATGTCGTTATTTCTGTCGAAAGAAACTGGCATTTCGAGGAAGTAATGAAAAGCTCGCGATCCTTCGAATGGTAACTTTGGGGACGTTTGAATTGCTTGCAAGGTATGATACGTCCTCAGCGAACTTTTACAGAGGATTAAGAGGCAGAGACACATGTTCATACCTCTTCCACAGTACCAAAACGAGCTGATCAACTGTTGCCATAACATCAAAGGCCAACACAGCGCAGCTTAAAAAAAGCAAATATTATCAGTTATTCTGGACTGTATCCAGACGTGTCACATGAAGAACAGATGTCTGTGTGTTACGCTTGTTGAATGCAACGGTGAAGAGGTTCAATATTCGTGAAGCGTTGTTTGTTTCTAATGTTCATGATACAACTGGCGAGGGCTTATTGAAGCGTTTCTGAAAGGCAACAACTTAGAATAGACAATTGCTGACCATGAGAGCCAAGCTTATGATAACGGCGCAATATTGCGAGGAAGCTAAGGAGTTCACGCCGTGCATGCAAATAACATGAGTGGACCGTTGCCTTGTAGTACCATGTGAGCTCACATTGAACTTGTGATCTCAGACGCGCAAAGTCATCTAATATGCCGTTGACTTTTTCGTAGGGCCCAGACTATGTTCGGAGGGGCCACGTTCTTTGTTGCTATGGCCTGCGCGCAGCACACTGACCTGGATAACTGGCAGATTATGCAGGCTGACTGTAGTCGCTGTCCCTGGGCTTCTTTTCCTCGCTGAGGTGTACTTGATCCCGGTCGGTCCTCCATTCTTCAGCGTGCTTAGTGTCTGCTGCCCGGCATCAGTAGCTGCACCTCACACCCTGAGCCCCGACCTCCTGCTACAGCCTAGCCTCCTCAAACTTGGGCCCTCTCCTGCACTCAAACTCCTCATTCCTGGCCCCACCCTGAGGCATATCACCCGGCCCTAGCCAGTATCCTCTTGGGGATCCAACCCTATAGCCCCCCCAAACCCAGCCCCTCCTTTCTTGCACGCAGAGCCTGCACACTCCCTCGAACCCACTCGCCTGGACCAGCCCGAGGACCCGCCCACACCTGAACCCCTCTCCCCCAGTCCCCCGAACTCCATCCCCCATTCCCACCTGCCTCACCTGCAGCCCCCTCCCACCTTGGGCTTATCAGTCTCGGCGCTCGCACCCCAGAGCCCTCCTGATACTCCACAAACCACTCATCCTCCCTCCTTAGAGGCCTGCCCCCAGGTTCCAAGAGTTCCTCACCCTCACACCCCACTCCCTGCCCCTAGCCTCGCAGTCCTCTCCTCTCACTCTGAACCCCTCATTTCTGACCCCAACCCAGAGCCTGCACCCCCATTTAGAGCCTTCACCACCTCCCACACCCCAACCCAGCCCAGTGAAAGTGAGTGATGGTGGGGTAGAGCAAGCCATCCAGGTGGCATGTAGTGAGCAGGCGTGAGGCCTCGAGGAAGAGGCAGGCTGCGCTGTTCGGTTTTGTGTGATTAGAAAGTTGGCAACCCAATGCTCCAGCAGTGGTGGTCCAGAGAAAGGCATCTGTCTCCCTCGGCAGCTCCCCTGCAGACTCGGTCTCCTCCTGGGTCAGGGCGCTGCCTGGCTCGGCAGCAGCGACAGAGGCCTGTCATGTGCCAGGCGCGTCTGTCTTTCCCTGGCTGGGCTCTAACTGAGCTGGGGGTTCCACCTTTTGTACTTCCTGTCCCACATCTCAACTTCTGGTGGGAGGGGCAAGTCCGGCCTGACTCCATCTACCTGGGCAGAGAGAGTGGTTCCTCCCCTCTGGCTTGGAGGGAGGCCACACCACCTCACTACACTCGTTTATGCTTCCAAGAATTTCATTAGCACTTTTGGCCACTGTATTACACAATTCGTTTTCAGCTGATTATCCATCATGACTCCAAAATCTTTTTCAATCACTGCTTCTCAGAATAGATTTCCCCATACTAGAAGAATGGCCTACATTCTTTGTGGCTAGATGTAAACATTTACCCATATTAAAACACATTAAACCCCATATTGTTTGCTTGCATCCAACTTGCCATACATAAAATAAACATCAAATAGATGAATGCTAAAATATGTAAGGAACTCAGACATTATGTTGCTGAGCATAGTATCAAAATCAAGTTAGATTAGCTAGATAGTCAGTTAATTACATTGATGCTATAGTGAGGAGTGGATATCTATAAATATATGTGGGTTTTCGCAAACAAAACATTTAAGACAATGAGAAAGAAAATTTAAGTGGGGTAGAAATGGATAGATATGTTTGTAGTTAGTCAGTCTGCTTAACTAAGGGGAGAAAAACCCAGTGGATTACAAACGTGCTATAAATAACTTGTAACAAGTAACAACTTAGTCTAATTAGTTTGTACATGAACATTTTTCTGATCTAAAACGTAGCTGAACATTTTATAAAAATGTTTGTCAGGCTCTTCTTTGTTTCTTAAACACAGTTTTAAGACTTCTAAAAAAATAAAAAGAAAAGAGAAAGCAAAGTTCAAGCAGTACTGGTCAGACCTTTCTCTAAACAGAGACATCATAATTTACACATTGAAAGAGTTGTGTGATTCCCAAATCATGTCTGTCACATGAATCCAAACTTGTCTCAGTCTGATGAAGTCTTTTTCACTGTCCAATAGGAACTGCATGTTTCAGAACAGCTTGGAAAAAAAGGGTGTTCCAAATCAGGCAGATTACTACAGATGTCTGAATGACGATACTGTTGTTTAGAACTGAAAACTACCAGATTTCACTTTCTGGAGCTAAGTTTCATGGATTCAAATTCCAACACTGTGGTTGTGACTGGTAAGGTTTTTGTTTGATTATTTTTTTTAAATTTGTTTCCTCTTTTAGCCAGCCATGGAATGCACACATGCCCGATCTTTGTCATAAATGGTTCCCTGGAGGGAAATACAGTAGCAACTGGTCATTGTATCAATTCCAGATGGAAAATACCTCACTGCTGTGCCTTCCTTAGAAAATCAGATGTATCTCTGTCCTTTATTGCCATCCATTGGTTAGCTGCTCCCTTTTTCTCTCTTTTAAAAAAGAAATCTTTGACGACATCGTCGCCTGTCCAAGTTGTGTAGCTGTCGGCAGTATAAACTAATGTTAGATGAACCTAACCCAAAAGGAGCTCTGAAGCAGCAAAACTAGGTTGCATCATGTCACCACATAATCAGGGTCTAGAATTAGAACAACACATGGCAAATTTCAGGGTCTCGGTTTCATGGCAAGGTAAGAGAAAAATCACAAAAGGAACAGCAGCCTCATCACTGCTAAACTAGCCCATTAAAATTAAGTATACCAGATAAGCACGCCTGAGCATGCAGGTCAAGGCACCAGATTTGAAAGTTTTCTCATTAACTATAGGTAATGCTGAATCACAACTGCAGACCCACCAACTGGAGAGGTTTTTGAGCTTTAAAAAGGTTAAAACTCTTAAGGAATGCTGCTATCCATTGTAGCTCTTGACATGTGAGTTGCTGGATAATTTTCCACTATAGGGCATCTGAGGACGTAGGGATGAGGCTGAAGCTACGTCAACATGTTTGCCCATGATGAGCTCCTTGTTAGCTTTTCCCCTTACATGGTCATTTAGGTAGAGACTCCACTTGTTGAAATAGCTTTAGAATAATGTGTCTGTTAGACGCACAGGTGCCGCTTAGAGGTAATATAGATAATTATCATGGCATGCCTCAATCCCATTTTCACCTGCTTGTAATATAAACTTGCTGGCACTGCTCACAGCTTTATCATCAACTACCTAATAATATTTCAGCCAATTTGTTTTCTATGATGGCTTAACTATTTCAATACAGTAAGATCTTCTTACAGTGATTTCTTTTAATAAAACAGCTTTACCCTAAGCAATAGTTCTTTCTGACCACAGCTGTAATTTACATATTGCATTGTGAGCCAGTTCAGAATTTACATTTTACTATAAACAGCGTTTCTTCACTGAAAGTGAAGTGGAACAAGCATGGAATGATCTATATTTCCTTTTCGTGAAGAAAGGGGGGTCCTTTATTTACACTAACAACAGTGAAGCCTGTGAAACTCATTGCCACAAGTTATCATTGAGACTAAAAGATCAGTATGATTTTAAAAAAAAGGATTAGATATTTGTAGGAAGAGAAGGGGAAAAAAGGAAGAAAAATAAAAAAGAAAGGGAAAAGGAAAAGACAAATACTGGAAGCAATTTAAGCAGGTGTACCATGCAGGTGGCCTAAAAAAACAACTCAAATTTTTTTTGTTTTTTTTGTTTTTAAAACAGAGTCACTGCAGCCTTTATACTATAGCTAAGGCTGTATAGTTTTTCACAGAAGTAATGTACTTTTTTAGGGACCAAAAGGACAAATTTTATGCACGTCTGCAGATATTTTATTACATTTTTATACTCTTTTTCACTGGGGTTTGTTTATTTTAAAAATTATGTGCTTTAAAAAATGGGGATTAAAATAGCTTTACAGGCTTACCTGTATTAGTTGTTCCACTGATCAGGATCTAAGACATTGCCTACAATCCACAAGTGCATACTATCTGATGTGATTTGGGATGGGGATGCAGAGATTGGGATGTGTAGAGCTAGTGGAAAAATTTTTAAATTAATGTTTTTCCTGACAAAATGCCCTTTCAACCAAAAAGAAAAGTGGTAATTTTTTCATTTTTGATGGAAAATTTTTAACATGAAATTGATTTTCTTTTTTCAAAAAACTGTCCATTCATCTCAATGGGCAACCCCTTTCACTTTTCCCCCACCTTTTCCACATGGAAAAAGATAAGTGAAAGAAAGTGGGGATGTTTTACCTACCAAAACAAAGCAACTTTTCTCAAAACATTTACAAGAAAATTCATTAAAACATGATCATGAAATATACTTTACCTATTTCAATGTCAATACATTTTTAAGCCCCGACCTCCCCCCTGCCCAGAGCGCTGCTTTACCACATTATATCCAAATTCGTGGTATATCGGGGTAGAAGTGTAATAGAATTCCCTTAAATATTACAAAGGCTATGTCTATCCAGTCGACTCATAATCCACAACCAAGAATATCGAGGTAAAAAAGAACAAGTACATGAGTGCATATAATCCAGCTCATGGTACTTGGAGTTCAAGCACAGTTTAATAGCACTTATCTTTAATTTCAGGTTTTGGTCCCTTTCGACAACATCTCGTTAACTCTAGCTGGGAAGCAGTGAAGGTAAGAACCGAAGAGGTTTTTCATGCAGGTCCATGTAGGAAACAAGAAAGGGGGATGCTTTGACTATAACTTCGTTCCTTCCATTGTTTGTCCATAGCCCAGAGCTGCTGCTTTTTTTTTTCTTCTTTTTTTTTTTTTTAATGACAAGAGGGCAGAGGAAAAAGCAGAAACTGCTGAATGAGTAAAAGATGAAAATGCACATATTACTTATAATGCTTAATTTTGCTTTGAGGTTTTAAAATTTGCTTTTAAGTAACAGCCTTGCCTTGAAGAATTTAAAAACTGGATGTATTTTTGCTGTAGTGCCAGAACACCACCTTCCAGCATCAAAGAAAATTCAAAGGCAATACGTTTATTGTATTTCAGGGGACATCTGCTAAATGAACGGAACTAAAATTGTATATTTATACACACACACACACACACACACACACCAACCGTAATTATAGAAATTGGAAAATAATCACTTTACTACAATCCCGAATAGTCTGTGGAGGATCCTCATTACCCACCGTCATGTTAGATAGCTATAAGCAAAGATCATGCAGTGTTCCTTGTCTCCGAGTGTGCCATTTTGCTCAACTTTGCCTTCCCACTTTCAGTTGTTACCGGTCTCCACTGTTAATACTGAATAACAAAATTATTTAGCTATGGGTTTTCCCACTGCTGGACTCTTTCTGTAACAAAAACATCCCTGAATTCCACCTTACTACAGACAAGGAAGATGAGATTTGGAAATTCCTTTTTACTCCCCAACCACATGGGAGATCTGAACACATCTAGGAGACTCATATTTGATCATTTCATCAATCTACTGCAGGTGTTAAAAAAATAGCGGTTTTCAATTAATATTTGGAGGAGTCCATATGTCCTGGCAAGCACCATTTCCCCAAATAAATTCAGGTGAATTTCGGATTATGTTTCAAAAGCATAACTTAAAAGGCTCATCTGGTGTTAAACCAACCAAACCTCACTTCCTCTAATCTGATTTAGGGTTGTTGCACTCAGACATAAGGGGAGGCTGAACTTGACAAATTTCAGCAGCTGGCATGTGGCTAACTGTAAAATAATAGCCTATTCCATTATATTTGAAAATTGCACTTATTGTACCAGCAGGTTTTATATGATTTATTAGTTGGGTATTTTAGTACCGTAGCACTCTCAAAAAGGTTAAAGGCTGTTGTATGTATTTCTGAGCAGCAGGAGCAGCTACAGATTTCTGCTGAGTGTGTATATGCATCATCTCTGTTCAGTACAATTTCCAGCTATTTGTAACACACAAAATGGCTGCTTCAGGTTTCAACACACAACCTCACCCCCATCCACTTCCTCTCCTTGGGTATTTACTTGTACAATTAATTTAAGAGAAAGTCGTTCACACAAGCTATATCAATGTACTTTGCTGAGTCACATGGACAGCCAGAATTGCAAAACAAAAGAGATTATGAAAATGTGATTTGAAGTGAGATGGAGGATGGATGAGGTGGAGATATTGAAGGGTGGGGAGAGAACAGGTTCTGGATGATAGAAAAGCGGAAGATGCAGAAAATAATAGTGAGTGCGCACAGCAGGGCTGAGAGGAGCCCAGGGAAAGATGAACTGAGGTGGTGGTCATGATCTGATAGTTTGGCTGAAACATGTCCTAAAGAAAACAAGAAAAAGAGAGAAAGATCGGTGCAAGATTCATCTGGATCATTGAATACATGAGGCGCCAAAAGAGTAACAGCAAAAGTAAGACATTTGTGCACCATAATAACTGTACTTGTTAATGATACAGTGTCCACTACTACAAGATTACATCCTTTATGCAAGCTGTAATGATAGCTATTGAAGATTTGACTAATTAAATTGAAGTGCAGTAAAGGCAAGATTATTGAGATACTCTGTTGGCAAATTTTCTCCAGGATCAAAGCAGAAACCGACTCCTCTAGGAATACAGTTGTCTTCAATGAATGTGTACAGGAGAGGGCAGGAGATGGGGACACAGATCAGCACTGGAGGGGGATCTTAGCGTTTGGAAGAAGAAATCCATTAGGCCAGTGAAGTGTTGAGGAGGAAGGTAATCCAATCCCCGTAGGCTAACTAAAAGCAGAACACATACTTCGGTTGTACCTTTCAGTACCCAAGCATATCAGGAGGCCAATAATTTATCCCAACCTGAGCTTGATGTACACCCTAAACCACAAATATTTATCACTTGACAATACGCTTGGTCGTCACCACCTGATTTCCATTGGTCCTAATTTTAGACACAGTATCATCTTATCCTGGTTGAAAATAAAATACGTTCTTTATCTGCAAGCAGAACAGCCTAAGGCCAGAACGCGCTGATGAAACAAGTTTTTGTAACATCATGTCATGTGCCTTCTGTGCCAGAAAATTATGTAATGATAGGTATTTTTAATTATAGAATGTTTTAGCTAAGTCATGGATCACAGAGATCAAATCCCCTTCCCTCGGCTCCAACACCCTGTATGTGGGATTAGTTTCTGCTTCTGTTGGAGATACTGCCTCGGTTTCTGCTTCCATTATGGTGCAAGAAGCAAAATCTAGATGATGGAAAGAACTATGCAGCAAAACAGGAAGAGTCTGGAAGTTTGACAGACCAGTGAGTTGTTCTGGCTGGCCTACGCTTAAATAGCAATCTGGGGCCAAATCCCACTGGCCTTGATCAGACGACTTCAGGAGGCCTACACTAACAAACTAAAGTCAGCAGAATTTGCCATGTACATTTGGTTGGTCTGAGCTCCTGCTCTCCTTACACAATCCACCACATTCCTTATGGGGCCTCTTCTAACCCCACCGCCACCAAGGACTGACAAAGTCAAAGTCTCTTCTAGTCAAAGAGAACTGGGCCAAATCCTGCTCTCCTTATTTACACTGAAAACCTGTTGAAGACCATGGGAATTTGACTGGAATAAGGCAGGATTTGGCCCTCATTGGGGACCTTATCAGCAGCGATTCTAAGGTGACTGGGTGTCTGTGTGTGGATCACTAAGTGATGCAAGGCAATCCTGCCACCCCAGAGGGGCAACCCTTAACACACCCAGATTCAATATAAAAAGGATTGTACAGTAGTAGCTTTACTGACCACATCCATTCAGGCTGGCTGGCTGGCTGGCTGGCTGGCTGGCTATCTAGAACTAGCTGGCTCTCCCCTAAACACTACCTCATCATGAGGTTTTGTGTAAACAGCCAGTACCAGCAGGGCAGCCACTTGCCACCTATTTGTAGGTCAGAGTTTAGCTTAATCCCCAGTTCCTGCAGGAGCATGGCAGCAATCTCAGAACCAAAAAGCATCGATGCAGTTTCACCGTCAAGACTCTTCAGCTTGGAGCATTATAGGCAGATTCCTCTCATCCTGGGAGCAAAGACTTCTCTCCCTTGGGCCATACCTTTCCTCTTAAAGCCCTGCTTCCTTAATACCCACCCCGCTGCCAGGCCCTCCATCTCAGGTTGGCAGCTTCAAACCTCTCTCCTCAGGGAGTGGCAGGTACTTTGCTCTTCCACATGATTACGGAGCCCTTCTCCTTGCTAGTTGTAGGATACACTCCCCCATCCTAGCCGCATGGATCCATTGAGAGCAGTCTTTCCTTCTGTTATTTCAAAGCATTAGTCATGCTTTGGAGGACAGTGCCTCTCTATTTTCGGTGACTAGGCTGAACTCTCCTTTTTTGCCATCCTGAGGAGCCAGAACACAAGAGTGAACTAGCCAGTCTAGGTCCATGACTGCTACCAGGCTCTGAACTCATTCATACTGTCCTGGAAAGAGACATTGCGATGAGGTGTACCAGGCCCTTCGAGGCCCCCTGCTCCTACCACACCCCACACAGGAAAGGAGCAGTGAAGGTGAGTCCTCCAGGCCTGCCTAGAAAGGCTGCAAGGAAGCAACCAATCAGAGCACAGTTAAAAGGAGTGCAGGGCTTGAGTTAGTCAGTTCTGGGCTGGGACCAGAGGAGTAAGGAAGGATGCTTCTTGCTTGATGCTGGAGCTCCAGGGTTGGGTTCTGGTGGGATTGGCATTTGGTGAGGGAGAAGTGGAGTTGAGAACTTCAGCCCTAAGGTAAGGATGAAGAGGAAGGGGCTACATGGGAAGCAGTCCAGGGAATGCAGCAGCAGCAACTATTAAAGAAAGCAACAGGTGGTGGCTATTTGTAGGGTCCCTAGAGTTGGGACCTGGTACTCCCACTGGCTGCTGCGGAAGCAGCTTAAGCCCAAGTGATAAGACTCCGTATTAAGTCCATTAATGGCTATTAGCCAGGATGGGTAAGGCATGATGTCCCTAGCCTCTGTTTGTCAGAGGGGGAGATGGATGGCAGGAGAGAGATCACTTGATCATTGCCTGTTAGGTTCACTCCCTCTGGGGCATCTGGCATTGGCCACTGTCGGTAGACAGGATACTGGGCTGGATAGACCTTTAGTCTGACCCAGTGTGGCCATTCTTATGTTCTTATTAAAGGCCTGAGAAACGGGATGGAATTTAAACAGAACACCAGAGAACTGCTGAGGACAAAGTCACCAGGGAGAAAGCCTTGGGAACAATGCTGTATACCAGTACAGGCATGGCCTTAAAGCTAGCCCAGAAGGTACTGAGGACTGAGCCCAGAGACAAGGCTGAAGACATTAAGAAGGGCACAAGGACAGGACTTCTTACCCTAGAAGTGGTGACAGCCAACAGAGGGGACCGGGAGCAGAGAGAGGGGGCAGGGTCGCACTCAGTGGTCAGGAGACACTCATGAGACAACTAAAAGGATTTTGCTTTCCTAGTTGGTAAAACACTGCATTTGATTGCCTATTTTGTGATATAAATAAAATACACAAAGCATGTGAAGAATACCTGCCACGTTTGTATTCGCATGAGTTCACATCTCAGTCTGAGAAGATACACATGCAAGGCATCCATCAACATTACTGGGAGTTGCATCCATAGATGTCCCATTCATCAGAAAATATACCGCTTTAATATTTAGGGGAAAGGACAAATCAAAAGGAAGTGAAGATATAAGTGGTTTCGTCAATTCAGGGTCACTGAGAAATGCTTCAAAGTTTTTACTAAACACATAGCCTGGCACAATTGACTAGTGCTGGAAAGACTGAGCTTTCCTTTTAAAAATCTGTCTTTGTAAAGTCTTTCATGGCTCTTATAACTCATCACCTGAAATACCCTCTTAAAATATGCATGAAAGTGCAGCAGCAACTTTTAACTTTGAAACGTGGAGTATAATTTTCACTCTATGGGAAAGCAACACACAATATATTTACTTCAGATCAGCAGGCAAACTGCAGTCAGTGATTGTAGAGACAAGGTGGGTGAGGTACTATCTTTTATTGGACCAGACCTGAAGAAGAGCTCTGCGAAAGCTCAAAAGCTTGTTTCTTTCACCAGCTGAAGTTGGTCCAATAGAAGATTGTACCTCACTCAACTTGTCTCTCTAATATCCTGGGACCAGCATGACTACAACACCACTGCAAACAGTCAGTGATTATGACAGGTTGGCTGCTCAGTGTCATTCACAGTTCCCTCAGAATCACAAATGTCTTGAATTATTTACTTCATACTACAGATCCACCTAGTCCCCTCCACCTGACCCTGTTTCTAACACTCCTCCAAACAAGGTCAAGTGTCTGCCACATGACAACAGCCAGTTACCAAGTCAGCACAATGCAGGAACAAGATCAGGGTCCCAACTCCACAACTGGAACTCAAGCCTAAACACAGTGGCAAAACTCAGCATAATTAGTCTGTGATGATTGCATTAAAGGAAATTGTCAGCTACTTCTAGGAGCCAGTTTTTCTAGCGGCAGATGAGAGACAGACTTCAAGCCCTATTCTCTATTCGGACATTGACTCTGTGATTTTAGGAAATGTGTCATTGATTTAATCTCTCTAACTCACTTTAACCAGGAGTGATCTACCTCAGAAGGTTTTCATGGAGCTTAATTAATGTTTTTAAAGTGCTTTGAAATCCTTCAGTGAACAGGTACAGAGAATTGAAAGCTATTTTTAAAGAGTTTTTAATTTCAGTTTTTCAAGTTTCCTTTATTTATAAAACACTCTGAGGAGCTAAAAGTATATCTGCAGCCCTTTAAAAACTCTTTTTACATTTATTTACGTTTGGTAAATATATAAATTCTTTTATTCTTACCCCAGCACAACACTTTTATAACACAGCATGTGCAAAAATGCCAGCATGATTCTGTGCCTAATCTGCATGAACAGTTACTTTAAAATATGTGTGAAATCATGGTAACTGACTGCATGAAAATGTAGTTGCGTATCTAGGTACTGCTACCCCATTTTGACCTGAGCAGTTAGCCAATATTTGGAGTCTTGTGGATTGTTTCCATTAAGAGAAGTTGATAATGGAGTCCTGTTTCCTTAAACACAATAGGACTCAAACAGGAGGCACATTTTTTTGTTCATGGTTCCAAGCCTCTTTCCAGCCAGTCCTCTGCCCAAAAATCTCCCTTCTCTTTGGGCTATGTTTCCAGGGCGTCTCTTGCTGTCTGCTTGGCCTCTCTGCGCCTGTTCTCTGGCTGCTGCTTAGACACACACACCACCAAGGAATACCCAGCAAAACCCTTCCATCCACATAGCTCACTCTCTGACCACCCTCAGGTGTGGCTTGTGTATTGTTTCAACTAACTTACTCCAAAAAAGGACCTAAACAGCTTCTTACATTTATTCTGAATGAAGGGATGTTACACCCACCAGCTCCACCACATCACACCCAACCTTCCTCAGAAGAGTATGTATTTGGTCCTCATCACTATAATATTAATGTGCCCCATAATATTTAATTGATTATTATCTTCATAGCAACTCTATAGAGCAGTGTTTCCCAAACTCAGGTCCGTGAATGTTACAGGGTTCTCGGGGAAAAATTCCCTAATGGCGGATAAAGCTGTCCCTAGGGACCCGGGGCAGCAATAGTGTCTCAGCGTTTCACTGTACTCCCTGTCAGTATCCATCTGTTGTTTCTCGTCTTAGGGCAGGTCTACATTACAGCCTGGATCAATGCTCTGAGATCAATCCACCAGCAGTCGATTTAGTGGGTCTAGTGAAGACCCTCCAGATCGACAGCAGATCACTCTCCAGTTGACCCCTGTACTCTACCACCGCCAAGAAGAGTAAGGTAAGTCGATGGGAGAGTTTCTCCCATTGACCCCCCGCAGTGTAGAACCTGCAGTAACTCAACCTAAGGTATGTCGACTCCAGCTATGTTATTCACGTAGCTGGAGGTGCATAGCATAGGTCGACTTTTAGTGGTAGTGTAGACATAGCCTTATACCAAGATGTAAGCTCTTTGAGGCAGGGGCAGTCTTTTTATTCTGTGTTTGGACAATGCTTAGCACAATGGAAGTCATGATCCATGACTACAGCTGTAAGGAACTATAGTAATACAGAAATAGGCCATGTCTACACTACAAACTTTGGTCAACACAAGTTGCATTGGCGTACTGTCACCAAAGTTGGTATACTTGTGTCAGTGTAAAGTGCAGTGCACCATGGGTAGTAGAATGCCACATGCTGCCATCTGGGGAAATTTTCCCAATGTGTTGTGGGATAGAAATGACGTAGGGATCTCTGGGAGCTAAGGGTCAAATTCCCAACATGCAATTTCTCCATCCCCTAATACCATCCTAATCCCATAATTTCTGCAGTTTAAAAAAATAAAAATCCCACAAACCTGGGGACAAATTTCAGTGTCCACCATCGCTGACAGAAGCACGGAGCCCTCAGAGATCTGCACTATTCTCATGAACACTGGAAGTACAGGACACAATTCTTCTGTATTTGCAGACCTGCAAGTACCACCACATCCACGGGGCACATGGCAATTTATTCATAGAGAATTTGTTGACATAGTGAAAAACAAGCCAAGGTTGTCGGCGGTGTTCATGGATGACGGTGATATTCTGGGCCTGTGAAATGGGCACTGACTGGTGAGATTGCATTGTAATACAGGTATGGGATGACTAGCAGTGGCTGCAGAACTTTTGGATGCAGCGCAGGGACATGAGAAAAATGTTGCATTGACAGCAAAGAAGTGAATGGCGATCGCACTGTGGAAGCCTGTAATGCTGGATTGCTACTGGTCAGTGGGAAATCATTTTGGAGTTGAAAAATCCAAAGCTGGGGCCATTGCCAGGCAAGTGAGTAGAGTCATTAATTGTCTTCTGCTGTGCATGATGTGACTCACTACAATGTGCAGGATGTTGTGGATGATTTGCACCTATGGAGACCCCAACTGTGGTGTGATGATTGATGGCACGCATATTCCTATTTTGACACCTGCCCACCTTGCCATAGAATACCATAGAAAGGGCTGTTTTTGTACAGATGTGCAAAGCATTGGTGGATTACTGAGGATGCTTCACTGCTATCAGTATGGGCTGATCAGAGAAGGTGAATGACGTGTGCAACTTTAACAGTAGAGGACTTTTCAGAAATCTGCAAGCAGGGACATTCTTTCCTGAGTGGTGGATTACCTCTGGCAATATTGAAATGCCAAGAGTGATTCTGGGACCCAGCCTATCCCTTGCTCTCCTGGACTCATGAAGCCATTCACTGGCCACCTGAACAACACAAGGAAAGATTCAACTAACGGCTCATCAGGCACAGAATGACTGTTGAATGTGCTTTTTGTAGACTGAAGGGATGCTGATGTTGTGCACTGGCTAGACTGGTTATAGCTGCCTGTTGTGCCCTGCATAATGTCTGTGAGGCAAAGCCCCAGCTACAGTAAGTCTGGCCTACCAGGGGCTGGGAGAGGGGGAAGGATTTCTGTTGCCTGAAGCAATACAATTTCAGTCCGGATTCCACAGGTATGAGCAAAGGGTACAGAATATTGGCACTGTTTTCCACAGGCAGCAGTGGTTTTAGCTGATGGGGGTAACAAAAGCACAGCGCACACAGCTGATATTGGTATGCTGAAGCCGCCCAGGCTCATATGTCGCTAACTTGTTTACTGCAATGGTGCCGGCTGAACTCATCTCAAAGTGGCATGGAAAAGCGTCCTACCGTGGAGGAAGAAATGAGGCAGCCGTCCTGACTGGAAACCTTACAAACCTTTAGGAGAGGATTGCAAAGTATCTCTATGAAAGTTTAATCGAGATGTCTCAGGAGGGTGAAAGGGACATCCTATGTACATAAACAAACTACTCCACATGCCCCTCCTTCACACCCAGCTTAACCCTACAGGAGAATGAAAAGCACATGCCAACTCTACCTCTCTTTGTTGTACCTCTACCTCTTCTAATATGAGTAGAACAATTAAAAGTCAGTACCTCTGCCTTGTTAAGGAGGCATGGGCTGGGCACCATCCTTAATTTAACCATTGTAAAGAAAAATGCATGCACACACCTACTTGAGGTCCCTTCCCCTTCATCAGGCTCATCCGTGCTCACCTGGAGGGACTGGGTAGACTGGGGCAGTCTCAAACAGATCCTGGCTTGAGATATGGCTGTAGCCTCCTGCCGTCTCTCTCCCCCTCACTGTTCATGGCAGTGGTCTCTGTCTGGGACTCCTCAGGGGTATCCATGGTGGTGTGCTGGGTACTGGGGGCGTCTCCACCAAGTAGGACATGCAGTTTGTTGTAATAGCGGCTCAGCGCTAGATCGATCAGTGTCCTTGGCCTGGTGGTATGCCTAGCCAAGTTTCTTTGTTTTCATGCAGCACTGCTGCTGATCCTGGTCATGCCCTTTTGCCTGCTTCCCCCATGCAATCTGCTCATAGATGTCCATGTTACTGTGGCTGGTCCATAGCTGTGCCTGCACAGCCTCTTCTCACCACAGGCCCAGGAGATCCAATACCTCCTATCTACTCCTGGCAGGATTGCATGCAGCCAGTCTATTGGTTGGACGGTTGCACAGAAAAAGGAAGAGCTGCTAGGTGTGCTTGCTACTCTGGGAAGTCAGGAAAGGGCATTTTAAAAACAAGCAGGAGATCTGAAAGCAGGTGAGGGGGTAGCTTCCAGTCTCCATGACTCCAGGGCAACAGAGTTTACAACTGAGATCACAGCGGTCAATGTCGCAGGGAATGTGGCTTTCTGGACAGCTGCTGGAGGACTGCTAGGGTCAACACAGGTCACACAACACCTACATTAGCACTGCACTAACCTCAGTAGATTGACCATGGCTCCACGCTGTTTGAGGAGGTGGTTTTATTGCATTTCCATGACAGGGTGGGTACATCATCCAGAGAAATTTGAGCATAGAGACATGCACAGATAGGCTGACGCAAAACGGCTTATGTCAACCTAAATCTGTAGTGTAGATCAGCCTAAATAATAATAAAGCACTTATTTAGGATCTAACAGATTGTATCTTCCTTTCTGTCCCCAATACGGTCTTCAGCACTTTGCTGCTGATCAGAGTTTCTCCTGTATAAACTACAGGCCAAATTCATGCCTGTGTGTGTCGCCATTGGTATAGATGGAGCAATACCAGGAATGAATTTGGCCTAGTTGGTTACAATTCAAACTAAGAGTTCAAGAGGTGAATGACAGCAGCAGCTTAAACATTTATTTTTGGTCCCCATGTCTTACAGAGAAGTTACAATCAGTCACATTACCAAGGCCTTGAAGTTAAAAGAGGAAAAATCTCATTACATATTCAAATTAAATATGCGTTAAAAAAATAAAATGCTAATCGTAAATTGGCTCGGGCTTTATTTTGTTGGAAGTAGAGACACAGCAATGCATTCTTAAGCAAAGACGATACAACGGCCTCTCAAAGACTGTCAGTGCCCAGAGGAAAAAGGGCTGGCAGTGTTCTCTAATCGTGTTTACTTCCCCACAGGCATTGTTTCCTTGCTCGTGTCGCATAGTTTATTGAGCAGAGCTAATCAGTGTTTCCGCTGACAAGAAAATTGGAACAGTTTATTTAGGAAGCCAGTGCTCAAGGGCAAATTTCCCAGTCCGCACAGTTGAGACCTGGGCTCCTTCCATGCAAGCGACCCTAGTGAGAAACAGGTCCACTTTCCCTTAAAGACACTGGGATGCTCTTCCACCGTGCCTCTTCCCCAGAATACCCCTAGTTTCCCACCAGACCCATCCCTAACACAGACCAGATTCCTTCTGCAGATGCCTACTTCCCACAGCAGACCTACCTCATGGCTTACCAACCACTCCCTTGCTCCCTTGCCCTTAAGCCCTACTGTCCTGACCAGAATCCCCCCATGACTCATCCATTAACCATCGGAACAACTTACCAAGGATCAGGGTGGACTCACCATCAGTGGCAATTTCTAAATCAAGATTGATGTTTTGCTAATATATGCGCTTCTGCTTCCAGCAGGAATTAATAAAGGGAAGTCCTATGGCCTGCGGAGTACAGGTGGTCAGACTGGTTAATCATAATAGTCCCTTCTGCCCTTATTACGTATGAATCCTTATGAATCTTCTGGATGCCCTTTCGATGACAATTCCTTCATTTTGTCTTTTGAGGGTGGTTGGCTGGCCCCTCCACCAATCTAGCTCTTTAGATGGTTCCAGTATTTCTCTCATCCCAAGTCCAGAGCAAGAAACCAAATTCTTCAGGGAAAGCATTGGGGTTCATGTCTTTTATAGGGAAAGCATAAGGAGAATCCCATCCCAATAGGTGGCATTTCCCTACATTGAGAAACCCCCTACAGCAGCTAGGCAGATGTTCCACAGTACAGGGAAACCTTGTCCATTACAGGTGGGGTTCCTTGCACTGATAAAATCACCAAGACTGAAATAAATAATCAAACAACAAATATGGCCTCTTCTCACAGCCTATTTGATTACAACTCTCTGCTGTTAATAAAATTAAGCTGCATATAAACCAGGGATATTTCCCATGGCCAACCATCTTCCTTGTCGACTGAGATAATTCCTTTTTGTCCAAAGCACCTAAAACTAGAATAAGCCCTAGAAAACAGCATAAGGGAGCGTGCTGCCTTGGCAGAAGTTGGACTAGATATCCTTGTGGGAATTTTGTATGATGTGTGTCTCAGCAGAAGTTTGGCTCTCAAGTCCTCTGAAGGGACAGTACTGGTTATATCAAGGATTAAAAAACATTTTTCATAAGTTGCACATCTTGAGAGGGATGATATACATTATACAAATGGTCCATAGAGACGGCTGGTCATATGTTGTTAGTTCTTCTCCTCGTTTCCAGTGGCTAAAAAGTAGCTAAAATATATTAAATATTTTCCTAATGTCACTTTCTCAGGTAAGCCATTGCTTTTTGCCAAAGAGATGTTTGGTTATCAGGGGGAAGGGAGATGGTCCACACAATCATTAGTGCTAGGGAAGCTGTCCATGGACTATTTGGGAACCGCTAGGGTAAATATGCTGCATTGCGATATACTCTCTGAATTGGACCAAAGTCTGATTTTTCACATTGTTCTTTGAGACAATCTAATGCTTTTCAAGCCTCTGTTGCTTCTTTCTATGTACAGGAGATGTCCAAGTTAGGCCTTGGTGAAAACATAGATCTACACATCATGCAACTGCCAGTGGCTTACCAAAAAGCAAAGGATCTCATCTGTAAGATATGGGGGACTCTTCAACCACTAGTGAGTGATTATATAGTTGAATTTTTTTCTTTAAATTGAACCAAATACAGTGTCTGTTCAGAATGTGGATACAGCTTGTCCACTAGATATACAGTCAGAAAAAAACAGGATAGAAAAGGAGGGTGGAACTCCTGAGCATGTGCCGAGAGGTAGGGTAGATGGACTAAAGAAACCTATTTCAGCTTTAAAAACCTCTCCCTCTTTTCAGCACATGAAATAAAGGGTAATATCTTTCAACCACCTGAAGTGATAGTGAGCAATGGAATATAATTTTGTCCCTCTGCAACAGGCAAAATGGACAATCAGGTCTTTGAAGGACACTGCTGTGGAGTGTTTTCATAGTTACAGCCACCAAGAATATTAGTGCCAATGATTCTCTATATTTTTAATTCTGTGAACCACTTCATCAGAGACAGAGCCCTTACATGATCTAACTTTCTTCTCCCAACCTCTTACTGAGTGAAAATGTGAGAACCATTCTGTGGACCATCACCAAAGACTTCATGAGCCACTGGCGATCTACGACTGGAAACAGTTATGCTGGCAACCTGCATGAGGAGAGTCTTTTCCAAAAGAAGTCATTCAGTTGCTAGAATGGCTTCTGGCAGCTCTTAACATGGATCTGAGGGAGAGGGAAAGAGCAATTAGATCATGACCCAAAAGTGAATCCTAGCCAGACCACAGATGGACTCTGTGCCTGTTTGTTCAGAGTGTGAGCTGTAGCAGAGGTAGCTGGATGTGTGAACAAAGCCAGTGTAGCTCTGGGCAAAGAGCAAAAGGGGTGAAGTGCTGGATTCTGTGATAGTAGCTAACTTAAGCTCAGAAAAACAAACATGGAAAAATATGGGGAGATTGGCATGCACATCCGAGAAAGCATGGGTGTTGGAGGAATATTTCTCTCCTGTATCTAGTTTAGATGGGGTGGTGGTGGTGCAGAGATACAGAATCTTTTGGTTCCTTCACAGCAATCAAATGACAGCTGAAGAGAGCCCTTTACATGCTAAACAAACATCTCCTACAGTACCTCGTCATCTATCTAGGTTCTTAGATGATGCCCATCATCAGAGTATTAGAATGTGTAGTCTTATAGGACAGGGTGACTGCTAACCATTACTCATTACATATCAGTGTAAGAAATCTACCACATGAATGGTTTGAGAAGTTTAAAGGAACAGCTATTGTTAAAGAGGTGAATGTACACACCTTAGATACATTTTGGGCAACTGTTCAATTTGGTTTTTACTGGATCCCCATAAAAAAACCCTTCCTTTTATAAAAGGAAATTAGATCAACACAGAATGTCAGGCTTTTTAACAACGTTTTTGTGAAATAAATTTGAATCAGTTGTATACATGTCACCACTAGGAAAAAAAATTTACACTTTAAAAAAAATTAGAAAAGAAAATAGTTCATTACTGAATCTTGGGGTATTACATGGACTGGTAAAGTTGTAATTGTTTTACCACACTAAAGCATGTTCCTCTCAGTAGACAAATTTTTAAATCAGGAGCACCTAATGAGAATTAGGAACATAATTTCTTTCTAATAGCGATGCATTTATTTGGTATCAAGTGATTAAATGACACTTTGATATCGTGATGAGCATGGTATAAAATATATATGGTGCTTAACTATGCATAAAGTAGTCCTGGCCTACAACCCATTGATAAATACAGATTTGGGGCTAAATCTTGCAATCCTTGTGCATCCAAAATTTTGATTTAATGAAGTTTTGGGTGTGCAAGAAACTCAGGATTTCAACTCTAAAGGAAGAAATACAAGAAGTATTTCTTATTCCAGCATTGTCATTTTAAAATGGTTTTAAAAAAAAAAATCCTTCTTTGTTTAATTGGGAAAACTACAGCTAAATGGTTTGAGCATTGGCCTGCTAAACCCAGGGATGTAAATTCAGTCCTTGAGGGGGCCATTTAGGGGTCTCAGGATTGGTCCTGCTTTGAGCAGGGGTTTGGACTAGATGACCTCCTGAGGTCCCTTCCAACTCTAACATTCTATGAAAAGCTGCTGACTTTGATAGCTTGATTAAGAAGATTCTCTGTCCTGAGGGCAATATAATTTGGAATGAGTCTTTTAAAACTCCCCCAAAATATCTGTGTATGTCAGACATTATTGTGGCGGCGCAGTTTAAAGTGTCAGCTAAAGATTTATGATGAAAATTGGTGCAATTTGATGCACATACTAATGAGGAAATAGTTTAGCTTTTAACAATGGCACTGTGTGCAGAACAGTGGAAAGAACTGATGTAAGTTACAAAAAGGTGCTGCATATATCCTTGTGCTGGTTTCCTAATCTGACTCATTGTTTGTTTTATCTAAAGTCCAATTTTGGTCTACATTACAAAGGGTTATCTAAGTTTTCTGTGAAGAGGAGCTGTAAGACAGACACTCCACCTTGGAGTTGGTATTTCATAAACTGCTTGGTGCTATTGCATTGGATGTTTTTAAAAACAGGTCTGTCATTTTCATTTCCTGTTATTCACTCTGGTGGGGGCAAAAAACCAGCTCACTGTTCACGTTGGACTCGCTTCATCCTCCAAAGCGATCATCATCCTTGAACAGTGTGGGAAGAACAAAGGCTACAAAGAGATGGATGTTTGTGGTTTTTGCCCAGAAGATGGCTGTTGTCTGTTAGACGGCCCAGAAAAGATTGAGTCTACAATTAATATGAAAACTCTCTGGAAAAACATTTCGGTGGAAGGAATTGATGTCATCTATTCCAGAGATGCAGGAAGGTAAACAACATTATTAGTGGGAGAGGAAATTAAAGCAGCTCATTTCACCTTCAAGAATGATTACAAGTACTTGCTCCCCTACCAATACACATCTCTACGGCCACGTCTACACTACGGGATAATATCGAATTAGCTAAAATCGGTTTTATAAAACTGATATTATAAATTCGATTTCATGCGGCCACACTAGGCACAGTACAGCTGACAATCCTTTCGCGCCGTTTTTCCCTGGATTGCCCTGGCAGACGCCATAGCACGGCAACCATGGAGCCCGTTCAGCTTTTTTTTTTCCTGGCACCGTATGTGTACTGGATGCCGCGGACAGAGAGGCGATACTCCAGCGCTACACAGCAGCATTCACTTGCTTTTGCAATGATAGCAGAGATGGTTACCGGTCGTTCTGTACCGTCTACTGCCGGAGAAAACTGGCAATGAGATGACGGTTATCTCTCCTCCTCTGTACTGTCCGCTGCTATCATGAGTGCCCCTGGCTGAAATCGGCCGGGGGCGCAACGCAAAAGCAAAATGGGGATTGACTCACTTGGGACTGAGTCAATCCCTCCCTTATGGTTTCTAAAAATAGAGTCAGTCCTGCTAGAATAAGGGGCAAGTGTATTAGAGGACCAGTGTATCAGAGCACAGCTGCTCCGTGTCAGTATTCACAGGGGGTGCCCTGCAACAACCCCACCCGTTGCTTCCCTCCTCCCCCAACCTTCCTGGGATACCGTGCAGTGTCCTGCCCATTTGTGTCATGAAGTAATAAAGAATGCAGGAATAAGAAACACTGAGTGTTTAGTGACATAAAATGAGGGGAGGCAGCCTCCCGGCGCGATGATAGTCCAGGCAGGACATTAAGCGGTGTGGGGGAGAGGAGCCCAGCATGCTGCTGCTATGACAGTCCAGGCAGTACAGAATCTTTTCTTTACACAGGAAAGGGAGGGGCTGAAGCCCCCAGTTGCTATGATGAAGCTGGTTATTAGCCGTTCTGTCCTATCTACTGGGAGTAACAGCAATGTTGGCCTCGATGTCAACATGTTAGATATTCATGAGGACGGTTACTAGTCCTATTGCACCGTCTACCACCAGGGAGGAGGGGGAGGGAGGGAGAGGAGCGGATACTGCTCTTCACTGCTGCAGCATCGCGTGTCTACCAGCAGCATTCAGTACACATAGGGTGACATTGAAAGTAGTCAAGAAATGATTTCTTTCCCTTTTCTTTCAGTCTTCGGCCGTGTGGTGTCCTTGGTTCCGGGTCGTTACGTCGATTTCTTGAAGTGCTTGCATTGTGGGTAGCGTCTTCCGTAGCTATCCCATAGTTCCCGCAGTCTCCCCCGCCCTGGAATTCTGGGGACGTTTGGAATCACAATTATTGTCGCGTGATGTGGGTTCTGGAGTTAAAATGTCGTCAGTCATCCTTCCTCTGGAACAATCAGCTGACAATCCTTTCGCAGGCGTTTTTCCCTTGGATTTGCCCGGAGACGCCAATAGCCGGGCAACCATGGAGCCCGTTCAAGCTTTTTTTTTTTCCTGGCAACCGTATTGTACTGGGGATGCCACAGACAGAGAGAGGCGATCTTCAGCGCTACACGCAGCATTCACGTGCAAGTATGATGCAGAAGATGGTCCCCGTCTCGTTCTGTTGTCCTGCAAAAGGTGAGAAATGTGGGCAATGAGATGACGCTCCTCCTGACTGTCTGTAGTATCGTGAGTGCCCCTGGCTTGAAATCGGAAAGGTCCGGGGGCGCAACGCAAAAGCAAAATGGATCTTGATCCTTGGACTGAGTCAATCTCTTCTTTTTATTTAGCGCTACTCCTCTCGTCGGGGTGGAGTACAGAAATCGATTTAAAGAGCCCTTTATATCGATATAAAGGGCGTTGTAGTGTGGACGGGTACAGTGTTAAATCGATTTCACGCTCTTTAAATCGATTTAAATGCGTAGTGTAGACCAGGCCTTAAAGTTAACAGTCACAGGTGTGAAAAGGACACACGGGACTGAAAATTTAGACTGATTTGCACAAAAAGTAAGGCCAATAGAAATGTTTCCTTGAATTTGTAAATTCCAGTAGAAACGATTTTTAAAACAAAATATGACAGTGACCCAATTTTTTCAGCACTGTGCAAGATAATGAGAAACTGATTCTGACTAGCCACTGACTTTAATCCACTTTCATTGTCCAAACGGGACAAGGCAGACAAAAGGTGAAGGAGCAGCCTTCAGAATAAACAAATTCATTTTTAAAATTTTTCTTTAAAAAAAAAGTGTCTCTGGCAACTAATTTTTTTTAATGTGATTCTTTAACCAATCTTTAAAACAAACAAACAAAAACCAGGATTCTTGAAGGTCAAAATTAGTTAGTTTTTATTTTCAGAGTGTTTGGGTCTCGGAGTGATGTGATATGAGAAAAAGGAAGAATTAATCCAGCAAGTATCTTACACAGACAATTTTTTTTGAAATTGTGCTACTTTTATGTAGAGGGCTGGGAAGTGGGGCTAGAGTTCTGTGTGTTTGTGTGTGTCTGTACGTACACATACAGTTGGGTAATTTTCCAATCTAATTTTGTTTATGTGATCTCACAAAGCAATGCATGTATAATGATTTTTATTTTGCAGAAGCTATTAAGTGGGTGTCCATGTTACCAGATTTGCCCATTACTTTAGGGTATGCTCATTTATTAGGGTTACTCTTCTGGGGAGGGGATTCTGTAATTCTGTCAATGTACTGCTTGTGTCACTTGTGGTCATATGGAGCTCTACTTCTCCCTTCTGCAAGTCCCCTCCCAATGGAGCTATCCTGTAGGACCTAGGTTCCCCAGGGCTGGCTTTCTCCAGCCTCAAAACCGGATGAGCACACACCCACCCACACATACACTAACAGAGCAAGTCTGAGCAGACTGGGTCAATCAGCACTGTCAAGCTGACCCCTTATATGTCCCTGACTCACTGGGCTGTATGAAGTAGCACTTTCAAGCTGACTCTCCTTATATGCCCCTGAGCTCCATGGGCTGGGTCAAGCAGCACTTTCAAGCTGTTACCCTTATACGTCTCAGATTCAGCATGTCCCTATTGCCACTCTCACATCACAATTGTACTGGCAGTAACCAACTTGATGAGCAAACCCCACAGTATTCTGGGCTCTGCAGGAATCTTTAGCTTAGGTAAAAGAAGCCTTGCTGTAGAGTGACTGGGGGAAGCTAAAAACAGAAGAGAGTAAAGTCCAGCAAGAGAGAGAGAAGCAACCAACTTAACCATAAAAGTTATTTATTGAATACTAGTGATAACTACACAAGGAGCCTAAACCAACATAACATACATTATTAAAGGTTAATACATACCGTAGAAAGGAAAAGAGAGAGAAAGGGCGGGGGGAGTCTCACTCACTCCATGAGGCTTGAACTGGTCGAGGTTCCCAGGTGATGGTGGTAGCTGAGGTCCCGAGGGCTGGAAACAGGCAGAGTCCCCAGCACTATCAGCAGGAGAAGATGGAGTTCCAGTGGAACTGATGCCTAGTTTGGATCTAAGCATCAGAACCCTGACTGTAAGGTGAGTAGGGATTTTTGTAGAGAAAATACAATTGTTCAAGGGAGAACACTAGATTTGTTTATAGGTAAGCTGATGACTCAAGGATTTTCTTTAGGCTAGACAATAGGAGCTGATCACTCTTGGCCATGGGTAGTGTTTTCTTCCAGGGAGCTCACAATGCAACTAGGCTGCTTCAGTATTTGGATATCAATCAAGGATTCATTACTAGAATTGGTCTGATAATTGCTGAGCTGAGTGTGTGCAGACATCAGTTTATTAGCATCTGGAGCAGAGATTCCCATGATGCAGTGCTTCCCTGCTTTTTCTGCTTCCAGAATTCAGTGTGGTTCTCTGTTCTCCATTCTGTATGTAAATTGATGTCTTCCTGTTCCATCTTTCATGCAGATGAGGCTAGGGGAATTGTCTCTGCTCTCCATTCTGTATGTTAATGGAGATGTCAATCTTGTCACCCTTGTCAGGAGGGGTCTAGGTGTGTCTCCTAACACCTTTTAGTGCTCTCTGCAAGTTATTTTTTTTTCTCCCCTCTAATGGGTTTTGGTTTAAGCAGAGGCTGGGGGTAAGGGGGAGTGTCTTTCATGAGTCAGGTTGGATACTGCACCCTGGTTCCCCAAGAGATGTCTGGTATCATCCATCAAATCAAGCCAACACACAAGGAATGTTTGTTTCTCAAACTGTTTTGGGTTTTTTTTTTAATTTCCATTTTTCCTAATACAAAGCACATAAACCAAATCTCGCTTAACTGCTTAAACTGTGTTTAATTAAATCAGAGTTTCCTTAATTCTGCCTTTTTATTTTTTTTAATGTTGTAGGTACATCTGTGATTATGCCTATTATACCTCTCTGTATTATGGTAATGGAAAAGCAGCTTTTATACATGTGCCGCCATTATCCAAATTGGTAACAGCAGACTTTCTAGGAAAAGCACTACAAATAATTATCTTAGAGATGTTAAAGCAGTGTAGGGAAAAAGAATGAATAAAAAGGATGGTTTACGGAAAACATGCAAGTTTCTCAGAATACAGTAAAATTATTCTACCTTCCTCTAAGGCAACCCTTAAGATTAAAAAAAATATATAGCGTGGGAGTGCAGAATTAAAATATGTTCCAAAATCCTACAATAACTTTAGCAAATTTTTCATTACATAAAAAACTTGAAATGTAAAACAAATTACAAACAAAGGAAGAAATGTAAACAATCTTTTAGTGGAACACCAGTGACTGGTGATTTATCTTGCTAAATGGTAACAAATTTACTTCTGATTTAGGATACAAGGAAAATTCTCGAGAAAATTGTATTTAAAACACTACCTTGCCAAACCCCCAAAGACTTGTGAAATGAAATGTCAAGATACAAATTGCTTTAAAAAGCACTTTGAAAGTTTGTTCCTGCTGTCCGATATGCAGGTAGACCTCCTACAGCTTACATAATAAATTGCAGTGATGTGCATGATTACGACCATACAAAATTACAACTTCATATATACACAAGGGAGAATTTTTTCTCCCAAGCCCAGCAGAATAGATCAGCCATACGAAAGCTCTCATTTGTAGAAAATCACATGCAATGCTCCCATCTTGTGAGCCTTTAAAATCACCCCCTACACACAGCAGTTTCCCTTTATATGCCAAACTACTGTTCCCTCCTGAAAAACTCACAAAGCTTTTCAGTGGTGACCCTTGCATTTGCTTTCAGGATGCATTAGCAGGAACCACGTTTGAAAGTCAGTGTGTTTTTAGGGAGAGAGCTGTCGTTTGGCAGGAAGGAGATGGTATCACTTCCTGCTGGTATTGTGCACCTGCGCATCCAAAGCAGGCTGTAAACGTCTCCTAATAATTAGGGATTACAACAGAAAGTGGATTTTTCCAATTTGGCAACAACAACAATCCAGTTATTAGGCTGGATTTTAATCACAAGAAAAGAACACTCACCCCATGCTCTAATGTCCATGCTGTCAATGAAAAAGGCAATACTTTACACAGTATAGCACAGGGAAGAGACTCTCAGGTCAGATGTCCCAGGCCATTCAGGGCTTTATAGATCAAAACCCAACAGCTTACGTTCCCACAGGAAGGGCATTTCTCAAGACAAGTATTGCTGGAATCCAAGCTCACACCAATAAAGGCATGGATCATGGTAGGACCATCTCACGTAAGAGGAAAAAATGACCTTTTGCTACACTGAGGGAAAGCGGAGTCTTGGTCACTGCTGCCGTTTGATCATCAAAAGCAGCTGGGAATCAGAATCCTTGATAACGAACAGCGACATGTTTTCAGCCAAATCTTTTCACTGCTCTCATCCACGTCTCATTTGCAGACAAACATGTTAAAATATACTTCCATACTACATTCTCTGGACTGGACGGGACACAGGCATGCAGTAGGGTGTCGCTGTTGCACTCAAAGCACCTCAGCCCATATTCTCCTTGGTAACCTCACTAATGGCTTCACACACACTCTGAATAATGAGGGAGGAGACTGAACAGCCATTGGGATGGGAGAAGAATCACCCAACTGGACCCTCTGGGATTTCTCCAAAGGAAAGATACAGGAACAACCTAAAACCAGGCCGAGCCGACATCCAGTATCATATCAACACCACCTCAGTGACAAAGACAGCAGATAGATATATCAGCACAGAGGCCTGATCTTTATCCAACTCCAAGCTATGGTCATCGTGCTGTAAGTGCAGTCTCTGTGTCATAAACCCTGAATGACAAGGGTCAAATGAGTCAAAAGCATGAAGATATCAACAGCTGTATTGCCATAACCTTTTCCATAGTCTTAGTAGAAAATGCACATAGGTACTGGTTGATAATTAGCCTGCCCGTGTCTAGAGATGGCTTTGAGCAGTGGCTGGACATATGCTTCCTTCAAAGAAATCAGCACCTTGCCTTCTTTAAAGCAGCCTACAACCTCCACAAGTAAAGCACTCAGTCTCCTGGGGCTTCAACAATCAAGCTCAGTGACACTGTCTGGAACTCTAACAGGGAAGGCCTAGCATTTATACACTACACGGATGTGATACCTTAAAACTGACCTGTCCTGCAATACAGGAGTATTTTAGTTAGCTTTTTATTATTATTATTATTATTAATTATTATTATTAACAGAAAAACTGTAGGGGGCAGGCTATCAACTACAGGAGAGGTGGAATTTTCAGTTTTCTGGGACTGTACTTTCTTTGCTTAAATTCGGGCTAGCAAATAACAAAAATCAGAAGACAGACAAATGCATACAGAATTCTTTTATTTAACTTAAATCATGTAGTACTGTAACTACTAGAAAAAAGCAGAGTAAGAGAAACTAAAGGAGCCATTCAAAATAGACAAAGTTTCTTTTTTTCATAATGTAAAGAATCCACAGTATATCATAATAACAGGAATAAATTCTTACAACAGAATATACAAAAACATTTTGAATTTTTTTTTTATCTACTGATTCATTTTAATATAAACACAGGAATTTCTTTAGGAATAATTTATACACAGCAAGTCTTTTTTTAATGTAATAAATTGGCCATGTTATTACTGTTTTAATTTTTTTTTTAAAAAAACTTTTTTTAAACAAGAAAACTTGGTAAATGTTGTATTTGCAAATGCATCAGTTCCATAGCGCTTTCTAGTTTTGCTTTTGTCCCAGAGGTAGACAAACTCTGGCCAATCCTTTCAACTCAAACCTCACCGGTTTAGAAAACAGAAAGATACTTCTCTAAGGCATCTAAACCATCCATAACCTTCAAAAGGCAGGGGAGGGGAAATGTTCAGTCTAATCTGGAAAAAAAATAGGATCTTCGGTATTCTTATTTAAATAAAAATAAATAGGATCCCTTCCTTGTTCATCTCAACAAAGCTCTAATGATGCCAGATATCCACATAAATTGTACAGGCTGCATACAAAACCATTGCATTTGAAGTGATAAGAAATCTGTAAACATAGTGTTCTTTAATTCAACTATGAAAACTGCCTTTCATCATGCTGTGTATTACACAGTCACATCCTTCAACCCACCTGGCAACAATAAGAAAAGCCAGTACTGAATAACACAACTAAGACTGCTTAGCAGCAATACCTATTCTGTTTCCATAACCAATGAGGTTCTTTCAATCCATTAACTGCACTATACAGTAAAGTGAAATGACCAGTTAAGATGATCCCACCCCAACCAGAGGGTTCTGGAAGACCAGGATACTGAAGATACAGAACATTTTCCCAACCTTTTTACTCACTCATTTACTGTACACTGGGACACAAAGCTTGGGGAAAAAGGAATGAACCATGAGTTGGACAAGTTAATGATCCTTTTTGGCATATTGTAAAGCTAGCTAGTAAACTGATACCATCAAAAAAAACCTGATCATACACAAACACACACAGACACACACGAAAGTGCCTTTAAATTATTTTATAGGCATTTATAAACTACAAACATTTTATAAAATTATTCTATGTATTATTATTCCATGTACTTACAAAATGCAATGAAACATTTAATTAGTTCTTGTAAACCAGATCTCTGTCAACTGACTACCCGTAATCTACTGGACTTTAAAGCCCTATTGAAAATGCTAATGGATTACTAATCAACATAATGCATACAAAAAAAGGTGACCACGCGCACATGCACACGTACTATTGATAGTCATATGGTACTTGCAAACAGACTACATGAGAGCTGATGCACAGCAATTCATATTGACCAATGACCTCTGTAAACCTCCTGGTAATGAATTTTCCTCCACAGTTGGGAAATTAAGAGGTTTATTTACAAGTACCAAATGATTAGAATGATTATGCCTGAGCCTCGATGCTGTCCCACATACCAAGCTCTGGAACTATCACAAACTTCTGCCAAGCCCCGTGTCTTTGTGAATATGTTTTTACATCCTTTGTTCTCATCCCTCCACACTACCATTCTCAATTCCAACTCACCTGGCTGAGTTTCTTAAAAGCACAAAAAGTAATTTAAATGCCTTTACTCAGAACAACCGGTCTTCTGGATCGAGGCACTCGCTGAGCCCCTGACTACCCCCAGTTCTGTATCTTCAGCACCTGTGGCAATTAATGTTTAATCTGCATCACCCTTAATTATTGTTTGCATCAACTACTTAGAGTGGAGCTGCAATATCCGGCTTTCACTGGTTAATAAGGAGTGGATCTCTTGCACTTTCCCCCATTGTTGCTTAGCCCAGTGATTAAATACATTGTTGACAAACAAAATAAAAAGAGTAACAGAAGCAAGTGTTACTTGTACTACTGGAATGAAAAGGGTTTTTAAAATATACATATATGTATATCAACAACAGGAGCATCATTCATGTAGGCTTGGATTGTACTTAACAACCCTCAGCAGTTCCCAGAGGATCTAATAGCAGTTCCATCTGGTGACCAGTCATCGTGGGCAAACTGGGCTTTTTATTGACACCAACAGGAGCATCAATGCAAACAAATCTAGAGTCATACATCACTGAGAACCAGTTTTAAAGAACCGAGGCATCACACCGAGAAAGAGGCTTGATAGAACATACGCTGGCCTCAAGTTATGCATCATACTTGGCTTCTGTATCTACTCTATTACCCCAACAAAAAGAATATCAGATTTAGTACCAAGCATATGATGCTTCTGTATTTATACAATAGTCACCTTCCTTTGCAACCAAACCACCTTCTGTACCACTGAAAGATTTAACAATGAGAAAATCAGAGGAAAAGAATGGCCCAAAAACTTAAATCAAAGTTTCTTGCTCCCTTAGTGATGCCAATTTGTTACTGATATCTTGGTACCATTTGTCAGAATGCTTGTTTTGTGGGTTTGGTGGGTTTTTGTTTTTGAATCATGCTCAGAAATGGGATTACTACAGTTTTATTCAAATACAGCTGAAGTTCTAAATTCTCCATACCAGTAAGCCAGTGGCCTCTCAGCAAAAGGAAGCATTACACGCCATTTTATGCCAATGTCAAGCCATAAATTCACCTTGTTCACATGCACAAACAATGTTATTTACAGTCAAAGGGAGGTCTTCATGAAAAACCCATGTGGATAAAGCTATTCAGAATGCACAAAACACAACAAAATGCTGTAGAAATCAATATGGAATTAGGCTAGAATTGTGAGCGGAGAATACAATGGTATTGTTAAGGTGGTTTGGTCCAAGAGAGATGACTGTGTCATCACACATGCATACTTTGTTTAGTCACGACTGCCTTTCGTTTAGGTGCTTTTGAAATGTTTATCATGATAGGGTACTAGATTGTTAGTGTTTTTTCCTAATATTTTTTGTAACCACCTACATAACAATTTAAAAAAAAAACATTAACTTGGACAGTTTTAACAAAACCCTCATAGCCAGCTGAAAGATCTGAGGATCTCCAGTTGTGGAAATCAATATGTGCAAGAGAGAGGAGCAGTCACTACACCAAAAGGTCACTGTCAAATTAGGGAAATTAAAAAAAAAAAAAAAAAAAGGGAAACCCAGTGAATCTGAAATGATGTTGGTTTTTTCTGGTGTTAGGGAGAAACACTCCCTGCAAAGACAAACTCTGCTGGACTTAACCGCAGCACTGTATATTCAAGAGGCCTTGTACATCTCAAAGTAGCCAAGTGCCACATTATTCAGATACCACAACTAACACCTGCATGAACAGCTGCCAGAATCAGAAAAAGAGAAACATTATACATCATCTTAATGGCAGGCTTGTGTTATGTTAGTACTGTTCGCTTGTAAACCAGTTAAGCACTGTCAGAGGGAAGTCAGAATTTGACGGCTGGTCCGTCAGAAAATCCAGAGCAAAGAAGTATGCATAGCGAGGGGGTTGGGAGGGACTGGATTTCTACTGGCATATTCAAATTTCCCATTTAATGTTTAGTTCTGAGAAATCAGGGCTCTCGCTAAACAGAAGCAGCAAATGTAAAGATCCCAAGTTGTAAACTCAGTGTAGTGTTATCATCAGGTAGCCTGTGACTTTTTTTGCCCTGTTTGATTTGGTCAAGAAAGCAATGCTACTGCTGTATGCTCCAATTGATTTTTAGGTATTGATTCAGTCAAGTGTCCTTTTGGTGCTTGTGGCATCTGAGAAAAATTGGCAAGAATGACTTAGCCCACTCTTTAGGATTAACAGAGAGGCCGTTTATTTCATTTTAACAACCCTAGACCTTCAAATATTGTAAACAATTGGCTTCCATAATGAATTTGATCAAATATCATTCAATCCCCTTACAGCGGTCAGCTCTGTCCCAAATCAGCAGAACACAATGGTTTTCGGCGCTATGACTGCAATGACAGTGCATTTAACAGTTTCTGAGACTCCTTAAAGAATGGTGGTCTTAAGTCAAATGATTCTCAGGTGTGTCTCCTCCCCCCTCCCCAAACAAACATCTTAAAAATGCTACCAAGAAAAGGGCAAACAGCTATAAAATAATGTAAGAACAACTCTCTGAAGTGACCCTTTGGGAAAAGTAGCTACCGCTTCTCTCCAAAACCTAGAGTATGTGGTTTGTAGAGTGATTGAGGAGTTACCAGTATCAACGGCATTTCTATCGGCTGTTGAGAAATGTGAGATGTATTTTTTTTATATATACACATATAAAAAAATAAGAGTGAGGTAGATAAATGTTTGAAAAAAATCAAAAACTGTCCCCCTGTCATACTTGAAAACCCTTATCTCAGTATTTAAATGTATTATGGGGCATCTCTACAGTGATTTAAACTGATATCACAAAAATAAATAAAAAAAATCCTACATAGAATACCTTTTTAACTTTTTTTTTCATCTTTTCTTTAAAGGGAAAAATAACTATGGGACAGAGGCAAGAGAAGATAGTGGGACCTAGAAACTACACAAGCAAAAAGCACTACAAACATTTTTTTTTTAAATCTCCAGTCACAACGAGCAATCAGTATATTTTAATTCTTTGTTCTTAATCAAAAAAATTGAACATTTCCATCCCAGAACAACCTCTTTACTGCCATCATTTGGTTGGATCAGTGCTAAACAAGGGGTTAGATGCTATAACTAACTTCAGAGGAGCACCGATTATGGCTCCTCTGTTTTAGACTTGCATCATGGGCCCCACAACATCCTCCTTAAACCCTGCCTCCTTGCCCTCCACATTCATAAAGCTTCCCCTGCCGAACAAGCAAGCTACTATTTCGCTTTTGTGCTGAAGTTTGGTCTATGGTCTGAGCAACAAGCTTATATTTGTACAGGTTTCCATAGCTGCTGCATTGAATTGCTTGCTAGCAAATCTGGTGGCCCCGATCCACTTGAGAGCACACTCATCCTCCCTGCCTGATCTCCACAGCATGCTATCATTGAGGCTCCTGGCAAATCGGGGGATCTTGAACAAGGTGCAGCCTCAGCCTAGTAGCTGAGATCTGCTAGATCAGAGCGCTGAATGGCCATCTACATCCAAATGCCTAGCACCGACAGCTCAACCAACGTAGACTAAACGCAGCTGTTGTTCATGGGATGGAAGGGTTGAAATATTCATTTTAAAAAACAGACACAAATGCCTGGTGTCCGCTGTTGTACCCAACAATTAAAAAAATATATATATATGCGTGTGTCACAACCAAAACAAAAGGCTAGGGAAGAAGGGGGGCTGACTCTTGTACAAGGATGAATATGAACACTGAACAAGAATGGACTCAATATGTAACCTTTTTTTTCTGACCTGAGTTTGTATCGTGCCTTGCACTGTAACAGACTCGCATGCTGCATGGGCAGAGGTTAGCGGAGGGAGGGAGGATAGAGTTAAAACCACCACTACCACAGCACCACTGGAGTGCTACTGGCTGTGTACCCCTTCTCCTCCGAGTCCCTTCAAGAGCTCTGTATCCCACACAGCCAAGATGTTGTAAAACAACTAATGGCGGAAAACAAGGAGGAAATGTATTTATAAAAAGGCATTAAACAGTTCATGGCAAATCGTGTTACAGGGATCAGTTACTAGGAAGTAGGAAGTAAAAGTTACACACTATAGTACAAAGCATAAGAAATTTGTTGGAGTAGGGGGAAGGGAAGGAGGGCAGACCTGAAGGTTTTCATAGATTAAATCCACAAAGATAAAGGACAAAAAAAATAGCAGCTTTTTTTCTGTACAGACATATAGATGAGTATTTGAACTGTAAAAAAGTTATAAAAGTGACACAAAAGACAATGTGTATGCAAATGATCCATGGTCTAACATAGAACTGCAAGACCTTTGAGAAGTCTTAATAACAGAGAAAAAAGGTCAACAAAGCGTCATATGCTTGAATCCGTTACTGCTTTTTGTCTTCTCCAATTTTTGTTTCGACATGTGTTTTCCTGCGAGCCTGAGAAGAAGGGCAGGCTGCAACGATGGAGATTCCTTCTGGTTCATTTCAGGCTGGTTTGCTGTTTTTGGCGTGCCGCCGACTTTTTGCACGAAATATATATGAGAGTGACAGAGAGAGAGAGAGAGAGAGAGAGAGAGAATGAATGTGTGTGTGATATTTGGCTCACCACTGCCAGTTTTGTCCAGAATTCTTGGTGGGGAAGGGCGGGTGGAAGGAAGGCAGTTTCTAAACCCCGCTTCCCCTTTCCTCTACATCACGAGAAAACAAATCACGTTTTGTCCAGTTTACAAAAAGATCTAGACAATCTGATTTTTTTAAAATACCAGTGTATGATTGAATGGAGTGTATTGGTCAGTATCTCTTTTAAATGAGCAGTTGATTACTGTGCTCCTTCCAAGCCTACAAAAACAAACAACCTCCCAGCCCACCCCCCATGAAACAAAACCACCACCCCAAAAAAGTTCATTTTTTTTTTTTTTTGGCAAAATTTGGCAAAGCTGAAAATGGTAACAACCTTGGACGAATGATGCCCCTTCTTTAATTCTTTAACGTTCTTAAAAAGGTCAGAGTAACATTAAAAATCCAGTCTTTTTCCGCCCCCCCTTCCAATTCTGGTTTTATAAAGACCTACAGTGTTAAGCAGGTGTTCCAAGGGCTAACGGGGAGCCACCTGGCCTGCAATTTCTTTGATCTGATAAAAGTGCTGTATGGTTGAACTTGCACAGAGATATGTTTCCCATTATGAAGCAGAGAGAGAGAGAGAGAGAGAAAGAAGAGACATCAGATCAAGTTTTCTGTTGCTATTAAGTGTTAACATTAGAGTTTTGAAAGGCTGACTGTGTGCCTCATTGAACAGAGTCCTTTACTGAAATAAACATCTGCTTGCATATTGAACAATGAAAAAACTAATGTGTTTACTGAAAAGAGGATTCTCCCGTGTGCAGCTACGGCAGTTCTGAAGATCCACTGAGGTACAGTAGGCTTTTGAATATATTTTCTTTTCTTTCTTTCTTCCCCCAACATGTGTGTGTTTGTGAGATTCTGGGTTTTAAGGATCAGCAGGCCGAAGACTGGGGCAAAGGTAAGGCCCGTTCGTTCTTGCGCCCTCCGTTCATATGTGCGTACGGCTGTCTCTCCTCAAAGCTGGCCCGCAGCACCACCACGCCTGGGCCGTTCTCAGCTTTGTGTCCTGAGTGCTTGTCAGAGGGTTGGAGGGTGGAGGAGGGATCTAAAGGAATGCTCTCCATGTTTTCAGTCTCCAGATCGAGTTCCTCGGTGTCTGGAGGCTTGTTCTCTTCGCTGTAGAAGAAGGAGACCTCTTTGAATGCTGGATCCAGCTCATCCTTAATGCTACCGATTATTTCCAGGAAGGAGGGCCTCATCTTGGGGTTGTACTGCCAGCACATCCGCATCAACTCAAACCTGGAATGAAAAAAGAACACCCTATAAAACCAAAAAAATTCTGGCAAACTAAATACGCATATGCAATTTGATATATTTACATAAATAAGTTCTTTTTGAACCCTGAAAGACACTCCATTCTGACTTTTCACACGGCAGCCACCAAATGCCTTTACATCCTGCCACTGCAAAGGTCCTGTTGCTTAATTGCATTCAACAAAAGTATTCATAATATGAAATACAAGCCTCCTAAAACCATAAATACCATCAGTGGAATTACAACCTGATCACTCTCCCCTCCCGTTTCAAATTGGCAAATTTGAATATGCTATAGGATACGGGAGAGATTCAGGCAGATCATTTGCACCAAAGTTATGGAGAAGATAGTTTAATAGATTTCAAAGGCCAGAAGGGACCACTGTAATTGTCTAGTCTGGCCTCCTGAACACCACAGGCCATTGACATTCCACCCAGTAATTCCCGCACAGAGCCCAATAAATTATGAATGAATTAGAGCATATATTTTAGAGAAACAATTAATCTTGATTAAAGGAAGAATGAGGAAGAAGTTACCTAAAACGGATAGAGAAGCTAAATAGACTGGCTCTTTACATCTTTCACTGCAGTGTTTTTCCAACCATGCACTCATTTTTGCAGTGCTTATGTGAATCGTCTCCAGTTTTTAAATATTTTTTGTACATTATGGAGACCTGCAGCACTCTCATCTCACTGTATATCACCTCTCTACCTCTACTCAACATTCTCCTGTGTCATTCTGAGACTGTTAGTCCTCTTTGCCACAACATTACACAGAGATCATGTTCAATTAACTACTCCGACTAGTTGGCACTTTTCAGAGTCAACGCTTTCTCAAATATAGTTTCCTGTCTTGTAAGTCTGGCAAGCAAGCAAGAAAGCAAGAAAGAAAAAGAAAAATCATATCATGTCAAACTCCTGGAAAGTAAAAAGGTGATACCCTGTTTTCTCAGAGACACAACAATCACCTTGAATGCCTCGTACATCTGAATGCTGCTGCCCGTTTTTTTTTAAACTCTCGATTTTTATTTTTAGCCGGCGATGCAGTCATATTTTACAGATCACTTGTTTTAATACATCTGTGGTTATATCTGCCAGGACAGCATCCCACACTGGCAAAACAAAACCACAAGATGCGACAGCAACACACGCATAATGAAAATAGTGTTTTTCATGACATTGCAAGACTGGTTATTCCTCTCAGATCAGTCTGCACTTTGAATGCAACACAACCCAGTATTTCACCCTCACAGGGGCAAGGATGTCTCTTGTTCTTATGGTACAAACAGGCTGTGGGCAACACTATGAGAAAAGGAAAATAAATATAAAAACTTCAAGCCACTGCACTTGGCAACACAGGTCAGAAAAAAACATGCAATCTGGTCCAAGCTGTAAGTTTTACTATACTGAAGGAGAGATCGCAAAGTATGAAGCAAATCCAAGCATCCTTCAATCAAGACCAGACAGAGTACAGAACACACACTAGAAAATACATAGTAGAGAACAATCCTAGAGCAGCACCCAGAAGAGTGATCTGGGGACCCATTAAGATTTTTCTCTCTTTCCAAGAGTGGTCTTGTTGTTAAGGCAACTAGATCAGGACCCAGGCACCCTGGGTTCAATTCCGAGCTCTGCTAGACTTGCTGCCAGATCACATAATCTCTGTACCTCAGTTCTGTAAAGCAGGGATAACGTTTCCCTGGCTCACAGAGGTGCAGTCAGAATAAATCCTTGAGTTTGAGGTGCTCAGATACTACAAGGAATTGTCCATAAATTATGTTCCATTTTTGATTATTTTCAAGATCCACCCATCCCCTTGCAACACTCAAACATACACTCACGCAAAATTAAGGTCCACCTGGATGTGTTACATAATTTATGGATAGCTTCCAATGGTTTGGGGGCAACTACTCGTAGTAATAGCAACATGGATTTCAACTATGCTAATTAAACAGCCTAAGCCTTTGAAAACAAGACTATCCTCAGAGATATGACTTACTTATATAAAATTTTAACCTTGCAACATGGATTTCCTAGATCATAGTCAGCATTCCTACTCCCCAAATTATGTCATCTATGGGCTTCGATCGATATATAAAACATCCCAAAGTTAATGAAGGATTAAAGAGAAATAAATCAGATGTCCAAGAAGGCATTTAACCCTCTGCAAGCTTGGTTCATGCCTACTCCTGACACAGACAAGTCAAATCAAATTGAAATGCCTATAAAAGTGTTCCCTGTTATATAGGTTTAATATTAGAGTCATCTGGGCTGAGGAGAATCCACTTTTGAAAATACATTACCAAAGTAACTATTTCAGAGGAAATACATTTTGATTTTTAAAGAGATGAACACTGTCAGGTTAAAAATCTGGGGCAAGAGCCTCACCCCGGCTCCTTCATGCCAGAGCAGTGTAAACAGGCTCTAAACCCCCACATCTGGGCCGAGACTACTACCCAGTATGGACACTAAGGAAGACAGTGAGAAGCTGCCTCCCGAGGACGCCCTCACAGAAACATGCTGGAGGTGGGAGCATATATTGAGATGTGACCACAGATAACAGTACTGTGGAGATTCCAGGCAGTGCTGTGGCCTGTAGGAAAGCCCAGGGAAGCTCCATAATTTAGAAGGGCCCCTAGGTTTGTCAAAATTATGCTAGGATGTCCTCTGGTCTCCAGAGCAGGCCAGGATTGGGACAGTACAAAGGTGACTTAAAGATACTATAATCCTCAATACCCCAGTAACTCAAATTAACCTCAAGTAAAGAATTTTCAACATCCAATTTACTTTTCACCATTTCCTCTGTTTATTTTTTGCAGTATATTCCGCATGCAAGGAAAACAGACTAGCTAGTTTCACTCTTGTTCTCATGCACTCACTCATCTCTTCACCCAGGGTTTTCTGCAATACCACCCTCATAGTCATGGGTACGTACTTCCAAAAAGAAACAAAATCAACACCCAGTAAATCTGCTTCTTGTCAGTAAGGGAGAGAGAGACTTGTGGGAGGCACTGATACTATGGAGAAAAAAATAGATAAGCTAGCTCAGGGTAGGCAAATGTTTTGGCCTGAGGGCCACACTGGGGTTGCAAAACTGTATGGAGGGCCGGGTAGGGAAGCTGTGCCTCCCCAAACAGCTTGGCCCCCGCCCCCATCCGCCCCCTCCCATATCCCACTCCCTGACTGCCTGCCCTCAGAACCCCCAACCCATCCAACCTCCCCACTCCTTGTCCCCTGACCATTCCCTCCTGGGACCCCCCCGCCCCTAACCACCCCCCCAGGGACCCCACTCCCTATCCAACCCCCCGCTACTCCCTGACTGCCCTGACCCCTATCCACACCCCTGTCTCCTGGGACTCCCATGCCTGTCCAACCCCATCCAACTGCCCCGTCCTGTCTGTCCACTGACTGCCCCGAGACTCCCCGCCCCCTTACCATTCCGGAGCCAGCAACAACGCCGCACGGCCAGGCAGAAGCGGCGAGCCAGAGCACTGGCAGCGCGACACACTGAGGCTGTGGGGGGAGGGAGGGGCCAGGAGCTAGCCTCCCCAGCCGGGAGCTCAGGGGCTGAGCAGGACAGTCCCACAGGCCGGATGTGGCCTGTGGACTGTAGTTTGTTCACCTCTGAGCTAGATACTATGCTGCCATGTTTGGGTTGCAAACAGCTTGGGGTAAATGTTTAAATCGAAACAAAAATCATCTTCACTGAAAAGTTTCTTTTAGTTACAAACATATTTCTATTAATACTAGGTTGGGCACAACTTGATATTATCAAGAACAAAAATCAACTACCAGATTATATCCCTTTAATGCAGAGACTAAAAGTAATCTAGCAAAACAATCTGTAGCATGAAAAAAAATCACGTAAACTGCTAGCCGCTGCATCACAACATACATATACAAATATAATTTTTTTAATTTTGAAAACCTTTTTATATTTAGATTGAAGTCAACCTACAAAAATGTGTCTTCCTCTCCCCTACAAAAGAAGAGAAAGTCTGTGACACACACACACACACACAATACACACACAAATATATAAAAACCATTTCTGTTACTTCATTTGCTGTTTACTCTCCAGCTGACTGCCATATCCCTGAATAGAAGCATCAGCTGGGGCCAAGAACACTGGATATTCACTGGCTCAGAGCCCTGCGGCCTGGGGCAATGCTACGGAGATACCACAAGCAGTGAAGTAATGCATGTGACATCAGGACAAACAAGAACATGTGATGTTTCTTTTAAGCCAGTCCAGAATCAAAAACCTTAAGAGTGCTCCCCATAAAAGGAAGTTTTTTTTTCTTCTTGGTTTTTTTACTCTGAGGGATTGGAGGCCTTGTTTACACTATCTCAACAAGATAACTTTCCAGTAGACAATTGGAAGAACTGATAAAACTCTTGTTATTTTAAATACCTATGTTTCTGAGGGATGGCAAGCTGGGCCTGAGAAGTTACAGCAATCACCAAGCAGCAGAATATTAAGTGTCCTTGAAATTAATTTTCCACTTTCTGCTTACACAAAAATGCAGTAAAAGTCATTGTGCTCTCTGCACTGGGGCATTAAATAGATAAATTGCCAGAAAAGCCGTATTCCTTTTTAATATTTTGAGCGACTAACAGAGACCATAATTAACTCAATATATATTTGTAATATGCATCAGAGTTAATGCCTTATGACAGGGTTTGATGACAACTAGGAACTCAGAAGGAAGAGTAAGGGCTGTTACTATCCCACTGCCCACTACCATCGTCTAAAAAGCAGGAATGACCCTCTGTATTTGTCTTAAGTGGCGCAAGCGGTAGATTCTGGCTCTAAAATGAGCCGTAACCACAGAAAGCAAAAATCAGAACAGTTTAAACTGGCTGGTAATCTAAGCTACAGATGAGAGACGCCAGTGTTCAACACAGTCTTACTTCAAACACAGAATTCTCCACCTCAACTAAACTAACTTTTAAAATCCCAGTGGGAACATGCTGTCTATGAGCTTTAACAGTAACAAAACTCCTTGATGTAAAGTCGCAGTGTGACACACAGCATGCTGTTATTACAACTGCAGTATATAAGATGCTACTTAGGTGACAAAAGGAGGAAAAGCAGCAACACATCTCCTAGGTCAGTGTTTCCCAAACTTGGGATGCCACTTGGGAGCAGCGAACCGCAGCCAGTGGGAGCCACGAATGGCCGGACTTGCGGACGCAGCAGGTAAACAAACCGGCCTAGCCCAACAGGGGCTTTCCCTACACAAGCAGCATCCCAAGTTTGGGAAATACTGATCTAGAAGTTAATGTCTCTCTATTGCTAGAGGGCAGCAAAGCATATCAACATACAAGCATAACATCCATCCAAGATGGAACCTCAGAGCTTCTTGGGGTGGGTGGGTGGGTGGGTGTGAATAGCCCTGAGCATTATAGTAACACAACAGTACATGTGAGCAATCTGGATAGTTAATGTTATAGATAATTATTAAGCCAGGTCAAGGTGGGTTTTCCTGTGTAGCATTTTACCCCCCTCCATCCTTTTCAGGGAGCCTTTGTACTACACTGTGCCCAAAGGGTAAACATGTAGGCTGCCTCCTCAGACATCAACCACACACCATTTTATTTTAGCTGCTTTCAAGACATACAGATTTGAAGAAGGAGGCCCCATGGGTACTAAGTTGCATCTTGCGGTACGTTTATAATGCCTGATTCCTAGCTCCTCTTCTGGCCTTGCCATGTACACTATGCTGAGCGCAAGTGTACTGACTTTCCTGCAGCAGACTGACTTAGCTGAATTGAAGATTAAAATATCTTCCATCTACAGGCAGACGAAATTAAGGTTGATGCATCTCTGTGGTGACTGCACTCTACAACAATTCCCAGTGGGGCAGACGTGCCAGGAAACACAATGCTTTGAAAGAAAAACCTTACAGTCTTAAGGGTCAAAACCAGAGAGGAAAAGATCACCACACCTATCCCCCTCCACCTAAAAAGGAACTTCCCGCATTCGATATGGGTCTTCACAGAACGCTTGCCAACAATTGCCTTGCATAAACTGAGGATGTGCAATGAGACTGGTACTGAATCCCAGGGCCATCTGTGCCTCAGTACAATGCACATAAATGTACTTTCCAAGGATTTTCTTTTTCCTGATGTACCCGTTGATGACCAGAAACAGGATATACAGCAGTGGTTCTCAACTGTTTGTATTGGTGACCCTTTCACACAACAAGCTTCTGAGTGCAGCTCTCCTTATAAAGGAAAAACACTTTTTTATATTTAACACTATTATAAATGCTGCAAGCAAAGCAGGGCGTGGGGGTGGACATCTCGCGACTCCCCTCACCTAATAACCTCATGACTCCCAGTTTGAGAACTCCTGATATACAGGGAGGACTAAAGGCAGGGGAAGAGAAATCTCTGCATACTGACCATTCCGCTTTATGTACCCATGGTGATATAGAAAGAAGAGCTCACTAATTGGAGGGGTTGCAACCAGGCTTGTCGAGAGAAATGTGGGGCCCCAGTACATCGTATTCACTTGGATGCCATCCTCTCCCGTTTCACTTTATTTAAACGGATGTTATAGACATTTTGGGAGCCCCTCTGACCTCAGGGCCGATGTACCATTGCCCTCTCCTTCCTCCTCACTCATCAGCCCTGGCTGTGGTCATGGGACATTGTTCGGTAATACTGTTTTATGGTACATCTACATCTCGCGTTGATGGGCTGCAGCGTGGGCAAGGGGGGGACGTGAAGAAACGGCTCAGCAAGGAGTTACCAACTCCAAATACGCTCACTGACAGCCAAGCAAATGTCTGTGTGTGGAGCTGGGTTAGGGCACATTTCTGGTGCTTTCATGAGGATATGACCAGACTGAGGAGTCCGTTGAATGTGAAAACAGGGCAGGCTGCGAGGGAGAGTGGGACAAGTCCCTGAAGTTTCAGAAGTTAAAAGCACTTTTAATTTCCTGCATTTTAGAAGATGCAGAGGCATTTTATGCACAATCCAATCTATGAGGCATCATTTACCTGTCTTTCCCTGCCAGGATAGATTCTACTTTCCTTCTCCTCCCTGGCGGAGAGGGTTGGGGGAGAAAGATTTTCTCATTGTGCAGGGAGATAGAATAGATAACTTCTTATGGTCCCTTCCAGCCCTATGGTTCTATAATTTCTATCCATATGCCAGATTAATGCAGAATTTCTAATGCTAAATCCCTTGCCAAGTTCATTCCCATTGTACAATTTGCTTTCCTACTGCTGCCTGAAACAAGATCACCTTACCTAGGTCTCTCTGCATGCCTAGCCCCTGCTGTATAATTCCCATAATGTCAAGCATAATTTCAAAGCCATCTGACTGCCAGGAATTCTCCACAGAATCATGGAAGGGAAAGAATGTGAGATGGGGGCATGAGATGGCAGTCAGACCTCCTCCTCCCATCGCCCAGGGCCCATCCTCCTCCAACAACAAAACACTGACTGTCATCTGAAACCAAAGCAAGTCCTCCAGCCAGAGGCTCTTTTCCTAAGAATCCCAAGCAGCTGATGCCCGTAAGTGATTGCATCCCTTCTGTAGGCCTCCAACAAATTTCAGTAACTGTAAGACACAGCATTTCCTTCCAGAAAGCTAGTTTGGGAAGCATATCAAAGCAGTAAGAGACTGAACAACTGAAACTACTGTACACAAAACCCAGCAGAAGTATGTTAACAATGTAAAGCAAAAGGCTGAAGCCTGTTATAGCTGTAGAAGCTCTGGTGCAATGAGACTTGATTAAATGCTGATAATAGAACTGGAGAAAGCTATTTGGACATTTCTTTCTCTTTAAGCTTACAGGAAAGGAAATTGTAAAGGGAGGAGAAAATGTTGACTTCAATGCAATGAGTGCTATCAACTGTGGTAATGGGTCCAAGCTGCTCCGGGAAGAAGAATCATTGCATTATTTTATCTGCATGCTTAATTGGAAAGCTTGGATTCCAAAGGGTTAATTCATAAATTAGTTCAACTGTCCCAAACTCTTGCTTTTCTCTTTTGATATCCAACCACATTATTTTAAATCAAACAGAAAGGTTTAAGACAGACTACTCGGATAAACTCCGCAAACAGAAATATTTATTTTACACAATTTATATTTCCTTGGATATAGAAAACAAGAGCTTTAGTTGCTTATTTGAGAACCTAACTGTAGCTAATGTGGGATTCTTGCTACTAGCCAAGTTATTTTAAGACTCATGTTCAGTTTACAGGGACAGTTCAAATAAAAACTAGCACTGCTAGAACAATCCTTCATACTGCCTTTTTAGTTGCTTATTTGGATTTACATGGGAGAAGAGAGAGGAGAGGAGAAGGGAGGTTACATAACCAATGAACAGTAGAGGTCAGAGCGAGGCTGATCCATGAGTAAGATGGAGCCCATTCTTCAAGAGGGACTGTGGAGGCTTCCAGTAGTTATACCACAACATCAGTGAATTAAAAACAATCCCATCAGCTCACAAGAGTATGAACGTGTCTCCCAACTGCCACCAAACTCAAGCCCATAATTTTATTTAACACACTCATTAGAACATTATCTATGTATCAATGTTCCACTACAATGAGAGTTGGCTTTACCTTGGTAACTCAGCATCACAGTTTAAAGAGGACATCAAATCTAGCTCAAAAGTGAAAAATAAAGATGACAGGCGATACTTACAGCATATCAGGACAGTTGTCTGGTTTCTCCAATAAGCCCCCCTCCATCACGAAACGAAGAACTTGCTCATTGGACATGCCTTGGTATGGCTGCTCTGCTAATGTTGCAATTTCCCAAAGGACAACTCCAAAGGACCTGGAAAACAATTACGACTTAAGTGTTACGCAAACAAGCAAGATTTTGGTTTAGAATATGGCGGGGTGTTTTCTTAAAATCCTCCACCAACTTGACTGCTCAAGATACTGATAATATGGTAAGAAAACGTTTGTTTTGCTAAGCCACCATTATAGCTCTAAGTTGGTGGTGACCAAAAGCTGTTGACATCAGATAGCTACTTGGCTGCTCAATGTTAATGAGTTTGGTGGGCTCTGTCTTGGCTCCGCGTCAACAAAAACCATCATTGTTCTTGACTCTAACTAGCAGTCTAGCTACTTTGTCAGCGTAAGTGCCAAGTGGAGAAATGGCAAGGAAAATGGACTCCATTCTCATCTTCACTGGTGCACCTTCCAAGTTCAGATGTGAGGTGCATTTGTGGGAGGGAGTGTAAAGGAGACAGCAGTGAAGAGACTTGTACCGTTGCTGCTCATGTCCCGTTTCTGGTGTGTAGAGGATGTGTGTCTCCACGGCTGTCCAGCAGACAACCCTTCACTAAACTCTTTATAAAAATAACCTTAAAACAGTGTAACTCTTTTAGCATAACAATTACACTTGAATATAAAACTGCTGCGGTGACAGATCAGGCTGAGCCTGAAAGGCCACTGAAATGATGAGTGCAACCCTGACGTGAAAAAAACCAAACCCCCAAAACAAATCAGGACATTTCTTCTCTCTTATATTCAGGTACTTCCGGCAAATGGGGAACGAAAGAGAGCTCAGGAAGACAAGCATGTAGGAGCATAGCCCTCCTCTGAAGGCAGCTGCTTTTTCCCTTTCATTTTGTCTGACATGCTTCAACAACAGAAACACTGAACAGTAAAAAACCCTGAGTTTTTCCCACTTCAGTCATTACATGGCTACCTATTAAAATGTATGCTGCTAAGCCTGCAAATGCCATATGGTTTGTTCTCCATATAAAAACCTGCTTGTGGCACAGGAATACTTTTTGGTTAATACTGGTTTCCCCGTTTGTCACTCTGCTTTAGGCTCTCCCATGTGCCAACTTACAGATGCAATGCAAACATCAAGACATATCTGAGACATGACAGCAACCAATGTAACTCGCTTGCTTTAGAGTAGATGTGGGGAAGATGCCTGGGTCTGTTTAATCATATAGGATGCAAATATACATCTTTCCAGGCCTCTTGCACCAAGAGCCAACGCTGCACTACGAAGATCGATTTACAACATTTAAACCATCTTGGGAAGCTCAACTGTCATTTTGCAAGATACAGGGAACCTATCTACAGATCTGCAAAAGGATAGTAGGAGAAAGGTGTTGATCTAGTAGTGTGAGCTGTTCATTAGGTAATAGAGACAAGTATAGTTATTATTTAGAAGCACTTGTGAAAAATGTTACGTTTCTTTTCCGTAACAATCTTACACAGAACTAAGCAGTTCCTTCATGTAATTAAAGATAAAATTTAACATTTTTATTGCCCTGATATGCCTTCAGAAATTCTTAAAATGTCAGTTTAGTAAGCTAACATGAGATCAAGATGGACAGTAGTATCAACAATCTCTACAGGACAGAAGCATCATCACATTTACACACTGTTGAGCAGCAAAGAACAATTCTATGCTTTCAAAATCAGATCCTTGTTTTCACCACTACTGCACCCAGCCCAACTTGCTATAGGGAAGCAAGGATGCGTGGGCTAGTAGTAAGGTTTGTGTTGTGAAAACAGGAGTTCAATATTATTAGGTGGTTATGGTAGAGTGGTTTTACATCTCAGGTTATCCACTGTATCTAAAATGGGTTCTTGTTTAAACCAGAAATGACTAAAGGGTTTTGCAACTATGCAGTTACACTTGGAACAAAGCAAAGCAAAAAAATCTCTGCTCCACTTCTTGGTGCCTTACTGCTATTCCGATAGCCACAGGAAAGAGGCTACTAAGTTTATTTCCTGAGTGCTACTACAGCACTAGCGATTACATTGCAAGGAACAAACCTGCATTGCTCCTTTAAAACAGTTTAGCAGATCTAACAGAAATTGTACATGGAAAAGATCTATCATACAGAAAGACACCTTGTGGCTCTGGATCCCAAAAGGTCCTGCATTAATTTTAAGATCTTGGCCCTCTTCTTGCAGTCCAACAAAAAGTCTTCCCTAGTTACCTCATTCCTCAGTCTTTAAGAACAACAACAAAGTGAATTACCAAACTAAACCCTCGCCCTTCAAACCCTCCAGACACTTTTACAGTTTGCCATTCCACCTGACAGCTTATAAATCCTGACGTCTGGCCATTTGCAGTTTTCTCATTTTGACATTTGGCTTCTAACAATGGCATTTAAGAATGTGGAACCTGATGTCACAATATACTACCAGAAAGGCAGAAATATAGTCTCAGTATTTTCATTTTTTTGGAAGCAAGAAAAATACCCACAAAAAAATAGCCAAACAATATTGTTTTTATGAAGCAACTTCAAAGCCTGAACACTGAAAAGGAGAGGTCTTTAATGGGTAGCATCTGGTCTGCTCTCTATGTTATTTAAAACAGACTGGAATGGCTGTTTTACTCACAAGCAGATCAAATAACAAGACACTGAGTATTTCATGACAGTGATAAGTTGGGCTTCAATGCTTTTGAGATGTTCAAATCTGCTGAATTTAATTATTTTGGATATGTGTGATTGAATGTGCGGGTATGAAATATACTCAGCCTATGGATACACATTGTGTATACAGACACACACCACTATATTCCCCATATTTAACCATTTCTTCATACCTTGACTATTATACCTGCAAAGGAGGATTTAGAAAATCATTTATGTTGTTTCTAGCATTAGACATTAAATAATCCCAAAGGAAATATTTTAGAAGTTTTAGTTTTTCCTAACGTCCTACCTAAACCGCCCATTGCTTCTTGTTCTCTCCTCAAAGGTTAAGGAGAATAATTTGTCTCTTTGTAACAACTTTTTATATACTTGAAAACTGTTATCTCCCCAATCAGTCCTCTCTTCTCCAGACTAAACAAACCCATTTTTTTCAGCTTGCCCTCATAGATCATGTTTTCTAGACCTTTAATCATTTTTGTTGCTCTTCTCTGGACTTTCTCCAGTTCGTCCAGATCCCTCTTGAAATGTGGTGCCCAACGGTGACAAACTATTCCCCAAAGGTCATTTCTTTCTCTGGGTGAGTGTTATAATTTTTAACACTGAATAGGGAGTTACAGAAAAGTATATGTAATCAGCTCCCAAAAATTCTTTCCAAGGAAGCAAAGATCTATTTCTCAATGCTTCTGGAATTGGAAGCTATGCACTCTGAAATATGCTCATTCACATAAACACCACGCCTGAATATTTCTAAGCTCTAAAGTTCCTCTTGTAAGAGCCGTAGTATGGTACCACAGAAATGACAATTTCTATTTTTACAAGCAGAAGTCTGTTATGCCAAAGAAATAATCTTTTTTAAGGTTGGTCTTTTCCAGCCTCGTCTTTGGTGATTTGCTTTCCCCCTCCACCCCTTCTTTTGCAGCTGCTGCTAAGATACCTATGTTTTGGGATTACATGGTTGTGCCACTGTTGAAGTGAAGTAGTGTTTGTTTAACTTTGCTTTGCATTGAGTAATGGATTATATAGCTCTACAGTGATGCCTATTCTCCCTCTGCTCCTCACAACACTGCTGTGGTAAAAAAACACACACTTGTTTTGTGCCACTGATATTTAAATGGCAGAAGTGGCTGCATTTTAAGCACTCATAAAACTTTCTGAAGTGGTATTTCTAAGGACACCGATATGTGGCAGTTAGATAACACATGAGCGCACACCTCGCCAGTTTGCATGTATTGGAGCACTAATTTACTTCCGATGATTAAATTCATGCCCTGTCTAGAATTTTTGTCTGTCCATTTGGGTTTTGTTCAAGCAATATGCAGTTTAAGTGGTAGTTTTAAAGAGAAAAGCTAAGCAAGTGGAATGACCTGGATCATTTATCTACCAAGGTGTAAGAACTGATGAACTATAGTCAGTCCTTGACGTAAGTGACAGCTGAGAACCACTGGTGGATTTAGAAATTATTGATCGGCAATAAGAATGGGTCAAAATCGTGTTGTTCTGCTCTTCAATCTATACCAGCTCAATTCCAGATGGTTCAGTGTGTTTAGATTTTATGGATAATATATTAAACTGAAGTTCTGTCTACCCTGTGAGGCCTTCACTGGTCCCAAAATACCTTTTTTGTGTGTAATAAGAGTAAGCTAGCAATCCACTCCTTTGTCATGTTAGCTGGTTGTCACCCTCTACCCAGAGGAGGCTGTTTTCAGTGGTGCTATTTATGTACCTAAGTTGTAATAAAAGGTGTATAGGAATGCAACCATTACTGCATGTACAACAGCACGCGGCTAAAATGGCAAATTTAACTTCTACAGTGATTGCTTTTCCCTACAGTAGTTAGAGGATTTGGCTGGAATCAGTCTGTGTCATTTCTAAGCAACACACATTTTCATAGGTTGAAGGGTTAGTAGCTTTATAAAGAAGTAATGAATTATGCCAAAAAAATAAACCTCTTGCTTTCCTTTGTCATAACTTCAGTGATAAAACTTTCACTCAAAGCTGATGCTGTGTAGAACTGCAATCCACTGACTGCAAAACATCCAAGCTGTTTAAAAACCATATAGTTTACTACTTAAATAATTTTTCTACCAACTTCCAGACATTTGGAGGCAATCAACTGCCAATTCTGTAACACACCAGCTGTAAAACCTCTTGCTAGGAAGGCAGAGAAAACAAGAAAGACTTAGAAATGTAGGTTTGCCAGTATACATTAAGCTCTTGCCAAGCCCTCCATTTACTTTCAGAAGCTGGGCACCTATCCTCAAACCTTTGAGCGGAAAAAAAAAAAAGTTATTCCCAAAGTATTTTTTTTCTAAAAGGCATATTTTGATTTCCCCTGTACAGCTCTATTATTAACTCTATTATGCAATTTTTTTTCTTTAAAGGATCTTGTAGTATTGAAGTGAAACAGTATGTAAAAACTAAAGGGGAAAATACATAATGGATGATTCCAAAGAATAGGTCAGTGCATTCTAGCTTCTGTACTTCCTATGTAAGAAAACAGTTATGTACACAGAAGAATTTGATAAGAATCAGGTCAAAGAATCAGAGTGTATATTTGACACCTTTCAATGCTTTTCTCAGACGAGGAGGACTGGAAATGACCATGTTTCTTTTCTGGGTAAGTATAGTCAATAGGCCACAGATTTTTGATGTGAGTGGTTCATTCCCTATCCCTGAAGGAAGCACATATCCTCTCCAATCTCTGATTATACCTTCAGTCTCAGGCAGACACCTTTTAATGGGAACATGCATCTGAGAACAGAATATGGGATAAAGGGTTTCGGATGGACAATTTGCAATGGGGACAGCATAAACCAAGTGACTCGTGGTCAGTAAAATAGGCGGGGGAAAAGCAGAGCCTTTGAAGACTTAGTAGACCTTAGGTGTTTGTTTTTATCCATAAAAATCTGATGGAGGCTAGAAGAAGAGTATCTAAACTGTTTTTAAAAGCCCCTGTTTTGTTACCAGACGTCTGAATGTGTTGTGAAGACTCCATCCTTCAGTGACTCTGGGGACATCCAGCGCACAGGAAGCAAACCTTTCCCTCCTTTCCGATAGTAATCTGTCTCGTAGATATCTCTGGTCATGCCAAAATCTGGAAGGTAAGGGAATAAAACGTCTCTCTCTACAGGCCAGGATTATTAACATGTCCCAAAGAACCTGCCCAACCAAGAATCACTGCTTCAACACAAAATATTTGTGATTTGTGAGCATAATGGTTTACTTCATCAGAGATATACTGCACACACACACACACACACACACACACACACACACACACGGTCCCCCAGGGTTTGGTCTCACTCTCACTGAAACCAACAGGAATCTTCCCATTGATTTCTCTGGGAACAGAACTGGGTCATGAGTACGTTTGAGTGGTTGCGTTTATAGGAGTTCTTGGAATACTGTAGGGTCAGGGCTAGCATTGCACAGCTCAATAGAAGAGCAAGAACAGTTCCTGCCTACTCTAGGGACAGCTCTGGCCAACGCCTTCAGTTTATCACGTTCACACAAATTCACACTCAGGACAAAATAAGCAAAAATTTTTTTCAATATATCTACATGATGACAAGCTGGGTTCTTTGTATGCTGAATTCTGATTCTTTTCCCCCTAAAAATCCAAGAAGAAACTTGCACTTTTTATCAAACCACTTTTATCTCATGACTTCAACTGGATTTTATTTTTTGGAAATAAACCCCTTCTTCCCCCAAAAGCTAATTCAATTTCCTTTCATATCTTCTAGTTCAGAGCTCATGAAAGACTATGCTGTTCCTTCCCAGAAAGCTCAAGTAGGTAGGTGTTGAACTTGGACCAAATCCCTGATAGTGAAAACTCAGATGGACTTAACTATAAGCACATTTAAGTGAGTCCTCAGGTGGAACACATTCATCCCCCAGAATCAAATACTCGGCTTAGTAACAATTTAAGGAAATTAAGGTGCCTTTTTCAATGCTAACCATAGGATTATACTGCCATTTCATCTGACTTTAAGGGGGAGAAAAAAAGAAAAAGCACCTCCAATTTTTACAGTGAAGTCTTCAGCCACCATGCAATTCCTTGCAGCGAGATCCCTGTGCACAAATTTGTTGGCGTTGAGGTATGCCATGCCGTCAGCAATCTCTCCTGCCATCTGAATCATCTTCTTCAGAGTTGGAGGAGACTGGCCTGGCTTATTCTGAGCAAGAATAAGTAGGTAGAAGTGTGAGGCGGAGGGAAGAAATTGTTTCCACTTCATAAACTGCACCCACATAAAGCTTGGTTACAATTAGCTCCTGTATAGCAGCACATTCTATTTTGGGGAATAGAAACAAGTTTTGCTTTAAACGGGTCATTTTTTGCTATTCAAGTTCTCCTAAAAGTTTTAAGAAATAACCTTCTTGCATTACTTCAGAATTCTATACTGGAGTGCACTACTATCAGCATAAACAAAACAGAAAATGTTACAAGATACTGTTAATTATTTCTCCTGACGTGACGCCTCTTGAATTACTTACATATTCCTGCAAAAGGGGGGGAAAAAGCCGTTCAGATAATTTTTGTAAAATAGATTTGCTCATGATCATCAACAAAAGGTATATGCAGCTTTTACTACCATAGCTATTAGCTGTACTATGCTGGAGGGCAACATTTGAGATGGTTGCATATACCTCAGCACATCACACTATGGTTTAACATCTGCCAGTGCAAATTTGACTAAGACTTATACCTCCAGCTACAAGATAAGCAGTGTTGGATAGTGGGTTGAGCAGGAAAGTAGAAGGCAGGACTCCTGAGCAGATCAAATCACTAAAGTTTCACTGTGTGTGTGGGTGGGGTGGGTGTGTTAATGATACTTATCTATAGTTGATGGTGTTTGGGTTTATTATGATTGTTCAGCACTTTAAAATGTGTGTCACATGTTTATTATTATAAGTCTCTCCACTCCTTCTCTGGGAACCCTTCCAAATTCCCCAATTCCTAAATGGAATGGATCTCACAGCAAAAGACCTATAGGGATGGATCTAAGGAAACCTGGAAAAATTAATCCACCTGAAGGCATGCAATTATTATACCTTACTGACAGCAAGGGCCAATGTAAGCTGGAACTTTTGTGGAAGGGCCATGACTGTGTGGTGAAATCAGTGGCTCAAGAACTTGTGGCAGTAAGTCAGGAAGGAGTCAATCCACTGCATCTCTCCAGAACAATTAGTTAAATATGAGAAGCACTGTAAGATACAGTAACTCCTCACTTAACGTCATCCTGGTTAACGTTGTTCAATTGCTGATCTATTAGAGAAACATACTAATTTAAAGTTGATTACAGTGTTGTTTGGCTGTGGGGGCTTGGAACGAGGGTGGGCCGTATTCCCCCCCATGAGCTCCCTTCCACCCCCACACTAGTGCTTCCCACCTGCCAGCAGCCCTGTGGATCAGCAACTTCCCCTCTCTGTCTCAGCACCTCCTGCTCACAGCAATCATTTTTCAAGGTTGAGGGAAACCATAAAGCAGCATGCAGAAGAGAAAAACAGACTAGGCAATACTCCTTTTTGGTCATTCTCTTGTTTATATCATCACTGCTCCCTGTCTCCAAAGTCTACTGAATTTCGTTACTTTTGCTCTTGATAAGCTCTTCAATATGACCCAGGACCTGTACCTTGATAAAAAAGCCTTGGTCTCAGTGCTCAGAAGCTAGCCCAATCCTCATGTAATCCCGGACAATCTCCATCCAAGGATATTAAAGGAACTGGTGCATGAAATTGCGAGCCTGTTAGCGAGAATTTTTAATCAATCGGTAAACTCGGGGGTTGTACCGTACGACTGGAGAATTGCTAACGTAGTCTCTCTTCAGAAAGGGAAAAAAAGTGATCCGGTAACTATAGGCCTGTTAGCTTGACGTCTGTAGTATGTAAGGTCTTGGAAAAATTTAAAGGAGAAAGTAGTTAAGGACATTGAGGTCAATGATAATTGGACGAATTGCACACGGATTTACTAAAGGTAGATCGTGCCAAACCAACCTGATCTCCTTCTTTGAGAAGGTGACAGATTAACTTAGACAAAAGAAATGCGGTAGATCTAAATTTACCTCGATTTCAGTAAGGCGTTTGACACGGTTCCACATGGGGAACTGTTAGTTAAATTGAAAGATGGGGATGAATATGAAAGTTGTAAGGTGGATAAGGAACTGTTAAAGGGGAGCTCCCGCGGGTCGTACTGAAGGATGAACTCTCAGGCTGGAAGGAGGTTACTAGTGGAGTCCCTCAAGGATCGGTTTTGGGACAATCTTATTTAACCTTTTTTTACTGACCTTGGCACAAAGAGCGGACTTGTGCTAATAAAGTTTGCGGATGACACAAAGCTGGGGGTTATTGCTAACACGGAGAAGGACCGGGATACTATAACAGGAAGATCTGGACCACCTTGTAAACTGGAGTAATAGTAATAGGATGAAATATAATAGTGAAAAGTGCAAGGTCATGCACTTAGGGATTAATAATAAGAATTTAGATATACGTTGGGACGCATCGTTGGAAGCAACAGAGGAGGAGAAGGACCTTGGGTATTGGTTGATAGCAGAATGTCTATGAGCCGCCAATGCGATATGGCCGTTAAAAAAGCAAACGCGGTTTTGGTGAATCAGGCGAGGTATTTCCAGCAAGGATAAGGAGGTGTTAGTACCGTTTATAAGGCGCTGGTGAGACCCCACCTGGAATGTTGTGTGCAGTTCTGGTGTCCATGTTTAAGAAGGATGATTCAAACTGGAACAGGTTCAGAGACGGGCTACTAGGATGATCATCATAAGGCATAAGTCTGCCTTATGAAAGGAGACTCAAAGAGCTTGGCTTGTTTAGCCTGGCCAAAAGAGGCTGCGGGGGGATATGCTTGCTCTATATAAATATATCAGGGGGGATTAACGTTAGGAGGGAGAGAATATTTAAGCTTAGTACTAATTAGGCACAAGGACAATGGGTACAACTGGATATTAGGAAGTTTAGACTTAAATTAGACGAAGGTTTTCAACCATTTAGGGGAGTGAAGTTCTGGAACAGCCTTCCGAGGGAGAGTATGGGGGCAAAAGACTTATCTGGCTTTAAGACCTAAAGCTTGATAAGTATATGGAGGGGATGATATGATGGGATAGTTTAATTTGGGCAATTGATCTTGGATTATCAGCAATAAGTCTGCTCAGTGGTCTGTGTGGGATGTTTGGATGGGAGGGGATGGGATCTGAGTTACTGCAGAGAATTCTTTCCGGGGTCTGGCTGGTGAGTCTTGCCAATGCTCAGGGTTTAGCTGATCGCCAATATTGGGGTTGGGAAGGAATTTTCCTCCAGGGCGGATTGGCAGGGGCCCTGGAGGTTTTTCGCCTTCCTCTGCAGCGTGGGGCATGGGTCACTTGCTGGTGGATTCTCTGCAGCTTGAGGTCTTCAAACCACAATTTTGAGGACTTCAATAACTCAGTCATGTGTTAGGGGTTGTTATAAAAGTGGATGGGTAGGGTTCTCTGGCCTGCTTTGTGTAGGAGGTCAGACTAGATGATCATATTGGTCCCTTCTGACCTACGAGTCTATGAGTCTATATTCCCATTGAATGATGGGGTACAGAACAGTGTTTTTAAAGAACCCGCCTTTTGTTTCATAAAATGCCCTTCATTTTACACCTAAGTTTCGTTGACACAAACCAGGTGTTTGCTCTCTGTTGCTGTAAATTATTTACATCACAAATGCTGCATTGTGAAATTGAGGCGAGCACATTTTATACATGGCCAACCTTAATTTGAGCAGGAAGTGACCTCTAACATTCTTTCCTAGCCTTTCGGACCCTGTAATGTAGGTGAGTGATTTTACCTATTAGACTGACAGGGGTGAATATTAAACATGAGCATGACTAAATATTAGTGTTTATTGCAAAGTGCTCATTCATAATTTATGTCAAAAACAAAGGGGCAGCATGTAGGGTTTCATCCAAGAGCAATTACCCTGCTCGTGCATTTTTTAAATGATTGTACTGTTTTGCAGCTTTATCAAGAGTCAGATTAGGCAAGAAAACTTAATTCAAACCTGAAAAACAGGCACTTAGTGACACAGAGGTGGGACATAAGTGTGCTATTGTACACATTCTACTATCCCTGTGAAAAAAGCTCTTTCGGCATAAGGAGCAGCAGATCACAGAACAGCTGGAGTTTCATTAACAGAGCTCAAAGAGAAAAAAAGATAATTGTGAGAAAGAAGATAAATTTCATTCTATATAAGTATTTAACTCCTTAGATGCATGGGTCGGACACAGAGGAGTGAGCAAAGAGTAGCAGGAACTCAGAGAAGGTTCTGAAGAGCCCTGGGCATGAACACCCCAGAAAAGACAGCAATGAAGTGATGAAGCTGATTGCTCAGTTACTGGGCTCCTATTATAGCTAGTAATGAAGGTTAGCTGCTAGCAGGGCAAGTAAATTATGCACCACACTTAGTTCACAGATTAAAAAGAAAAAAGAATGAGGGAAATATAGGACACAATGAAGATATCAGTTGGCTTTAACACGAGGAGTGAACTGGAGCTAGTCCTGGATTTCGGCAATGGTATCTTTTTAAATAATGTGTAATTTAACAAAGACAGGCCCACAACCTATAAAATAAATGGGGTGGAGGAAAGAAGATACGATAAATATGAGATATACAAAAAGGTCTGCAGAAACCTGCTAACCTACGCATGAGAAAGCCAGGGGTATTGCATATGAAAGCACAGACCACTGAGGCTTAGCAGCTGTGCCAAGCCAGTACAAGTAACTGGGCCAATGTTCGTGAGGAAGGTTTACATCAGATACCACTAACAAGGACAGCTGCTCCCAACAAGGCAGGAGACTGACAGCATGGGCAAGTTTGGTGTGTTGAACTCATTGCCTTTTCTTGCAAGTGGAGGGAAAAAAATCCAACCCACACCCTTACCTCTGTGTCCGGCCGCAGAGATCTCAGATAACTCTTGAGATCCCCACGTGTCATGAGCTCCATGATAACCAGTGTTGGTTGGCCTTGAGAGACGACTCCAAGCAGCCGCACCTGAAAGGGAAAAGTTAGGATTACCCACCAGATATGCTAATTATTACTGGGGAAATTATTAACCAATTAAAAGCCCGGTTATTAACCAGGAGTGGCCCCAGTCTGGAACCAACATCCACAAATCTTGGGAAGAGTTTCGAAAAGATTTCGACCCCAACTCTGTGGCAGCGGCCATCCCTATTAACGCATTATCATGACGCACACTGTGAGAGCCGTGTGATGAGGAAGCACTTTCCTTTAGCATGCTGCCTTAAGGAGATCTTGACTCTTAGTATCATGGAGTCAATCAAGCCTGGCACCTGAAACCATCATGCCAGTAACTATAGTTACGTTAAGGGAAGCTATGCTCAATTTCAAGCAACTTACCACATGATGACAATTGAACTCCTTCATGACTGAGGCTTCGTTTAAGAACTCTATCCGTTCACGCATGCTTGCAGACTCATTGACAGTTTTGATGGCCACTCTAGTTTCTGGTTCATCCTTCACCACTCCCTTAGCTATTCCCTCGTAAACCATTCCAAAGGAGCCCTGCCCTAGCTCCCGGCACATGGTGATCTTCTCACGGGGCACTTCCCACTCATCCGGAACATACACTAGAGTGAGAGAGAACAGCCAATGACATTCCGCACATAGTTGTGGAAATGGGGAGAAGACTTGTGGCTTCAAGATAAAAAACCTCAACCATGAATGATGAGTAGCAAAATGCACATAGCATGAGAACATATGTATCTAGCTACATATGCAATTGTTTCCATGGTCTTTCCCAGACACTTTACCTACCTTAGGTTTTTATATAGCACCTAAAGACTCAAGATTTATTCTTCCCTCTCTGCAGAAACCCCAGCATTAGCAGTCAAAGGAACAAGCTACAATCCCAAATAATGTCAGTGCTTTGTGTTGCCATCATGACTATTAAGCTAGCGTACTTGAGATGACCTTTAGCAGAGGTTGTCAACTTCATGGCCAGTTTCAGTTCTGTCTAGGATTGTGATTACTTGATTGTTACCAGTCTAAAGCATACACAAATCTTAAAAGGATGGCGACTATGGTGGAGAAAAGGAAGCATCACTATGGTGCTTGCATAATGGAAAATGACTAGGGAACAACTATGTGCAAATTCAGTATACAAAACATGAGTTGTAAAGCACATCCCTCAGCTTGCGCCGCTTCCCGCAGCCCCCATTGGCCTGAAACGGCGGACCACGGCCAGTGGGAGCCACGATCGGCCGAACCTGCGGACATGGCAGGTAAACAAACTGGCCCGACCCACCAGGGGGCTGACCCTGGCAGGCCACATTCCAAAGGTTGCCAACTCCTGGCCTAGAGCTACAGAAATCTTTTTTTTTTTTTTTTTTAATTGGCTCCCTCAAGTTGTATGAAAATCTTGGTGGGGTTTCTTACGAGGGGGTTGGAGGCAGGAGGGGTTGCGCTACTTAACAGCTGCAAATATTTCACTTGAAGCAAATGGAACTTAAATCTGAAGCAGGACTTCTCAATTTATTTATTTATTTTAAAGTCAGGTCAGGCAGTCACTGTGATGCCCCTTCTAACCTCTCCCTATATTTAAAAGATGAGGTCCTCAGCCCCCTAACTGCAGGCCATGTACGCGACAAAAGGGACAGAGGGGGTCTTAAAAGCCCAATACAGTATCTGACTTTGGGGCAAGGGCTATATCTCACTGTCTGATGGCACAGGGCTTAGCACAATGGGGTCCTCATCACAGCTGGGGTTTTTAAGTGCTACCAGAATACAAATCTCTTGCTGTATTTTGAGATGAGAATTTAAGAACAGTTACAACTATATAAAATCAAGTTGAAACTAGCACTAAAGAATTGTTTCATCAGCTAGACAACAACCCTCCTTCTTTATATTACAGGGTATGAACACAAAGGGATTTAGATTATGTTAAACATATGGACTTGTTTCCACATACAATTTCCACCCGTGAAGTGTCTGATGGCTCACAGAAGTGCGTGGATGCATCTTCAAATGTGAAACATCTTTTGACTGTCTTATTGTTCTACAAATTAGAAGGGCCCGCAATTTAATAAAGGAGTAATAACAACTAGTTTTAGTATTTAGGTTTGTTTTAAAACATCGGAGGCTTATACAGGCCGCTATCAAAGAGAGTTTTCATGCATTATTTTTCATTTCAATTAAAACAACCTAACAGTAACACTAGACGAGCGGATAAGAATCCAAAAGTGAAACTGCTTTGTCTAGTTTGACTGACTGAACAAATTGAAAGAAGACATAAAACTTTTTAAAAATATTGTTTCAGTTTATTAACCGTGGTGGCATTATACATTTCCACTGACAGACTATCGATATGTGAGTAATATAGGTAAAGCAAGCTGAGATTTAGGTTGACTGTGTGCTATTATATCTCTGCATCTTTCAAAATGGGGCTTGACCTGACCTCACACAACAGAATATATTAAAATAAAAGCATCAGAAGCTCAAGGCCACACTTACCATCAGAAGCACTGAAGTACTCAGGATTCACAGAAGCATAAAGCACTCCATTGCCTAGTCGGTCAATGTTACTGTTAAAACATCAGATGTATTTTTTTTCATCCTTGAAAACACAACTAACTTTTCCAATCCTCCTCTTCCTTGGCTTTTCCACTATCTGCTCCACCACCTGTCCTGTTGCTTCTTACATGTGGCGGGATTTTCGGACAAGATGAGAGAGGAACTGACTTTGTTAATCTAACAGAATTCTTGTTCTACCTGCATATGCCAACACGGGCCAAACCAACTTAGAAAATGGCCTGAACAGTCTTCATGGGAGACCCGACCCCTCCCCTCCCCAGCCCCCTTCCCCAGTTCCGTTCCAGTCCTCTTTAAACCATATCTGCACCAGAGAAGAATGAATACGAAAGGCTGTAATGCGCTAGGTTCTCATGTTTCTTTTTACGGGTGAATGTAAACCCAAATTCCAAGGTCAGAAGGAACCACTGTGATCCAGTCTGACCCTCCCCTATATAATACAGGCCATGCAACTTCCCCAAAGTGATTCCTAGAGCACATCATTTAGAAAAGTATCCAAAAGCTCTTCCCCCAGGACTGATTATATGATGATGTGCCATGCAGGAGATTTGTGCTCAGGATCAGTCTTGGGACTCTATGCTTCCCAACCTGCAGGAGATAAGGTGGGTTTGGGATATTCTTTATTTTAGGAAACATGCTACATGCAACCTGTTTCATGGTCCAGTTCTGGCAGATTAATAAACTATCATCAAGGCTCTGTAAACGTGACCAAACATTTCATTCCCTGGGCTGGAGCAGACTTGGGATGAGCTGGCAAGGTTTGTACAAGAGAAAGGTTGGGTGAGAGAGGGGTGTTAATCAGCAAACGTATAATGCCAGAATAAACAGTGCCACTAAAAACTATCGATCTAGTACAGATAGAGATTTGGTAAATGGTATGTGTAAAGTGAAGGTAAGCATTTTCAGTAAATGCAAGCAGTCGTTGACTTTACAGTGTTCGATTTATGATGAGCGGCACTTATGACGTTTCTGAATGGACACCCTGATTCAACTTACGGCAATTGGTTTCGACTTTATGACGCTCGGTCCCGCAATAGAGTAGATTGCGGTTCCGAGTTACAACTTACGAAGCAATTTTCAGGAACCAATTGTGTCGTAAGTCCGAGGAGTGCCTCTATATCTGAGGTGGGAGAAGGGATTAACGTAAATCTCTACATGCAAAAAACTGCCAAACCTTATTTAAACGTTGGTGCAAATTCTAAATTTTCCTTTTCTTCATTAAAAAATGTTCAACGGTTATGAAGAGGCTACCGAGATGTGAAATACCAAGTATGTTCATTTGGATTGACTATAATCTGTCCAGCGAATAAGGTTTTGTGGTTTCCAAAGTGATTCAAATTGTTGGCTAAACCAGAGTCTATACCGTTCTATTTTTGCTATCATTGTCCCAATGGAGATACATCCCCAAAAGACCATCCCCTCCCCCACTTTCCCTCCTCTCAAGCTGAGCATGGTAATGAAAAGCCTCTCCACAGCTCCCTTAGCAGACAGATGCTCATTAGTAACTTCAAACATCATCTCCTGATAAGAGAAAAAATTGCTTTATAGTCTATCCTGTATGGTCCTCCAAACAACACTTTGGTTTCAAATTCAAAAACTTTCCCTTTGGGCATTGAGTTCAAAATGAACATTTCCTCCCAGTTTATTCACGAGCATATGCAAGATCTCACCTCTTTTTGTTAAAGACGTACAGCATTATTAGCAAACCTCCAATGACTAGCAGCACCGCAATGGGAAGCACAATTATCAAGTGCAGGAAATTCCCATAGTCTGCCGCTGAAATAGACAAGAAAACAAAATTCTTACGTTGCTACAGAATTTCTACCACCACGAGCATTTTCAGCCCACACAAGATATTGCCATAGTGCAGAATGAGAAAATTCAGTTTGTCTGAAGTGTAGAAATTTCTTCAGAAAGAGTCCCTAACAATAAATGACTAGAGAATCAGAAATCTGAGAAAGAGGACAGCATTAAGATTGTAAAAGAGCAGTGTTCTGTTTAATTGAGTTTTGATTTGACTAGGTACGTTTATGGTCTGATGTTCTTCTTTAAATGATTAATGCATGCTTATCCTTTTAAATCTATATATACACATCTATACATAAAGACAGCATGCACACAAATATTTTGTTTCTCCGATTTCATCTCAAAATTCTATCAAAATTTATTTTATTACAAATGGGAGAAGAGGATATATGGGTATTTTGCCTGGCTATATTGAGGGAAATAAATGTATCTGCTCTGCAAATAAGCAGAAACAAAAATACGATGTGCAGATGTAGAAGAATAAGATGAGATGTCTATGGTAGCCATAAAAGCACTGGGTGGAACTTGTTTACCAATTTGTTTCTGTGTAAAACAATTGCTTCATTTCCAGTATCACTATCCCTTCTTGCATCAACATGTTGATCTTCTGTCAAAATGCCACTTGAGTTCCATAGTAAGAAAAAAAACAGCTAAAAACAAAGCTCCATGCAAATAAACTTGGCTTCCTGTATCACAATAATGCACGCGACAGGTATTCCATATTACCACATGGGTTCCAGATTCCAATTCATAATACTGCTGCATGATTATTCCTAGCAGTACATTTTCACCCAAGAATAGTATACTACAGGGACAACATTTACTATTATTAATGTGCAGACACACTAACCTATACATGTTTTTACACATGCAAAAGAGAACAGGATCTAGCCTCAAAAGGTACTTTCCATTCATATGCACTTTCCAATGAAGAGAACGCAGACCAGATCCCAAAGAAACATACACAACTGAGGAAGTATATAGAGAACTTAGGAAGGATGTTCAAAGTCCCAGTCATGCATGCAAACAACAGGAATAAGTGAGATAACTCAGGAAGTAAGTTAGTAACCACAGATAGTTTGACGCAACCTATAAAATTCCTCTTACGTTTGGGTTGTACATAGAAAGACACTGGTTCAGTCCATGATCCATTTCCAGCTAGAGAGGTGGCCTGAACTCTGGCAGAATAGTTTCCAGGGTTTAGATGAGTTAGTTTGGCTCCTCCAAACTTCCTGTATTCCTGTCTAGAAACACATTTCGGTTTCTCCTGAAAGAAGAAGAATGGCTTGTACTACATGTAAATATTTTTATACTTGTAATTGTCAGGAACTCAATAAGGTCACAGATTTTGCTGGGCTTTGCATCACATTCATGATTTAAACTTGTTTCTTCAACTAAAATCAGAACAGTTCTCCCTTTGTGCAATTTAAGGATATTCGGAATCCAACAATGGTAAAAGAAAATAAAACAAGGGAAGGATTGTAACATATTGGCTAGAAATAGAGACAGAGTCGGGATTCCTTGTTTCTATTTCAAGTACCGCCACAGCTGCTAGACAAGTCACTTAAATCTTTACCCACCCGTAAATTTGGCATAATACTTAGGAAATTGTCTCAAGAGATATGTTGCAAGACTCAGTATCTACAAATCCTCGGATGAATGCTGCTGCTAACAGCACTACTAAAATAAAGGGAAAACTTGTTGCTATACAATGACCGCCCTTACAAATTTGCTTATTTTGCTTTAGCAAATAGCAAATAGTTACATCAATACTGACCACTGTGCTGCATCTGTACTATTCAGTATTCAAATCTGTTCATAACAATATCAAAGTCTACCCTAAAAAGCAAAGCACCTTTATTTTTTTCAAAAGTATTCAGCTTAATGGGAGAACTAAAAAGGGGGAAATTTGTGATAGCTTGGGAAGAATACAAAATTTAGTTGTATTTTAAGTATTAAATCCTAAAGGTCCTTTTTATTTTCTTTAAAATGAGTGATCTCATTAATAAAGCATCTCCAAGACACATGGATCCAAAAGCACTCTACAAACTTTACACAAACAAAAATCACCTTCCCACTTAGAAAATGTGGGCTCATCCAGAATGAAATCAAGTAATTTTTTTTTTTTAAACAATGCTCACCAACATTTACTAATGTTGGAGATGAATTTAGCATGGGCACTGGAAGGTAATGCTCTGAGTCTTGTGAAACGTAGCACAAGAGCTTCAATAACCACACGTGCCCAGGACCTCAGCTTTAAGTCGCTGAGACCCTTATACTGTGTTAAGCCGTTCAATAAATACCGATTCAAAAAACAAAACCAAAAAAAAAATAAAGGCTACTGTATTCACACCAGGGTATTTCAATGGGACTTCCATCCAAGTATTGACTCAGTCTGATCCTCTACTGCTGGTCAGAGTTGACCATACAAAGGACAAACTACAGGTGAGATTGGTTCCAACAGAACCCCTCCTCCCTCAAACAAACATGTCTTTGATCAATCCTCACCTCTCCGTGCTGCCCATATTTGATTTCATACATCAGTATCAATCCATTAGGGTTTACAGGTTCTGACCATTTCAGATAGATGGCATTATCTTCTTTGCCTTCCCACGTTACTGTTCCTGGAATGTTATCTGCTCCTTCTACAAAATAATTGCAAGAGTTGATGTAACGCAAACAGCATTGTAGCCTGTCTGAATCTGAGACAACTGCTGGGCGAAGCTAGGTGAAGAGATCAAAAAACAAAATTCCTAACTACTCCAGAGGCGCCAGAACAGCACAATAAATATTGTTCAAATCCTTGGAGAGCAAAGAGTAAGCACTTGAAGGCTTGTTGGAGAGATTAGACTTGAACAATACTGTTACAGATGATGCAGTGCATAGGCCTAAAAACATCAGGACACAGTAAGTAAGTGATCTAATACAAAGTACGGGATGAAGAACTTAGTATATTAGTGACTGGTTCTTTCTTCAGACCTCCACAGTACTCTCCATGGTAGTGAATGAAAGTCATTCTGATCTAATGGCTGTAGAAGCAGCCAAAGTAGCAGCATTAGGTGTTGCATCTCTGCAGAGGTACTTGCAGTATAGTGTTCATGTCACAGGTTGCACAGACAGAGGCTTGTCAGATAAACAGACACAAGTTGGGGTCTGCACGGAGGTCAAAACGGGTTCCATTGTCACAGCGTCTGGATTGTCACTGTAGGGGCAGTATCTGCAGTGTGTGCAGTCACAGCTTATAATAGAGAGACATCAGTGCTCTTTCCCTTATCCCCAGCGCTTTTGGTTTTGGAAATTATTCAGCAGGCTGCCTGGGGACTATGAATACTGGTCCAGTCAAGCAATATATGCACTAGGTTCAAAAGCCCACATGATCACAAAGGTCCTCAATTCTGAGAATTCACAGGTTAAGAATTTAGGAATGTTTTTTTCCTTTCCCCTGAGCTCATGGTTCTCCTACTTACTTGAAATAATCAATACTTCTGCATTGGACAGACAATGGTTGGCTCTGGATTATGATAGCATTTCCTTCCAGAAAGCAAAACCACTACCATTTTGGATCAAAAAGAAACCAGACATCTGGAGTTATGACTGCATATGGGTTTATACTGAAATAACGTCTTTCCTTCTCAGTAGATGAGCAATCTGTATAAGTTCAAGCCTTACTACAGTGATTGCAAACAGTTGCGAGAGTACCCAGTATTCCTTATTTGAGATAGGCTAGTTGTGTGCGATTGGTCATGAAAAATGACACAATATTGTTTCCAGTCCCAGATTGGAGGAGTGCACTAGCATTCTGTGGCAGAGGAAACATTTTGTTTTCATGGCAAAACACTCACACAAGTAAAACTTAAACATCTGTGACCAGGCCAAAGTGAACTGATTAGAAACTGTGAACAAATACCCATGGACTACAGGATATCAGGAAAGCTATACTCAATCCTCCTGCCTCAGGGTGTCCTAGGGGCTCAGGAAATCATTTCCACTCCTCCCTGCACCTGTCGATAGATTTGCAGAGTTATCTGGGCAGACAATGGGGATTATTTGCCTTCCTCTGCAGCAGTGAGCAGTACCAAGGCTGGACCCTGGAGTTCATGGACTAATAGAAGGTGTTGATCCAGTAAGATAACATTTTACATAACTCTCACATTAAAAACAATGTTTATTTTTTGCACCCAAAAAAAAAAAAAACCCTTAAAAAACCCTATTATTTTATATTTGGTTTTCAAAGCTGTCTCTCCCTGTGTGTATCTAAGATGCATGTTACCGCCCAGAAAATGAAATGTAAAGTTTGAAACTCTGGAGATCGTACCTGCAGGCATGGTTCTTGCGAAGACAAAGTTGGAAGCACTGCACCCAAGTTTCTCTGCTTCATGGTTGCAGCTGTGAATATCAATACGGTAAAGAGTAAAAGGCTGGAGGTGGGAGATGAGCGTCCTTTCCCGGCCCTCCACTTTGCTCTCATAGAATGGATATTCCATCTCACTCTCCTCCACATCAGACACATTGGCAAAGTGATCTGGCACTGTTGTGTTCTTGTTCCTACTGGCAAGGGTGGTGTTTGCAATTCGGAACACATCCCTGCGCTTCCGGTCCGGTCTGCAGAGAACGAAGGGCAATATGTGGAAACAGGTCGTTTTAATGTATTAAACTTCTCAACTGACCATCAGGGAAGGCAGAGAAAATTTATGTCAGAAAATACGTATCTAATCAGCCTATAGACAGACAGAATATACAAATGAAAGAATAAGGAAGCCACTAGATGGATTTCATTCTTTATCTGAATCTACTGTATGTTCTGCACATTCCATTTCTGACTGCTTTGGAAACAGACCCGAGCTATCTAAGGTTCAAGTTCTAACCCAAGATAAATATGCACAACCTTCCACTGTGCAGGCCCCACTGAGGTCAGTGTTTTGAATGGCAAAAATGTGCCCAAGGTTGTTACATGAGCAAACCGGATCCATATTTAATGATGGTGATGCTGAAGCCTGCTTTAGAGGCTCAGAATAAAATCAGATGGTATGGGTCTAAAAGCTCCCCCGACAAAAATCTGAAAGGATACGAATTGTACAACTCCAAGGTCCAGTTCTTAATTTTCTGGTTAGGATGAAAGCAATTAAAGGCTGCTTAATTTACTATGTTGAGGAAGTGAACCAGGGATAAACTAAAAACTGTGGAAGATAACAGCTGTGCCCTTACAGACGTCATTTCCCCACCATTTCTCAAACCTATCTGTAATGAGGTCTCTAACTGACCAACCTTATGATTTGAGAAATATCAGCACCATCTAGTGCAGGTGTGCAGTGAAATGAGGCCACTAAGCAGCTTTGCAAATCAGCAAGCCAAGGAGCATCTCAACACAGAATGAGAGCTAAAGTTAACCAGTGTACACTAGTGGCTTGATTTTCTTGCATTGTTCTGTGTTGTACTAGCAACAATCAGTCACTAGACATGTTTGGCTTTTGAGAGAAGTCTGTTAACAGCTTCTTCATTTTGTAAGAGAAGTGGTGGGCAAAGGAATATGAGCATTCTATTAGCACAACAGAGGACGTCTAAAAGATATAGAAAATAGTAAGTACGTGTCTCAGAAATGGGAGCTTTTTAATTTTGTCTGTAAAGTGTATGCGCACCTATGGAACTATGGAAATAAAACAAACATTTGTAGTAATCTATGTATTGAATTTAAAAAAGTGATTTAGTGCAACGATCCTGCAGTTTCTGTTGTTTCACATTTTAGAATTGGCAGTGCAGACAGGCCATTTTTTGTCAGTATAGTTGTCAACATGGAGACACGATGTACACAATGGAATGAATCTAGCTGCCACACATCACCATTTCACATCAGAGGTGTCACATGTTCTTCAGTTTGAGATTTGGGTCTTTGTTCTACACAGGAACGCAGACCACGTAAACAGGATGACCGTTTCCAAATGCTCCAATCCTAATCCATCAAGTGTTCTTGATTTAGATTTGAATTAACAGAACACCGAAAGAATGAGGTGGCGGAGAGAGAAATCAGGGAAGAATCTACACCAGAAATATTTCCTTCATTGTACCACACCTCACATTATACCACTTACACAATGATCATCTATTACTAGGTCAGTGCTGGGGCTATATCAAATTACTACAATGAGGCAATGATTTCAACACATTCCCAATCAAGGAGGAGGAGGCATTAAGAGCTGAAGAAGTGCCCCGTCAATTAGGAAACATATTAGATCAGAGAAATAGCTCACTATGAAATAAATAGTCTGAGAACATTCAGCCATATCAAAGAGTTCATCAGAGCTACGTGCCAAACAACTGTGGGAACATTTGGTTTTGAAACCTATTGGCAGAGGCTGGATGAAATTTTTAAGGAGTTTACTAAGGCCAAGCTTACAGCAGCAAAGCTGTGTCTCTAGAAGAGCACTCGTGTAACCACAATATGCTGACAGGAGAGAGCTCTTGCGTCAACATAATAAAACCAGCTCAACGAGCGCTTATGCTAGCAAAACCTGTGGGTCTTGGCAAGTGTTCTTTTCACACCCCTGAGCGATAAACGTTTTGCCGACACAAGTACTAGTGTACACATGGCCTTAGATTCTCCCAAACCCTAATGACTCTCAGGTTGCATATACGTGACTCTCACAAGGCAGGTAAACCGTAGCACAAGTATCAACTAATAAATATGATGACAAAGAAAGGACTACCTGTCTTATTAAGCAACACACCTCATGGGATTAACTCAACTCAGGGCTTGTCTATACAACCAAAGGCAAACTGAGGGGCAAATCTACCTCGCACTAGCCTGCCATGTGCTAAATTGCTGCATGGACACTGCTGCCGTGCTCTAGAGATTCCCTAGTGTGCTCTGACCTACTCCCATTTCAAAGCTGAGTAGATCATGGCACACCAGGTAACTCTTAGTGCGAGGTGGCAGCACGTGCCACGTGGTGACGTAATGCATGGCAGGTTGGTGCAGGGTAGTTTTACATCCCACTTTGCTGTGAACGAAGTGTTGGTAGAGACAAGTCTACACCATGAAATGGGAGAATTTCATAGCAAACAAAAGTCCACACACTGTCTCTTTGACAACGAGTATCACTGGAGAAGTCAGTAGGCCTGTTTGCTGTGCTTTGGTAGAGTCATTGTTCATCTCTTTATTCTACTGCAGAGAATAAACCTTTGGACCAGCATAAAAGAACAAGTATGCCCGCTCTTGAATTAAGAGAACATGTGCATTTGTGATAAAAAGCAGTGAGACTGGAAATAAAAATAAACTACAAAGTCATGTGTTGATGCAAGAACACATCCTGACAACCAAACAACCAGAAGGAATGACCTTACCTACCACCACATTTACAGGATGTGTTAAGATTTGCTCTTTGACAGTCTCTAAAAAATTTAAAGCACGGTCCTACATTTACTTTGAAAAAGAGAATAAAAAGCACAGAACATGTGGGCGAAAAAATACAGTCACATTAGGGAAAGACAGAGACCCAAATATTAACCACAAAACAAACAACTAAAATACTGAGGGATTTGACATCAATAACTTTCTGTCAAGAAGCTGCCGACTTTGCTGGAACACCCAAATGAGGAAAAAAATAGTACCCAAGAAACTAGACAGCCAAAAATAAAGGAAAGTCTTGGGGGAAAAGGCAAGTAAATCCATCTATTTTCTGACATAGGGAGGAGGGGATAACAAACAATGAGAAAATAAAATCACTAAAAAAAAAAAAGGAGATCTTTAAAAGAAATGGGTATGTCAGTGCAAAATGTAATAACCTTCTTAGGGTGTGTCTACACTACTGTCATTACAGCAGCACAACGATGCTGCAGCTCTGCCACTGTAGTGCCATAGCACAGGCGCTTCCTAAATTGATGGAAGGGATTTTTCCATTGATGTAGGTAATCCACTTCTCCAAGAAGCCTACCTAGGTCAATGGAAAAATTCTTCTGTCAACATCGTCAATCTAGACAGGGATTATGTTGACCTTCCTAGGGTGCTAAAGGTGTGACATTTTTTCACAGCCCAGAGCATTGTAGCTATGTTAATTTAATTTTTAAGTGCAGCCCAGGTCTCTGACTATGTGCTAATTGTTAAGTTACAGCTACTCAGATGCTGAAAGTTACTCGGTTACCACTAGAAAACAAAAGGGAAGCTGCAGAGTAATGGCTCTTGCAATGCTGTAAGCAATAAAAATGATCCTGTCTTGGCCCTACCCTTCCTGCTGCAATGCTGTACACTCAGCCCTTTAGAAATCACAAACAGGCCAGGGCAGGATGATGTAACGACACAGATGTATTGGTTTTTAAGCAGCCTGAAAACCGCAGGTCAGAGCCTTTTATTTACGTGCTGTGCTTCTTTCATAACATCCCAAAGACAGGCAAGACCCAGGTAGAAAGCTGGAAACATAATACACTTCTAATGAGGCTTGTGTTGACACATGAATTAACTTCCCCCTCAGGGAAAGAAAAGAAAAAAAATAGACATCTGCAAGTAAGAAGTTGCTCAGATTTGTCCTATGGAGAAATCTCACCAGGTCATAATCTCACATTTCCCTGACATGCAGACTTCTTAAAGTCACTTAACTAACTCAGCTATTTACAAGTCTTATATCTTATCTGATCCTGCTGTTAAATCACTGAAAAGAAAAATATACCCATTATGAAAGCAAGCTGAGTAGGGGGAAAACTGTAAAACATTCAAGGCATTCTTTATGAATTGCTCCCATTTAAGTTTTAAAACAGTGTAAATCTACAGCATGTAAAAGATTGCTAGTAATTTGTTCCTGCCTCTGTTCAAGGTTTATTTTTCTCTTTTTTTTTTAAATTAGTCCAAGAAAATTTACCATCAGACAAAATGAATGTCATGTTTCAAATGCCTGAAAGTTTTGGTTAAATGGAAAAATACTTTTCCTCCACAAAACTAATATCATGTCACTTTAGGCAATTTATAACATGCATGTGGTTTCCAAACCTGTCGTGCAGTAGGCCAAAGTCCGAATTTGTTTATATCATAAGGTGTTGCTCAGGATTAACACAACCACTGGTTATTTCAGGATCTGGTCTGCTAACTTATCAGCAATGCACACAAAACTGGAGTAAATCAACAGCAGTTCAGGACAACAACTAGACACTTCCACCAAGAAGCAATATTATTTGTACTGAGGTAGTGCACAGAGGTCTCAATCAGGGTCAGTGACCCACAGCAATAGCTGCTGTATAACCCCCAGGTAAACATGGTCCCTTCCCTGAAGTCCTTACATCAGTGATACTCAGACTGAGGCTCCTTACTGTGTCTCTCTGCAGCACATGATATTAAAACATTGTGTGATTTAATTATTAACCAATCTAAGTTATTAACCAATCAGGAGGCTTTTACTATGTTATTAACCAACTGCAGACTAGTTGGTCAGTCATTTTGCTGTGAGAGAGCCAAATTAAACAATGAATTCACACTACTGTGGCTCTTTTGAGTAATGCTGATCGGTAATTTGGCTCCTCACTGCCTTACACAGTCTAAGAGTGTCTTAAATAAGATCTTTACAAGTTAAGGAGAAGTTTTTTGTTCTCAAACTTATCACTCAGTCTTGTTTTTTCATGAAGACCACACCTGAACCCTTTCCCAAGCCCCATTTAATGCCAACTCCACCTATTCCTCTCCAGCCAAGAGAGGCAATGGGCCTACATGAATGATCAAAGCTGAAAGCTGATTGCTTACATAGTAGTGTTACCACTACACACAGTATGCTGGCCTTGTGATCCAATTATCTTAAGTAAAAACAGCTTACAAAAGAGGTAATTTAGAAACTCAAGCATCCCAACCACTGATGAATTCAATAATACCTGCTCCATGATGCCATATAAAACGGAGCTTAATGGATATGTTTCTACTTAACATATAAGCAGCACCCTTTATCATGAAAGAGTGTGTACATTTAATTCTTGGTTACAGTCAAAGCCCAGGAAACCAAGACACACTCCTTAATTAGTGCAGAGACATAAATTAGAAAGGACAACCATTTCAAATTCGGCAAGGCCCAATACTCCTTTAATTTCCAAACCAGATACATCTTGAAGATGTGTTACCTATGCATTTAAAAGGCCATTTAGAGAAAAAAAACACAACATGTTTGAAGCCAGTTCTCTGCCGCAGGTTGATCATCCTTGAAACCCTTACAGGTGAAGAACTGTTACATGACCTTTGATTCCACAAAGAAGCAACCACAAAGAAGGTCCTTGAACAATGTAGGTAAGGACTATTATGATTAGTTAAAATAGGGAGAGAGAGCTAAAAAATCAGTGAAGAAAAGAAGCTATGAAACAGAAAGACTGTAGATCACCTCTCTCCTTACATGAGGCAGTGTTTATGTGCTTATGGTCCGATTAAAAAAAAATGCTTTCATGTGTATATACCAAGGGCCCCAGGAAATGATATTACCGCTAGTCCCCACCTATAAAGACAGCAAAGATTCAGCTTCTATTACCTGGGCACAAAGATGGAGTTATGGAGGAAGTCCTCAAAGACTTTCCGGTACTCTGCCTCCTCCTTCTCAGCTTGCTTCTCTGCCTCTGTCTTGGGGCAAGCACAGCAAGGTCCTTTTTCTCCCTCACTCCCCTCTGGCTTGGTGGGTTCGGTGGCTTCTTCTGTATCAATGGTCTCATCAGCATATCTCCGAATTGGAACTTTATCTTTAAAAGAAAAGACCAGATGTTGAGGTTTTTTCCCTTACCGCCAGTGGGTGTATTAACAATCCATGTTCACCCTTCCCCCATACTAGCTGTTATTCACAGAAACATCAGAGAATAGGGAGCTGCAGCTGCATTTGCCGGTCATGTGAATAATGAGGACTGACAGGTATGAATTTCAGGCATTTTCAAACAACTGCTTTCAGCTCCCTTACCTTTGGAGCAGTAGTCATGTCGGTAAAGATAACTGTCCTGAGGCTGCTGCTGCCACCGTACAATATAGTAGGACAGATTGCCATTGGGGAGAGAGGGTGGATTCCATTTCACTATTAACTGAGAGGAAGTATTAGATGCTGAAATAACATCCAGTGGGATAGATGGTACTAGGAGGGGAAAAGGAACAGAAAAAAAAAATAGGCATTTTTACACACAACTCATTGAAATATAAAAAGCTGAGAAAAAATGCCTCAATTAACTGTTTTGTACATCACTCTGAAAAACAGTTCGTCCCACCTCAAGGGAATGAAGAACGCTGCTGACTCCTCTTGGCTAACAGATGTGAATGTTTTAAAAGCCACCTCCCTACAGCAGTGATCTGATGTACTCAACAACTTTCCTTCATGTCTAAGGGCCAAGTTTTGCAATCTTTAAACCAACAAAGCTTCCACTAATTTCCAACGGGAATACTGCTTGAATAATGACCACAGAACTTGGCCTGAAGTATGGAACCATGCCCTGGTAGACTATTTAATGACATTCTGATTTCCTTACTCCATGTAATCCAGAAAGTTTCAATTTATGACTAGCACTGTCCCGTATTTTTTAGTTGCTGCTTTCTAAATAAAAGCAATTGTTTATGCAAAGAAAATTTAGAATGCCAATTTGGGAAATTATGAATGGCATTATGTTGAGAGAGAGAAATGTAGGGGCGTGGAGTAAACAAACCACAGCAGCAAACCCTGCAGCAAACCCCGCAAACCCTGTGTGATGAATTTCCGTATGAAATAATATCCAAAAACATACACAGACATTTCTTGAGAGGTCTGATGAGAGTGAGGTTCTAACTGGACTTGCCACCTCTAAATATTTTAGAGAGTTTATATGGTCTTGGACAGGCAAATCACACTTAGCAAAATTTTGAATTATTTGATGTAATTCTCTCCTCGTTTGATTCACACCCTGAAAATAGACACATCTTGTATGTTTGCTACTATGTTATATGAATAATGGTGGCTGTTCTCAGATAGCATTTGTGTAGAATACATTGAAAAAAAACCCTCAAAATATATAGGGTGGGTTTTCTCCTGAATTTGAGCAAACAAAAAGTTGAGTTGTCTCACTCAGCGTTGCCAGAGACTTGTTGAATTTAAGGTTGAAAAACATGTCAATCTCAAATCTCTCTCTCTCTTGCCCTCACACATTTCAATGGAGAAATGGTTTAAGAGGCTCCTTATCGATAGTGCAAGAGCCCTTTTCACCAATGCAGCATCATCATCTGGGGGATATCTACAGCTTAAGGTCTCCAATGCTTGCTCCAAGCCATGCACTAGAAAACCAAGAGCTTTAAAATAAGAGCAAAATTCCAATTGCTTTAGAAGATATAGGGCAAAAAAGAGACTTCAAATCCAATAACAATGCACATAGGGTTACACGCATTTGAAACATAACAATTTGAACACAGCTGAGACTAACAGGTAGACAAGATGACCTGATGTTCAGTGCCTTCCAAAAATGAAACATTTAAAAGCAACGTGTTTGTAGATCTCAAAACTATGGTCTATTTGAAAGGCAGCCGACACTTAAAAGTAACAGCCAGCTTTTATCCTATGCACCTCCCTGAAGTATTTGGGTACCTGAGCTTTTCCCATCTTTTGTTTCAGAAATTAGTTAGCTATTTAGCTATTTAGTTTTTTCAATAAATCATCTTTGATCCCAGACTATTTATATGTCCCACTCATTTTGGAAGCTATTTGTGGTCAAAAGGTGGAGCTCAATCAAACATGTTCACCTCATGTTGTGTTGTAGTGGTCAGCATTATGACTTAAAGGCAAGTACATAACTGTGAAAAACAGATACCCTGTGTTCCTGTCCATATGGCTGACAAACAGACCCTTGTCTGCCCTCATTGCAATGTTTTCTGGGAGGAATATTACAAGTGACCTTAACTGAGACTGCAATATATTTAAACCGCACTGGGCCCCTCTAATGGATTTCCTGAGTATCAAGCATTTAAAGTTGTTCATGTTTTCCAATGCACTTTGTTTTTCCACAGTCCAGGGCTAATAAATTACACATGCAGCTTTAAAGACCCATCTGAGTGGGTGAAAGTGTCATGCATCACAGGCCTTACCTGAAGCATTGGTGCGTATATAGACTATTTCACTCTTTGCTCCATGGATGTGATGATTCTCCATCATTGTGAGAGTAACAGCCTTGACATAAATGGCATATTGAGTCCAAGGTTTCAGTCCCTGCAGTAAAATCCCAGGGTTGTTCTCTTTGTTTGGGGGCAGATCAACATCCACCATGTTCCAGCTATTAGAACCACAAGCATCTTGCCCATCATACTCTGTCACATTCTTGAATGGTCTGAAATATTAAAAGAAAATGGCACTGACTGTACTTTTACTTCCTCTTAAAAACACTCAAACTTTTATGGGGGAATCTCACATCAGCCTTTGTCCAATGAAACTAATAAAAATTATTCGCTTTTTATAGAAGAATAAAAGAGAATCTCAGAGCCTAGATTTGTCTTATTTCCAACTGCTATAAAACTAGGGAGTTCAGATTTAGCTACAGGATTTAGCCTTTGTAGTTACTGAGATGTCAGGAATCTAAGGGAAATAGGTACTCATGGCTTACTTTCCCTTCCCACAAAAGGAAAGCTATTGGATAATTTATCAGTCTGAACAAACATCTTCAATTCAACCACTCCCTGCCAAAGGAGAGATAACGTGTAACTGTTGTCAGCAGAGAGAAACAGAAATAGACCATCAGAGATAGGCCAATAAGTGTTGGAGAGAAGAAACCTGCTGGGGTATTAATTTATTATTTATAGAGCTCCATAAGGGTACCTAGCATTATACAATGGGTAGACTATGCCAAACAAATAATCCCTTCCCCATATAATGGAACAATAAAAAGCCCTTAGTTCTTCTTATATAAATACAACGAACCATAAAACAAAAAATTGCCGGTTTGTTATTGTCTTGTGGTAGCGGTGATAAACCGTAAGAACCGATCACATTCACATGTAGGTACAAAAGGTTACATAGCTGTAGATTACTGTGTCAATTAAAACATAAACACGACTTGTTCTAAGGACATCGACTCCGCTGCCCTATCTTACTTTCAAAAGCAGAGTGTGAAATGTTTCTGACTTTATATTCACAGGTTATCTGGGCTCAAATTAAACAGATGCGACTCAGAATAACTATGGACAGTGGTTGAACGTTAGCCGCAACAACCCAGATTTCGCTACATTTTGACTAGTAGCTCAGTAGCCTATTGGCTGCTTTAGTTCTTGACATAGGCAAACCACCAAGTTTGGATCTGTAATTTGTACATTTGATTAACTTTAAATTGTATTATTGGTACAACTATATACAAAGTATTACTTTTATTTAATGACTATTTAGCATAGCCATGTCAATACTGAAGGCATACCATGTTACAGACTCATATTGTGGTATTAATAAAATTCCTGCTTCGTTTGCTCACAACTCAGCTCCAGGATGTTGAAGCAATCAGCCTGCTCACCGGGCTCTGTCTCTCTGACATCTCTCTCTTCTCAAAGCAGAATCTCAATGCAGCTGACTGATTTATTATGTTTTGGTTACAAGTGTTTCTAGAGGGGAATGCTGCTCTGAGATTAGAGATAGAATGGAGTAGGGAAAGGACTACAAAAAGGTAGGGTTAGATCCAGGGCCGGCTCCAGACCACAGCATGCCAAGCGCGTGCTTGGGGCGGCACGCCGCGGGGGGGGCACTCTGCCGGTTGCTGGGAGGGTGGCAGGCGGCTCCGGTGGACCTGCCGCAGGCGTGCCTGCGGAGGGTCCGCTGGTCTTGCGGATTTGGTAGACCTGCCGCAGGCGTTTCTGCGGACGGTCCGCTGGTCCCGCGGCTCCGGTGGACCTCCCGCAGACACACCTGCGGCAGCTCCACCAGAGCCGCGGGATCGGTGGGCGGCAGAGCGCCCCCCGCGGCGTGCCGCCGTGCTTTGGGCGGCAAAATTGCTAGAGCCGGCCCTGGTTAGATCCTTCCTGGGTGGTTGATGTACCAAGAATTGCTAGTTAGCGTGGACACTGGCAATAGGTCCTCTTTAGAAAAGCTGCTTAATGACAGATAACATGGGAATACGGGACAGAAAAATACTTGAGTATGAAGGAGAAAGAGAATTGACTGTTTGCATCAAAACATTTCCCAAAACATTGGAGCACAGGGGGACGGAGACATTTGGATTTCAGCTCTGGTTCAGGTCCATCTCCAATACAAAGGGTGTGTGTGTGTGTGTGTGTCTGTGCGTCCGTCTGATCCATGCTGCTGCCTAGCCAATGTCATGGCTTGGAGGAGAAAGAGCTAATTGGCATAAAAGCACATATATTGTTTGGAGATTCCAATAAACACAGAAAAGCACCTAGATAATAGGCGAGCATTTTATATCACTTGGGGTTTTTTAAATGAGAAAGTGTCCTGAAAACAGGTCCTAAACACCTCTACGTTAGCAGGTACTTTGGGATAGTGCATAATATCAAAACAGAACCTTGTAAGAAAGGAGCACTCGAGAACGAAGTGATTACACTGCACAGAATAAGAATTGCCCAAGGGACTTTGCTGACTCACTTTATTCTTTATTCAGCCAATAAACACCACGGTCAAGAGAGGAATCCTACCCACTGTGCCTGTTATTTCCTGAATGACATCAATAGTTTCAGAACATGTATACTCACGCCTCTTTGTAGTAAACAGTGAAGCTAATAAGATCTCTGTAATCCGGAGGACGATACCGCTCCCAGGTGAGCTTAATCCGGTTCTTCAGGGTGGTGTTGGAGACAAAATTCAGAATGTGGCTTTCGCCTACAGCATAAACAAATGACAGTCAGTAAACATGGCAAAATTAGTTCGATTCACAACTTTGTTTTTGGGTTTTGTTCTGTTTCTTAAAACTGTGTGCTTAAGTATTATTTAGGAGTCTCGACAGCACTCAGCAGCACTGTACTATAGGAACTGACTAGTTGCTACATATGTTCTATTTATTCCAAAGCACTTAGTGAGGGTTCAGTAACGTTAGGATATGTGGAAACACGTAAATTTATTTCTTAAAAATAAAACATTTTAAAGTGTGCTGTTAGAATGCTGGGAAAAGGCGCTCAGGATTCTCTCTGTGCATGGAAGTCCTGTTTATCTAAATGACCAATACAGTTAGTGCTACAAGCTTCCGTCTTCTATTCTGCTTATAAATTTAAGCACTGAGTTTAAGTGAGCGCACTCTGGGGTAAAAGGAAAGATCAGCTTCTATGGCCCATGCAGCCTCAACAACTGCAATAGTAGTTTTTGCATTCCTATTGATTAGGTGCTGGATTGAGAACGATTAAACTCATTTCATATACAGCACAGCCATTTGATAGCAGCAGCTTCCAGTTGCTATGCTACACTGAGCTGGGCTGGATCTGAGCCAGCAACTTAGAGATGAACAGGCATCCAGTCCTGAAACAAAACCGTTTTAAAAACTTAATTCTTGGGCCGAGAACGTGTGCGCTAAGTGTCAATTGTGAGTGAGTTTTAACATTTTAGTAGAACTCTGAAAAATAAAGACATTTTCACCCTCATGTAAGCTGGCACTAATGGTGCTGCTATCTTCTCAAAGGCAATTTAGCTTTTGTTAATTCTCTCCTTTTTTCCCTTTTGAGAGTCAGAAAGCTTTTTGTAACAGTTTTGAGGAACAGGCAGTGGCTGGCACTGGCCTCATGGTAGTAGGGACTGGCTGTAACTCCTCCAGAACTGTGAGCACTCAGTCTATTGAATGTAAGCACACTCCTTCCTTTGCACAACAAGGATCTGCACCATCTGCATTTATGCATCATGCCTAAAGAGACATTCAGCAGTGTATGTGTCCTAGTTTTGTAAACACTTATAAACATGATATGCTTTAATTTACTCATTTCCAAGAACACCACAAACAACCTAACAGACAAAACATGTCATCAGCTCTATGGGCCATGGGGCAAAGCCAGGCCTGTAAGCCCTCTTTTCTTTGCAATCCTTAAAGGACAGATGGGATTTTAAATTTGTTTGTAACTCAAAAGGCCTGATCCAAAGACCACTGAAAGCAAATGGGAGACTTCCACTGACTTGAATGGGTTTTGGATCACGCCGTTTGTAATATGCTTCTGCACAGCCCAAAAACACAAAGGCATTGTAACTCTGCAATATTGTAGAACTAACTGGAAATATTTCTCTCAAGTTATTCTCTGTGTGACACGGAAACAAATCACAGCAGATTTATTCTAAAGAATATTTCTAGCAACTGACAAGCAGCAATCCGCACCAGCAGATGCCAGCCAGAAGTATGAAAATAAAGCAGTCTGTTTTGCACCAAAATTCTGCAGTCTCCTCAATATCAGGAAACTAAAGAGATAATCCCCTCTCCCCCCTAATATTTATGATGTCATGGATCTGCCTTGCAAAGGAAGTGGTGGAAACTCCATCACTGAATATTTTAAAAACCAGATTATTCAATAAATAAGGAAAAAAAGATTACTTTGTGAAATATTGTGGTGTGGCAAAGTGATGGAATTGGACATCCTCAAACTCTTTTGTAATGTGAACACTTTAAATTGTGTTCCTGTAGCTACAGCAATCACTGTCAAAATCGTATTAGGAAAACAAAGCATTTGCTTCATCAATGTAATTTAGCAGCTGGAAATAGTCATCCAGATGTGATCAGCCAGCTCTGCAGACCACCAGTAGACCATAGACCGCAGTTTGGTAACGGCTGAATTACAATGGATAATGTGTCTTTTAATCACTAGCTTCTACATTCTGTATTCCTCAGTAGGATTGTGGGGTGGTTGTCTATTTTTAAAGTTTGTATTAGGCCTCACTCCTATTTAATTCCCCTTCTGATCTTTGACTTACAAGATGCTCTCTCTCCATTGTTTCTTGGATTTATATCTCCTTTACTCTGCCGTCCCTTGGTTCCCGACACATCCTCCATGCGGTAAATCTCAGACACACACAGTTTGGGATTAAACGCAAAGTACATTTTCCCCTCTTTGATCGTCAGGTTGTGGTGGTTCCAGTCCCATAGTTGTTGCAGATTCTGGTTGTCCAGCACATAGAAAGAATAATTCCTACAAAGAGATTTTAAAAGGCAAAGTTAGTTTTACCATCAGCTCATGGGTAGTTCCTGTCCAAACTAGCTGAACACAGGGGCAATTCTTTTTTAAATGAAATATCCTCCTATTGACATGAACTGATTACACCTGCTCAGTCTCTCTGCCTCCAAAAAGGAGAGCAAATGCTTCTTCCCCCTAGGAAGAGAGTTTCCCTTGAATTTTTCCACATGAAAGAGGGGGAATAGCTGCAACATGGGACTCCAAGACTGCCACTGGTCGTAGCCTTCCCTTACTCCAGTGTGGATTTGACAATGCAGTTTGTATGGAAGATGCTACATAAAACACAATTGTACAGTATTTTATTCCTGTCCCACTCCTTAACACACAACATTTAATACACATTCCTTTGAAAGAGATCTCTATATTTTCCACTAATGAGATCTGACAGCCTTGCATATTGTATAGCAGAAAACGTGTGCCGTACTTTAGGTCATCAAGATAAGATGGAAAAGTACAGAATGATGCATCCTTTCTCGTGCTACTAAATTGTGTTACATGAGTTGAAAGAGGAGTTTTCTTTGCCCAAAAGACAGTGTGTTGTAATTTGTCTGTTGGTCCAATACAAGGTATCATGTATGCTCTACCAAGTATTCTGTCTCTCGCACACTACTGTCTGATAGTGAATAGTCACACTTATGTGACTATGTGAGCACAGCACAAATCTTCACTGCTTTAAAGCTCTGAAACATTACAATCTGACCACCTGCTGCAGTCACTTTCTAACAGACGATGGGGGTCTATTCTCTCACTGCACGAGTACATGTACACCTTAACTTTAATGACTACCGATGCAAGTTACTTGTGTAAATTCCACACTGGGCTGAAATGGCAAGATGGGTACAGACCAGAGCACTTCAAGTTTCCGTGGCAGAAAAGACCCTACAGAAGCATTTTCATTTTGAGGTTGGGAAAGGAAGGGACTGGAGAGGGAATTAAGGGCATGTCTAAATGATTATTGTAATATCAGGGAAATCTGCAGCCATGTTAACTACACTGACGTAAACCCCTAATATAAAGACACTACACCCTTGTGATTTGTGCAAGCCCCATTTTGCACTAGCGTGTCCCTATCAATGGAGTCAAAATTTCTTTTTTCTCTCAACACATTATGCAACATCAATAAGAGTTTCTGCAGGATACTAACAGACTTATCACGGGTTTGAAAGAAAACAAACACCATCATTTGTAGTTTTCCTTCAGTATTGTTTCCTCCCATGTTACAAACAATGACACCTCAGAATACCCAATGAATCAGCCAAGAGAATGGAATTGTTTGTTTATTGGGGCTGCAAGCTCTTCCGGACAGGATTGCAGTTCTCTCCTTTGTGTTTCCTTCTTAGTGACAAGGGCTGAGTACACTTCCAGTGCTATACAAAAACAAGAACAGCCTGCTCCTCCTGCTTCCAAGTGTCCCCAAATACCTAGTACTTTGTTTCTAACAAAACAAATACATCTGACACTGCTTTGGGTTGAGCAGTGAGTATACCTGGTTTTGTTGACTAATACAGTTAGGATGGAGCATGTGTGTGAGTTAAAGTCACACTAAATATATTTCACCAAGGGAACATCTTTTACAAGCATTATGCAAAACTGCACTTGGATCTCACCATGTGTACTGAGAGACTATGGATGGTTTGGACACTATTATCTCTTTGCAGTCAATGAGCAAAAACTACTCTTGCAACTTCCTGAACATCTTTAATGAGATGAAACGTGCATTATCAATAGCCATGGGAATAAATGACGGCAGATGAGGTTTTTTTTTTTTTTTTTTTTTTTTTTAAAGAAGGACCTAAAGCAGGACTCAGATTAGATGCAGCTAGTACAATAAAACACCTTCAAGGTTATTACAACAGGTTTTAATCCAAGAGGTTTAACTGAATGCCTCCTATCACTTTGTGTTTGAAATACCAGAGTGAAATGTGGCATTTCTTATTTTAAAGAGGCATGACTAAGTTTTCAAGACAATCAAGCGACTGGATGAAGTCAAGCATTCTTGTCGATACTTCAGACTACTGCAAAGAGGTCGAGAGAGAGAGAGTTAGGACTAAAAGTGGATAGTATGTTAAAACCATCTGCACAAGTCCAAGTAGCAGTTTAAGGCAAACAAGTTCTATGGGCATATATATACACGGCAAGTATAAATTAGCAGAAGTTATTCTGGCACCATCTGAGGCACCAGTGAAACCACATTTGGAATACTGCATACAAGTCCAATCACAGGATAGGTGAACCATTGCAGAAACAGAAAAGATGCTGCAGAGAGCAAAAAGCACACTCAGGGTTCTGGAGATACAAGTAACAATTATATCAGACTTTGGCCTTTACAGCTGGGGGTGGGGGGGGGGATGTCAGGATGCCAAGGAAGATAGCATGGAAAGAATAAAAGACTCAACAGGAAAACAAACTTCTGCCAAACAGCTATTGAGATAGAAACTAACCGAAAGAGAGGAGGTTGGGGCCTGAAGGAGGGCAGTCTAAACCTATGAGCAGAAGCCTGTGGACCTTCAAGGCCCAATTTTTATGGCAGGACAAAGAACGTGAACAGATGTTCATATCCTCTGCAGCACCCACATGGTAGTGTCATCACACAGCTTATGTGCAACCTTAAATCACAGGACACACTGATATCTGGGCAACTACTGGCTAAGTTTTTAAAAACACACCACAATTTTCCATATTTATATAGCTCCTGCAGTCACAATGGGACATTCACAGTGCTACATATATCTGCACTGAAATTTATAATGGTTCCTGTAACAAAAATGCAGCAGCAATTCTGCTGATCATTACTGGGCATTCCCCACCTTCCTTTTTAGGATGACCTGAAAGGAAAGGCTAGAGCGACAGTTCATGCTGGGAGAGGCACGAACCCAAGTCAGTCTGTTGCTAAGAGAGGGCACTGTGCGATTCAGAATGACCAGGAAAGGAAAGTGACCTCCACAGGATAAGAACAGGGACTGGCAGACAAAGGGCCAGTGCAGTGAGTGTGAGCGGCAGGGTCAAGCCAGCCGTCTGGGAGCTGACTGCAGAGGGACGACCAGGCTACAGAATCTGACCGGCAGAGGCCAGAAGAGAAGTCCCCCGGGGAGGCCCAGAGAAGAAGGTACTGCAACTACCAGAGCTGGGATGGGCAAAAAGCTCTTTAGCTCGCTAATCGCAGCCAATGAGGGAGAGAAGGGAACGAGAGGTGGGAGGAGCTTCACACTGTGTCTCATCAGCATCACAGCTGCCCCCATAGAGCGGGCCAATCACGTTATCCCTAGCAGGAAAAGCTGCTTATAAACATTAGCAGGAGAGTAGAATAATCCTTAGAATATTTTTGGTTTGCTTTCTAAAAAGAGACTGTAAAGCACTTTGAGGCAAGGACTGTCTTTTAATGTGACACACAAGAGAGCGTGCGCGAGCATGGAGGGTGTGTGTCTCTGTGTCCAGACAGTGCCTGCCACACTGGGGCCCAGATCCCTGCCTGACATGGGGTTTTAGGTACCACTGCAATAGAAATATTGCAGAACAAACAAATAAATTATGGAATAGCGTATAAAAGGCATCATCTGAAGATACACATTTTTAAACTGCTTTACAAGCCATTCACATTTAAATCAAACTCTCCAAGTATTTTAGAATATTTCCCCCAACAAGCTACAACATAATCAGGAAATAACCAATATTATAACAATTCTGGTACATTCTCCTTTATTTCTACAGTATCTGCCTGATGGGACTTTCAAACAGAAAAATGGGGTTTATAATGAAAGCACCAATAGACTTTTCATTATGCAGCATGGCTGTAAATCTTATACTGTAGATGGGCTAGAAGCAGCTCTACCAACAACTGAGTCTCCGATGGGAAATACATAAGGGAAGAAACAAGAGATATTGCTTTATTGTGTTTAATTTAAAGTGTGGGTTTGGATGCAATGTGCCATGACACCACTTTACCCAATGGCCATCTTTGAGGTGTTTTGCTCTCCCCTAAGTAGTAGGGGAATCAGAGGGGCACTTGAGCCCATATGTAAATTCAACCTGTCATGCCCCATTACACAAAGTTCTCTCTCTCTCTTTTGAAGGGTCACTTATTGGTAGATGTCTCTGAGAAAGCATCAGTTTCTTCATAACGTCCTTTAAACAAAAACAAAGAGGAGAAATGACCCCTATAGGAGCCATAATTTTTTTTCTGTGTCACAGCTTTACCACTGACCTGTAAATAGTAGTAACTTGCAGAAACACCCCTTCTTCCATGGCATGAATGTATTTTGATGCAGTGTAATGGGCCAGGCAGTTTCATTTTGAAGTTTAATATAATGTTAAGTGGTAAATGCAACTTTCACCTCTAGATGACTGTAGCCAGTTCAGCTAACCTGGCATTGATTGAAAGTTACCTAATGGCTGTTCAGCAGTCTAAGAAAAATGAAGTGCTTACTGTCCATTTCTAAGCTGACAAGCATCTGCAACACACAAGTGACCATTGCAATTGGCGCCCTTGATTGTAGCTTTTAGGGGAAAAAAAAGGCCAGAGTCAACAAAAGGAGATTGCACTGCTCACCCCCTCATCCCTACAGAAGAAAGATAAATGACATTGGACCAGGCTGGGCTCCCAACAAAAACCCCAGGGACCAGGTTCCCCCTGAACTCAGCACAGGGCCCTGGGTAGCCCACTCCCTACCACTGAGATAACCTATGTCAATTTATGTAGTTAGTCCTGTAGCTCAAGCTGAAGGTTCAGGGTTCAAATTCTACTAATGAGGCACGATGGGGGAGCTGTTACAGCTGTCCACAGAATTTATTTTTACCTTTGAAATGACATACAAAAAAAACTATGATAAAAGAATCTTACTTAAGTTGGAAAGCCAAGTGAGGAAAAGAATTTCAGTTGCCTTTGTAACCTTAATTCAGTCCCTTGAACATAAGTAGTATGACACAGTCTTTAATGACGACATGGTCACATACAATTCTGTCCACAGGACCTGTCTCATTAGTGCACAGGATCGACAGTGCTAAGGGAATGAATTAGAGCAGTGCCGTTTATGGGACAATTTTTTCTTCATTTGTGGCAGAAGCTGAAAGGTGTGTACCTATTGTAGTGCCAAGAAACAGCAGATATAAGCCCACCCACTACTAACAGCCTTCCCCTTCACCAAGGGGGAGGGGCTAGTGAACCCAGGCCACAAGTATTTGTGGGAGACAACAAATGAAAAAAAACAGGGGCAGGTGTGGAAGTCAGAAGGTAAAATCAGGTGACCAGATGGGGACACTGAGCAGAAAACCCCCAACAGCATCCACTGCTCCTCAAAGGCATCTGAAGTCAGTGGACTCAGGAATTCTGCTAGGAGGTGACTGAACAAAGAATAGAAATAAGTCTCTGCTTTTGCAGAGTTCCCTCCCCACAAGCCAACTTCCTTCTTCTGGAGTGATGGATGGGCATCCTGGCCAGCTCCAGAAGGAGCATCTGTGACTTTGTGGGGCCATGAGAGAGGTGTGCAGGGAAAAGTGAAGCCAGAACCTCAGTAAGAGGTCCTGGAAGAGGGGTTGTAGCCTGACGCACTCTACCTAGATGTGTACTGGGCTGTGTCTCTCACTGCAAAAAAGACAGATGTTGGGAGAGTTTGTGAACTGCACCGAGTAAATGCCTGTGCTCCCGGCTCCAGGAAGGAACCATCAACTAATATACCCAACAAGCTGAGGGACCAGAGTGGATTATATACTACCCTACTAGCATTCCTTGCCCTCCTTGGGTGGCAACAAGTCTAGCTACCTGGTGTTGGGGCAGGTCATTAGGACAAGGGAGTGGATGGTGTGAAGCTTGAACACCTACAGATGTTTCCTAGGCATGGTTCAGAGTTGGACCGGCTGGATGGCATTCAGACAAGTTAAGTTGCATGACTGGGGCGGCCAGGGAGGTGCATGGAGCAAGGGCCCGATAACGAGTTAAAGAGGGCCAGGGGTATGAGGCAGGCAGGGAGCCCAGGACCCACTCTGGAAGGTGTGCAGTGAATGCGGCAGAGGACAAAAGGATGATCTGGAGGTTAACGCACACGAAGGCTATAATGGAGAACTTGGTTCTAACCCTCTCAGTTAGAGGCTTCCTGTGTGATGCTAAGCAACTCATTTACACCATTAGTTTTGACAGGTGGCCACTAACTGTGCATTCCTCATTTTCTAAATTCAGAGACCGAATCCCGACTCTGCTACAGATTCACTATGCTGTCTCAGGCAAGTCTGTTTCCATTTCCCCATTGGTTATATGTGAATAATAATGCTCATATTGTGCAGCAGAGGTAAATTCACTGCTTATGAGGCACTCAGATACAAGGGTGGCAGGCACCCTTAGAGAAAAAAAATATGAGGAAATGAATAATTGCCAACTTTGCATGATGATGAAGGAAGAAAGGCAGGGTTTACAAATTGAATGACAAGGATAAAAATTTCAGCAGCTGCCTTTCTTCCTCAGCACCACGCACAGAATGAGGGAGGGATCCTGTGGAGAAAAAAAGAGGCTGTGGTCATGTAATTAAAGACTGTATCATAATGCATCTTACCTCAGCACAAGGGGGCCAAATTAAGGTTGCACAGGCAACCATGAGAGCGAGGGAACAAAAATAAAAAAGGGTTTCACTTTGCAACCTTAAATGTTCTTTCAATATAATTTTTTGTATGTATTACATGCAGTGCTGGCAGCAGCTGCTACAGTTAGGGCAGCCTAACAATTCCCATTTTAAGACCCTATTTTCAGTTGCTTATAACGATGCCCAACTAGCTGTTTGGGCTGAAATTTTCCATGCAAGGTGTCTGCCTTAGGCTGAACGTTTCTGAAAAATTATCTTTCAGATTGTGACAGTGCCCCAAATGTGTAAGTACTTCCCAAACACAGAGGAAGACCCTTCCTGACCCAAGCAGCATGCAGTTACAATAATTCCTTAGCATGGATTTTGCTTCCCACATGCACCCCTATTTTCCTCTTTTCTAAGTTTCCCTATTTGTTTTTCCATTGTGGAATCAAGCAAACAGAATTATTAAAACCTGAATCATAGCACTGCTGTTTGTTTCCTATCAGTTATGCTTGCTGACATATGAGATTCCATAAACATAATTACTACTGAACTTACTTACTAAAAGAAAGCAAAAACAGATTTATAATTGGAGTATCTGCTTGAGTATGCCACATCATAAGTAGCTGAAAGAGCCTTGTTCTAGGCAAAGTGACAAGCCTCTTGGATTTGCAATTAGAAACATGTTTTTCCAAAGAGCCAAATGTTCTTATTGAAAAAGACAGTGTGCTTTTCAAGTGGAGAATGAAGAGCTGCCCTTTAACTTGCTCTGTCAGATGGTGGAATTTTAAGAATTTAAGACTGACCAAAGAGTAGCCTGAGAAAGAGAGGGAGGCTGTGAAGAATCCCTTATGCTGTAACTTTATCCTGTCAAGGCAGATAAATCAGAGACACACAACCTTTCCCATGACCTTCCCACCACCTTTTCCTAAATGATTTTCCAAAATTCTTATTTTATTGGATCTCTCATTAGCGACGAAGGCTCATTTCTTCTCCAGAGTGTTCTTTTGAACTTGGGAAGTTAATTTGGGGAGAGAAAGGGAGTGCAGCAATTCCCCAGAAGATCATCCTCCTACTTTAGCATCTCAGACTAAAGTTTTGCAGGAGCTAAACCTACCTTTGCTCTTTCAGCACCTACCTCCAGGGGTGAAGATGATAGGTGGTGATTTAGATAGCAATTACATGATGTGCTATTAAAAGCATGTTACACAGAATATTACAGAATTAAGACAAATCCACAATGTTTATCAGCAAACATTTCAGTGGCTCATGATTACTTTAGCGGCTCATATTGTGTTTCTCTGGCTCTAGATAAGGAGAATTAGTTTCACGTTAGTATTTTGAGGCTGGCTCACTTATGTGCAGTTTCCTGGTACACACACTAGTTTCAGCCGCACTCCCTTATCTTGCAGTTAGTGACCTGTTATCTTCTTCCAGTTGACATCCCATAGACCTCTGTTAAGGATACAACACTAACAAACCGCAATGCCAAAAGAGCAATGGCTTCTAGAAATGTTCATTTCTGAATGCACTAGAGCATCAAAAAACAGAACGTCTAATATAACAGAAAATGATGTTTACAAAAGTACATCTCCCTAAAAAAAATCTCTCTACAAGAGAAAGCAGCTAGCAGGGCTACCATAATACATCTTTAAAATCTTCATCCAACTATTTGCATGCTAGAGGATCAAATGAATGATTGTACAATGGTTGTTCAGCAGGAGACAAATACTGCATATTAGTGGAGGTGCAGACTATATAGATGGTAACAAAGTATTCATGGTAAGACTTATTTTCCATGGCTTTCTGTTAAAGCAAAGCTGCCTCTACAAATACTAGGTTGTTGTATTTGAACACTTACCCGTCCAGCTGTTCCTCTCCCAAAATATATCGCAGATTCTTCAAGAAAGAGAGGGAGACTAATGCATGGGAATGGCGGATCTTCACATACCCAGTTACTGTTTCTATCAGACCCATAAAATTCTCCAGCTCAGAAGCAATATTGTCTACATTAAAGAAAAGGAAATTGTGGTTCATACAACAAGTTTAACGCAGCATTTTGTTCAATGCATGGTTAGCATATCAGAATAAATATTTATTACAGTCACTGATTTTGCAAACAAAATACAGATTCATCTCGCTGCAGACCAGCATGTATCATCATTTACCTATGCAAGCAGACAGGTGGAGCACAAAGCAAGGCACTATCAGAACTCCATTTATAACTTTCTTACTGATATGCTTTCCTTTGCATGAATATTCCACACTAGTGCCAGTACCAAATTCTGAGCTTTCAACAGCCAACCTTTTGGCAAGACTGAAAAGACTCACGTGCAGTTGTAAATTTAGGCATCTGTGAAACTGCAACTGCTGTTACTCTTGGTGACAGAGATAAAGCTCATTCATAAGATCAGGCTGAAATGATCCACTGAAGAGCATGGCATCAGACTGGAGGTTAAGAGTAGCCCCACAGGGTTACGCTATTATTCTCAACGAACAGCACGGATACTAATCTCCAAAGCACAGGACTTTTACTGGCCATTTAAAAAATAATGTAGATATAACTATATCATTTAAGCAGCCATTGCTTCTAGAATGCTGAAACAATGAATGTAAAGCCATAACATCTTCATGGAATGAAGCTGGTTTAGGGTTAGATTTTCTATAGCTTGTATAATAGTTACACTGCAGTTATGTCAGGGGCACTCTCCAAAATGGGCAACGACCTTGGAAGCTGGATGTTTGCTTCTGGTGCAGAACACTACAACTAAATTAAGTTCTGTGTGCACAGTAGTACAGTCTGGATATCATATGGCCAGTTATCACCTGAAAGAAGTTGGAAGGGTGTAGATTAGGAATTCTCTTCAATTCTTTGAGAGAATATGTAAGCATTAAACTAGACAATTTACATTACTCTATAGTTCCCAGGAATAAAATCAATTACTGCAGAGGGTGGGTGAGTTGAATGGGTTAACTTAAATAAAAAGTTCTTCAGACCATCTCCCGGCAGAAGTTAAGATTCTACTTAAACATGTGAAACGCATAATTAAAAAAATTCACACACAACTGCTTCCAACCCCCTTGGTTATTAGGAGCAAACCTGGTATTCACAGGCAATTCAATCCATCTAGCACAGGCACAAAAATTCAAGGCACTCCACCCCACACACTTCTTTGCATGCATAGGGAGGTATATTTCAAACCACTAAATTTACAATGGTTTTTAAAGATCAGCGTCCGTTGGAATTTCCCCAGCTGATGAATCACTACTCTGACAAATCGTATTCAGAGTTCATTTATGTTAGGACATGAACTAGATATGACCAACACAGTAATAACGAGTCTTGGGCAGAGCAGTGTTAGAATTTAAACAGAGGTTTTCATTATCTCACACGCAGGGAGGAAAGCTTTGCCACTGGCTAAATACCTGGTCTACAAACATGCCAGAGAATGCCACCATGTTGATGATTCCAGCAGAAACTCTTAACACAGCCAGAGTGCCATTAAAAAGCAAACAATTCTCTTGAGGACCATGCTTACAGGTTTTGTTTTTGTTTTTTTCTATTGATACACTCAAAGAGAAAACAGAAAGTTAAAGGACCCTCACTGAAGGCTCAGAAGGAGGAACATTACTTACTCCCACGGCGGATGTTAATAAGCAGATTCCCCTTGAGGACGGTGCATCCCTGCAACATCTGTGCTGATGTGACAGAATCAATGGTCTTTATTTTCTCTTCATCACAGATTTTTGGGCAAGGCCCTTCGCAGGGGCTGCAGAACATGCTGTTGAGAAGGAAGGGAGACCAGAAATAAACAAAAACACATGGCTCTCAATCCACAACAGACTGGAGCTGCACTGTTTGGAAGGCAAGAACTTCTCTATCTGCAACCTAACAAAATACAAATCCTTCAATCTGGGAGGAAAGTTGCCATCTTTCAGAAGAGGCCCAGCAGAAAAGCAAATATCTCATACACCCAGGCAGGACTGCATGGATTCTATGAGCAGACGTGACCCTCATAAATAAGTGCCCTAGGGAAAATGGTTATTAGAGAAATCTACTAATGAGGTTATTGTCCTAATAAAACAGTGTCACAATTTGGATTTTAAAGGCAGTACCAAAGGACTGGAAAAATTGCTGTAAGGTACAACTGAGCAGAAAACAGAAACCTCACTCTCACCACTCTCAGTTCCATAGATTATGCTATTCCTAGTCACTTCCCATCCTAAACTGTTGTGTAGTGTTAATTCTACAAGCCCCATGGCTAGTAGTTAAACTGCTGCCATATTTCACCATTCTGGTGACTACAATGGAGTGGTGAGTAATGCGACTCCCCCCCTTCCCCCACAGTCTGTAAATCAGGTTATGAAATGCTGCAGGATCCCTCTGGATGAAGGGCATTCTAAGTGCAAGTCATTATTGCTACATGCCTACCCTTAATATAGCATAACTGAAGGACAAATGATCAAGAATACAGAAGTCATTGCCCTCTCTGAGACATTGGTGGCCCTCTAGATAGTGCTCTAGCAAACATCTCCACTACCGAAATAAGGCTGGAGTTTTCATATGACCCTAAGAAGGTAAAGCCTCCAGTACCTGACTCCCTTAGGCACCTTTGGAAAACTCAAGCCTCAGCATGCATATGTTAGAGCTAGAGAGAGAGAGAATTCCACAATGACCTCCTAAACCAGCCCAGACTCGCTGAAATAGCTCAATGCTAAAACTGGGGTGAGGGCTGGGATGTGAACATTTATATGAATTCTCCTCCAGCCCTTCTCACCAAAGTTTTAAGTTCAGGTCTAGCAAACATGAACCAAAACAAGGACAGCTCTACCGTAGACACTATCCATATACTAACCTTGATATGTACGAATGGGCTGCCACCAATGTGACACTACAGGATTGTTCCTCCTTCCAGGTAAAATATAACCCCGTCATCCCTTGTTTTATTTCACTGCTTTTCCATCTTTGCATTAGTACCAGTGATTTTTAACTTATATGCACATTATACCTTCTGTGTGTGCGGGTGGGTGGGTGGAAGGGAGACAAGCAAAGGGAAAGAAAACCCCAGCTCTGAAAAGGAAGTCTATTGACAGCACACTGGTAAACATGGATTTGTTATTTGTTAACTAAAGGGTAACCGAACCCACTTTCTTCTTCAGCTTGGAGAAACGTGCACTGATGTAATGGAAGAAAGGAGCCTTCATTTCTTAGTCATGAGCTCCTATTTCAAATGCTACAGCATAATGTGCCTGAGAGCTGAAGACATGCAAGAGGCATTCAACTACGGGTACAAAGAATGCTAGAAACTCCTCATTTGCAACTGTTGGTTAATACCAGCTCTGGGAAACCACGGGACAGAACGTTCACTGGCCTTGAGTTATGCCTTTCCGCCTTTGCAGCTGAACACAAAACTAGGATAAGATTAGCTGTGGCTATACTGTTTTATGAGAGTGTTTTTAAACAGCCGCTCCTAGAAGCTCAGGCCAGACAGCAGGGAAACAGTTTCTCAGGTAAACATCTGGCTTCAAGCTAGTAAACAGTAACGCTGTTTGCATCTAAATGTGAACTGGAAATTTTCCTAGGAAGATGTTTGTTTCGATGATACTCTCTCATTCTCTCTAGGTTTATAAAGCAAACGGTGGAGATTTCCATCCCTTGAACAAAACTAACCTGCACAAATAAAGGAAAAACTATGATACAGACCATATATATGGAGACATTTTTCAATGCAGTCCTAAACTACTGAGAATTCCTCTATATTAGCAATGGCTAGGAAATAACAGTTCTTAGCGCCGTTGGGTTAATGGGTGGGCAACTAAGATTGTTGCCTTGGCTGCTGGCAAAGTGAGCAAGTCAACAACGTTCTTATCACTCCAAGTTCTTTAAATTCCAGGAATATGACTGACAAAGATCAGAGTAATATTCCTGTAAAAAAACAGTTCCCTACAACAGTTAGTCATAAATATCAAATTCACGGCCATGAAAAACACGTCATGGACCATGAAATCAGACCTCCCCCATGAAATTTAGTTATTAGAGGGGAGGAGAAAGGGGCAGGGCTGGGTGCGCCCCAGCCGGGATCTCTACTGCACTAGTCCCAGCCGGACTGGGGAGGGGCAGGATTTCCTCTTCCCCCCGCATGGTGGCTCTTGGGGGGGCGGGCGGGCAAATCAGAGGTTCCCGGAGGTGGGGATGTGTTTAAACTCCCCCACGCTGCTGGGAGTGCCCCAGCCAGGGGCTCCTAGCTGCTAGTCCCAGCCAGGCTAGGGAGGGATAGGACCTTCCTCTTCCACTACACGGTTGCTTTGGGAAGGGAGGCGGGGGGGAGGAAATCAGACCTGCCTCTGGCTATCTTCCCCAGCTGCAGGAAGCTCAGCTCTGGAAGCAGCAGAGAAGTGAGGGTGACAATGCTGCAACCCCCATTAAAAGCTTTGCCACTCCAACGATCCCCTTTTGGGTGGGAACCCCCATGGTTACATCATGAAATTGCAAATATAAACATCTGAAAACGTGAAACTGACCGATTTTAAAACTCGGGGGGCCATGAAATTGTCCAAAATGGACTGTGAATTTCGTAGGGCCCTGGTCGTAAAATAGCATGGCAGCTACTGGTATTATTTCTCTGAACTGAGATAGTTGGCATTTTCCAGGACAAACACGGTGAACCAAAAAATGCAGAGACCTAAAGGCTGCAATGAATGAGAGCGTACAGAAGAGACCTGCACGCAGAAAAGTCAGAATGCCAATAAACAACCAACCAACATGAGAAACAAAACTACTTTTACAATCTGCTCTGTGTGGCAATGCTCACCAAGGGCAGAATCTCCTTTCCACTGATTACTGGCATCTCTTCCCCATCTCCATCCTGCCCACTTTCTTCCACTGCTACTTTCATCGGGCTATTGTCTAGTTTAAAGGCCTCATCCTCATGGTGCTGATAATACTCCATCTCCACTGATGTCAGTGGGTGACTAAGATGCTCAGCACCACATGGGATCAGGCCCTTAGACAGTTAATGCCATGGAACTGGGGGGTTCTCTTTCTAAAATCACGCAGGGAACTATATGAATAATAATGCAAGCTTGTGTGTTTCCTTTACCTTTGGCTCCCGTTGCGTATGAATCCAGAAGGGCACTCTGTCATGCACTCGTCATTGTGGATCACCAACTTCTCATAGTCACTTGTCTCTGTAGCAGAGGCTTTGGAACAGAAGTCTTTTGTAACGCAACGCCAGCCTTCAAACTTGTAGGTGTTCGGTGGGCAGGTGGGTACGCAGACTCCTTCGTAGTAGTAGTTGCGACAGGCCACACAAGCCGTGTTGTTGTCGGGCACAGTGCAGCTCCCCAAGCACTCGGGATGGCAACATTCATTTTGGTCTGTGCAAGCCCGTTTGCCACAAGCGCTGGGGCACACTGCAAAGACAGAGCAAAGGTAGATTGAACAACTGGCATTTTAAAAATATAGCGAGATTATAAACAGCAATGTAAACACTCTGTGAGCGCATATCCCCTTGGGTCTAGAGCAACCCTTGAGAACTTTGACACTTGGGAGGCTGGCAAACTATTTCATTTAATCATGTTTTCAAGTCGCTTGGAGAGATCTTTCTCCCAGATTTACATTAAAATTTGAGCCAGTGAAGTAATGAGGAAAACCGTTGAAAGCAATGTCAACGTAAGGATAACAGAAACAACTGAGGACTGGAACCCATTTGATAGCCCTGGTATTATGGTTACATTTTTGAGCGCTGACTTATTGTCTTTGAGAGGGTTTTTTCGTCTTTCCACTTTGTATTTCAAATTAATCTTTTATTGGCAACAAAAAAAGCTCCCTTTAAACAACTTAATTACATTCATACAATAATACATTGCTATACTGCAGCACACATGGCTAGGTTGACCCCATTGTCGCATCCTCATGTTGCTTATGTATGCAGAATTGGATTTAATAAAGTACAGATGCTGCTACACATACATGGTGGAATCATAGACTTATTATTTTCCCCTTGAAGAGAATACATTTCCACCCTATCCACAAATATCGGACTAGTAGGACATAAATTTGTGAAAAGTACATTTATTTAAAAACTCATTAATCTGTAGGTGTGGGCACTGGGTTTGGAAAAAATGAACGGAAATCAGGATTTTCAAGAGACAGTCTTACTACTGTTACATCAAAAGAAGCTGCAGCATTTATATTTATGTAACAACAACATTTTGATTACAATGTTTTATGGCCTTTTAGCCATACTAGCTATATGCCAGAGGCTCTGTAAATAAACACAAGATAGGAAATCTGGTTTTCATTAGGTAACTGTTTTCCACTTTCTAACTTAGCTAAAAAACAGTATCAGTAACAGCAGCATAAAACAAAAGTTTCAGTAGGACTACAGTAGAGCCCGAGCAAATCAACACAAGAAACTTTAACCAAACGACACGACTAGAAAGCATACAACCAGAAACACAGCTAACACTGTAAGTGAACAAGGATGCAGCGTCCACCCAAGGATATGGAGAAATTCCCGAGATGATGTACCAGATTTTACTCCATCCTGTTTATTTCTCTTTTTTCCTCAAATCTGCTGCACATTCTGCTATGCTGTAAATTAAACTGTAAATTAAACTACAGTTTATTTAAAAAGAGAAAACTACATACAACCAGTGCAGGACAGTTCAAAACTGTATTTTTTTCCTAGAGCTTTGCACACAACTGCAAATTTTCAGTTTACAAATAAAGATCTTTTACTATATTGAAAAATGTCTGAACCCAAGAGATGATCTCGCTCTTTAATTGTATATACTCTGGGATAAAAGACTATGTTTTCCAAAATGTTTGTACAGAACCTATCACAATAGAGTCCAATCACAACTGGAGCCACTGGGCACAACAACAATACAAAATAAAAAAATTGTTTTACAACCCCTCACACCTTTCTTCAGGATTTAGACACTGTATGCCAAGCATTGGCTATGAGGGAATATGTACTGTCAGCTTTAATGTACGGTTCTACTCTGAAAAGTTTATCTGTAATAGCGGCATTGTGGGATCCCATGTTTATACTCTCAATGGTCTCTGCATTAAATATGCTCAAGTTTACAGATTTTTTTCCACCCCTCATTGCCAGACGTAAACATTTAGCCTGGGATCCAAGGGCCAAGGTAGATTTTTTCTATTTCATGAATTAGCAGCAGTAATAACAATTCTTCAGGGAAAATTCTATCCTCACTTATTACCAGTGCAACCTCAGTCTTCAAGTTATGCCCTCTGCTTTCAATGGGTTTCCAAAGAAGAAACTTATGGGAACTCAGTAAACAATCTCATTTGCACAACAGCTCAGCAGTGCTAACAGGAACAGTGAGAATGTATTTTAGTTGCTACACAGGCAGGTAGGACTGAATACATACAGAGAGATGAGTCATTTTTACAGTCCCTTTTCAAAGTTTAAAAAAAAAAAAAGACAGACTTCAGTACAAACATCTCGGCAAAATGGTATTTATAATGAAACTGTTGATGGAGCCTCCCCTGCAGGGGAGCTTGTGGACACCACTATAATTAGCATAAGAAAGCTGACTATGCATGTCTCAATGGAAAGTATTCCTTAAGATGTATTTCAATTCTGCCTAAATTACACTGTGAAAGGGAACTATGATTCGGTATATGTAATATTTCTGACTCCAGACCAAAATATACACCATGATAAATTCTTCTTAACAAGAAAGGACAGTGATGAAGAGATCATTATTGATAAATGATGCAAAACCTTTTAATACACCCAAATATTTATTTTCTGCAGGGAAGACAAATAAAATTACCTTACACTAAAAGGTAAAAACAAGAAATGAAAAAAATTACTACTCACGTACACTGATGGCAGACCAAGGATATACAGTAGAACCTCAGGGCTATGAACCCCTCGGGAATGAAGGTTGTTCAGAACTCTGAAATGTTGGTAACTTTGAACAAAACCTTATGGTGGTTCTTTCAAAAGTTTACAACTGAACAGTGACATAATACAGCTTTGAAACTTTACTATGCAGAAGAAAAATGCAGCTTTCCCTTTTTTAAATAGTTTATATTTAACAAGCACTGTACTGTATTTGCTTCCCCTATCTCTGCTGCTGCCTGATTGCGTAGTTCTGGTTTCAAACAAGGTATGCGGTTGACTGGTCAGTTTGTAACTCTGGTGTTCGTAACTCTGAGGTTCTACTGTAACTTGAACAAGGACAAAAGCCTGCGGTTTCTGGAGGGGTGTAAATTAAACAGTCTTGTTAGAGACTGCTGTAAACTGTGCCTCATTTTAATGTGTATAAATATAAAGAGTGTTCAGGATTATTGAGACAGTTATTGAAAAACCTCAGATCATGTGACTCATCAGCAGATGGATTGCCGTTCTGTGTGGGTGCCAAAACTTAGATTTAGCATGTTAACTAGATTTCCAGTTCACAATCCTGCTAAGAAAAAACACCTCCATGACCAAAGTTCATCACTAGATTTATCAAAGCAGTGCCACATGATTTTTGTTCTTAATTGGACAGACATTTATAAGGCTGCTGCATAAACAGTGCAGATAAATATAGTATAAAGAGGTCTAAATTATTTCACTCCAGGGGAAAGACCTTTTTCATTTCCTAAATTCTTCTGCCATTCATGAATAAACTAGCATATGAACAGCATTCCCCCCACATATCAAAGCTGATCCTCTGGACCTTACCAGTCAAGGCGACAGCTGAAGCATGCAAAAATCACACAAATTTACAAGACAAAAATGTAAACAGTAATATAGGTATACAAATCTGTTATATTATTTTTAATCTGACAGTGTTTGTTAATTTTTTTTTTTTTTTTTTTTTTTTTTTTTTTTTTTTTTTTTTAAAGCAACCAGTTTTTCAAACTTAAAATGACTGGGAAGAAAAACATAGTAAAATGTTAAAAGTCGGAAGTTTTTAAGATGAATGTGTCAGATGACCAGAAAGCTTTGATTCCATAACCAAGAGAACACCTTTGGCTAAAATCCTATCCTAATTCAGTAGCGAAAAGAATGCAGCAATTAGAAACAAAAAATTACAACGATTGGGGGAAAAGAAGGAAAGGTATAGCACTCAATATTAATTGACAAGAGAATCTAAAGGCATTAGGGAAAAATGGAAAAAATCCATGGCTGGCAGGATGAAGGACAATTAAAAATGAGGGTGAGTATTTTTTTGTTTGTTTGTTTTTTTTAAAGTACATTAGGAACAAAAACTGTAGCAATGATGTAGTCCCACTAGTAGCTGGAGACAGCATAACTGTTGTTAACGATACATAAAAGGCAGAGATACTCCATAAATATTTGTGCTTTGTATTTGGAAAAAAGGAGGAGGAAATACTTGTATCACATGAGGATGAAGTGTTTTCCTGGCCATTAGTAACTAAGGAGAATGCAAACATCTGCTAAAAATAAACACTTAAATAAGCAGTCTGGGACACTTGCACACAAGATTACTAAAAGAGTTGGCTAAGGAGAAGTCTGACCAGCTGATATTCATTTGTAATAAATATAGGAATACCAGGGAAAGTAAAGATGATGGGAACAGGGTTAATGTTGTGCCAATATTTAAAAAGACCACCAGGATGCTGGTTGAAATAAATAGCCTGAAATCAACAACAGGCAAAATAATGGAAAAGCTGATCCAGGATTCAATTGACAAGGAATTAAAGAATACGAGTATAATGACAGTCAAAATGATTTTATGGAAAAGAGGCCTTGGCAAACAAACCTGATTTCATTCTTTGATGAGATTACAAGTTTAGTTGATAAATGTAACTGTATATATGTAATATACTCATAAAAATTTAGAGGTCACAGTAGACAAACAAATGAACATGAGCTCCTAGTGTGGTGCTGTGGCAAAACAAGCTAGTGGGATACTTAAATGTCTAAACAAGGGCAGCAAGCAGAAGTAAGGAGGTAATTTTATCTCCTTATGCAGCACTGGAGAGACCAATACTGTTTACAGTTCTGGTGTCCATATTTTAAAAAGGGACGTGGAAAAGAGAATCACAAGAATTATCTAAAGTCTGGAAAAAATGACACAATGAGAGACAAACAGCTCAATCTCTGCTGCGCTTATCAAGAAGAAGATGGAGTGATAATTTGATTGGAGTGAATAACTGCCTTCATGGGAAGGAAAATACTGGGCACTAAACGGTTCTTTAATCTAACATGAACCACTGGGCTGGAAACTATAGCCAGACAAAATCAAATTAGGAACAAGACACTCATTTTAACACTGATTAACCACTGGAATAAACTACCAAGGAAAGTAAGTGGTGGATTCTCCATTCCTTGATGTCTTCAGATCAAAACTGGATGACTTTCTGGAAGACATGCTGTAACCAAATACAAGTCACTAGGCTCAATGCAGAAGTAACTGGGTGAAATTTAATGGTGTATGATATACAGGAGGTCAGACTAGATGTTCTAATGTTCCCTTCAGGCCTCTGTGAAGTACTTAAGTGATGCATTAATTTATTGTCAGCCACTTAATTGGGGTCTCTAGTGTCCAACCTCCTGTAATAGGTTTTGTTTTGTTTTAAATCATGACACCTGTTAACAGCCAGCCGCCCTGCTCCTCCTTAACTCTGAAAAGACTTCTGCAACCAATATACCTGCTATGTGAACTGCTAAGCAGCCAGAACACTTCCCAAAATTGGAAAGCTTTGAAAGAGAGCACCAATCTACTCCGCAAAAAAGCCATTCAATGCAGAACTTTGGTATAGGACAAAACAGAAAGAATCACAGTAAATATTTACTTCTCCAGGCCTTTCCCTTTCACTGGAAGAAATTTGATAGACAAGGCATTTCCAAGTTAACAAAATACATGAGTTTTTCTAAAGTACTGTCTAAATATTCTGATCACTATGCATAGAACATGCAATTAACACCACTCAATTTAAAGTTACATGTTCAGCGAACAGCTTCTATTTACACCTATTGGGGAATTACTTTACAGAAAACCAAGACGTTATAAAACATTCTGATTTGAGGATTCACCACTCCGAACCACCCCGCCCCCCGCCCCCAAAATGAAAAAACCAGACGGATGCAAGGTTGGAAAATGCTCAAGACAAACAGCTTAGCACACTACTCTTTTTTAAAAAAAAAAAATTAAGGCTGCTCCTTTTTGGATTGTTTAGCTTTTTAAAAGTAGCACTAAGTTCTCCGACATCCAATATCTCAAGCTTTTTGAAGTGTACACTAAGCTAAAGCTCTCAGAGATCACTTTCTGCAAGTTCTGACATCATGGCTGTTTTACAGTTTGGACAGACCAAGTGTTCTTATCATTTCCAAGACGCCATGACTTCAGCACTGCTGAAATAGAGCAATCGGGTGAATAAACAGTCAAGTCACAGGGAGTGAAAATGCAGCAAGTGGAGGAAGACTGCTTGGCAAATGCAGGCTCTAGCCTCTGCCAAGGCTGGCGTCATGCCAGCTGCACGCAGGACAGCAAAAGTTTGCCAAGTGTAGGATAAGTATTTTTTTTTTAAAGATTCTTTCTCTCCTTGTAAAATGATATTCAATCCTTCCTTTCTTTTCTCCCTCTCCCTCTCCATCAAAGTACTGTTGCATAAAGAACAAGAATGTAGTATTGAACAGGGACTGAGGAGGAAAGAACATTTTAGCCTAGGCAACCCTCGTAAAGATTAGCTGTCAAAATGTATCAATCAAGACAGGAAGCCAGGTAGTTTTTGAATGTTAATTCCTATAAAAAACAGGGTTTAAAAAAAACAACAAGCATTAACTTTAGAGAGCATTTCAAAGAAAAACTGGCTTTTAAATGTAGCAAAGACAGCACCCGGGAGACATTCTTGCCTTTTACCTGGTGTGGTGATAGCTAACGGGAGATGACACAGATATTACGGAGAAAACCCACTTCCAGTGATTCACAGCCAGGGCTGAATCTCAAATCTAGCATGTAAATAAGTAGATATACTCATTATAAACACACAATAATATGTTCCAGCATAAAAACACTGGTACAACATCTCCAGAAAATACAACATTTTTGCTTTAAATAGCTATGCAAGATCATCATTTGGTTACAGCAACACACTTTTTGCCTTGTTACATTTTTTTCACCTTCAAATAACTAAACAAGATGCTTGTCTCAAGAAAAATCCACAGAAAGGGAAGTGTCACAACACCAGGCACCTCATACGCTGAAGAGCTTCCCTTCCTTTCTGATAAGTAAGGCACAATTCGACACTCTCTGAAATTACCTGCCAAGGTCTATTTAAAGGTTTCTCTCAAAACCATGCTGTTGCTATGAATTATGTGTGATTACATCCTCCCTCTTCAAATCCCCAGTTTGCATACAACCGTCTCCACTTGCAAAATATTTGGACAGGTCCATACAAACTCTAGGCCAAGTAGTAAGATGAGGGCATTCAGTCTACAGCCTGTGAGTTATATTTGACTCAACTTCATTCCACTGAGAACCATATGTTTCTGTGTTTATGTTCTAGTTGTTACCAGCCTGATATTATTCTACAAACCTTTCTAAAGATTTTCAAACTATTCTGAAGTTGTCCTAGGCAGCACTTTCCTCCTCCTGCACCAGTTAAGTATAATTACATCCAGTTGGCTTCTGTGCAAGGTCGTTTTGTCAGAGTTTTAATGTGCCCTGTGACTTGAATAAAGCTTATATATGCATGGAAACTTCTAGAATCCTCACAAATGATCAACTTGTGAGCAGAAGCCACCTGAAATAAGCACATATTCACATTCCCTTTAAAAATCAAACACTCAAAAAGCAGTAGGCGTGCTGGAAAGTTGAACGCCCTTTATGGTCAACAGCAAAACCATATTAAAAATTATTTGGGTTGCCTCTGTAACCTAATGGAAGTGCTCAGATGCCATTACAGATTCCAGTTTCTCTTTCCCTATATAAAAGAAGTGGAAGAGGAACTAGATATAGGGTTAAAAAATTTCTAGCATCTAGGGTGACCGGACAGCAAGAGTAAAAAACTCAGGATGAGGGTGCGGGGGAGGGAAGAGGTGCTTATATAAGAAAAAGCCCCTAAAATTGGGACATTTGGTCACCCTACTAACATCACTCAACAATAAGATTTTTTTTTAAAAAAGAGCTCCAGTTCTCCCTTTGACTACAAGTATGGCAGCCATGAATTGAGGCCAATGCTGCAGAGAGGAAATGTGCATTACCTGGAATTCCATTCATTAACTTGAACATGTTGCTGGAACTGTTGCAAAGATACATACACCACCCTGCACAATGTCACTGATAGTTATCCTAAATGGCAGTATCTTCCCTTCCCCTCTCAGAGTAGTTTTTAGTAACAAGATAACTTCAAAGGGATGCAGTCATCAGATAATCATGACTTGGAGTAATCAGAGGCTGTTTGCTATGGTCCCTAATCCCACAAAAGTACAAATGTCTCACAAAAACAATATCCTTCATTTTGCCTAAAAATAAAGGACTGTTAGCTCTGTAAAAAAACACCAAGAGTCTCTCAATTAAACATCGATATCCACCAGTGGAATGACTGTGCTGACTCTCTGCTGGCTTGCTTTTCTAGTAGACTCTAGCTCCTCACCACAAACCCACATCAAACCTGCTATATGGGAAAGGCATCAGGCTTCCAAGCTACAGTAAGAAATGGCATGTGCCTGTTAATCCCATTTTATTTTGTCTGAGTGACCAGGGTAATTCAGGCACACTAGCTGGCATAACAATCTACCAATCCCTTCGGAATTCTGCAAGTGAGGCATTCAGAGTTCAACAAAGTTCCAGGAGCAGCATGGCAACTCAGTTCATATTTACAAATTGAAACAAACTGAAATCTAAGTGATGAAAATAGCTGTTACGCGACAGTTCGAAGAAACCAGTATGTCGCACAGTTGCTCAATTCCTCTCCCCCCCCGCCATATGTTATATCCAGTGAGCACCTTGGTACAAACAAGTCTTCTTAACGAAAACAGGCAGCATGAGTTGCACTCTCTTTCAAAACAGTTTATGTTGCCCAATAAGGCTCACACTGGCATTGCTGCAGCTGGCATTTGGGGGAGAGAGAGACGGAAAAAACTAGTCACTTCCCATGCCAGGACAAATCCATACCCCACACAAACCAGGACCAAGGCGCACATGCAAATACATACTGGATTTCCTCGCCAATTCTACTCTATCTACAATACAAGGAAACAAGTTAGTGGGGATGTTCCATCATTTAAAATCCAGAACTGACTCAAATGGGAGGCTCACTCCCAGATACACTATAGACAGACCTCAACAAAGCAAGGGGAAAAAAAGAGACAACAGCAAAACAGCTCTAAACTGAACTAAACAAGCTGAAGGATTCACGAGGACAAAAGGATACCATCTAGTGGGATCCAAGTTGCAAGCAATATGTATTTGTGGGGTTCTACTCTTGTGAAGTAAAGATTTGTCTTATTTTCTTTCAAATGCTGCAGGTGGCAAGAGACACACTATTTCATGAATATATAGCAAGCGAACAGAATATAAATCATTCACTAGCTGGCAAAATCCCAGCTGGAGGGAGGATACCACTCTCACTCCAGATTTATTTTAAAGGAGGCAGAGGGCTTTGATAACATTATCAAACTGACCTAAATTATGTAGTTTTTTTTTTCTTCCTAGCATCAAAAGAAGAAATGTTATATTGTAGAGAAAAGGTCACCAACTCTGAGACATTCTCTACTGCTTTCATTTCAGAGCATTCATGAACAAGAGTAAGATACGCTAATGGACTTAATCTTTACGGAACTAAGCGACATAAATGAAGTTTGATACAATTTAGAAAAAGTGAGATTTCCTCTGGGGGGGAAACCAGGAATAATGCCAACTACTGTATAAGTGAGAGAACTTTCAATAAAACTAGAAGTGTATATACACCATGTCGGTGTATATTTTATCAAGATTTTATTGTCATGGAACTGAGATAGCCACATTGATAATGAGTGATGAAGGCAGTCCTGTTCATTGGTGGGTGATGAGAACGAAGGACAATACAGAGTAGCAGAAAATAGTAGTCAAAGTTGTTTTAGGTCCCACTGACACAGCAACTTTTTTTTACTAGTAAACGGCTGGTAAAAAGCAGGCTTGATATCTCAGAGTTACCAAATAAGTTGTCTTCAAAATGAGATGCAAGATGTGTAAGACCTAGAAAGAATATTAAGGAGAGAAAGAGAGTTTAGTTTTCTTAAATTTAATTATAAATTGCTACTGGTCTGTAAGGATAGAAGTACATTTTCAGCTATCATCCATGTGATGCAGACGTAACGGATATATAAACTGATGTGAACTTTTACAACACTTAAGGAGAAAAGAATGTACCAAATGACATGGACATGTATAGAAAATATTTCCCCTTAACTGCAAGAAATGGGAAGAACGGTGACCATATATTATGGGAAATAGAAGGCTGGATTCTTGATATTCACGAAAACGATATAAGAGTGGCCATACTGGGTCAGACCATTGGACCACTATCTTGTCTTCTGACAGCGGTCAGTGACAAATGCTTCAGAGGGAACGATCAGAACCAAGTAATTATCAAAATGATCCATCCCCTCTTGTCCAATCCCAGCTTCTGGAGGTCACAGAAAGATAGAGCTATTTCCTGAAAGAGTTGGGGAACAATTTTCTGTTCTCAATCTTGCTTCCATTATAAATATAGACAAACAAGAAAATCACCTTGTGTTCAGAAGACCTTCAAGCAATCTGAATATAACCAGCTGATAGTTTCTTCATTCTTTTTTAATATAAATTCACTGGCATAGATGACAGAAGGAAGAGGAGGGAGAAAACTGTTGAAATTCTATCATCAGAATGAGTATGTTCTCACACACTAAATTGATGTGGAGTGAACTGGTCCAGAAGGAGAAACAACAATGCTGAATTTCCTCCTCAGACTTAATACCAATTTCTAATGTTATGGTCCTTAACTATGGACTGTTTCAGATGTTTAAGCAGGATCTGTTTCTCCATCCTGCAAAGTTGTAAAAAAGACATCCTTGCTCCAGTCACACTGTCTGGCAGACACCCCAAACTGGTGGTATGTTCTATAGTTAGATTTCAGCAACCCAGTATCAAATATGAACTCCTGAATCACTATATCAGTCTTACCATGGAGTTACAGACAGTTCCCTGAGGTTCTCCAGTCTATCCTGCCACCCAGGCAAGACGGACTTAGTGATACATTGTCACTTCCACCAAAAATCACAAAATATTCAGGTTGCTTCCAGTTCAAAGAGACCAGTCACTTACCCCAGGTCAGTTGGTGTTACACCAAAGACAACACCTACAGCCAATTTCGTAATAAACTAGAACAAAGACCTAAAAGTTATTTGCAGGTTAAGCAAGCAAACATATACACACCAGTAAGTTGCCACCTAAATGTTAAGAGTGACAGAGTTGCAGTGATCTGTCAATTTGAAATGTCTTTCAGGGCAAACTCAGGGTTGACTCTGGGGGATCTCTCGCTTTAATTTAGAGTCTCTGGCCCTGTGAGAGTTCAAACAGCAAAGAGATGAAAAATTCTCTTATAAAAAGATAAAACATTTAGTCTTCCAGTCCACGAGATGAGCTCCTTTGCACATAGCACTTCCAAGGCTTGATAGGGCCATTCACCAATTCTTTGCATCGCAATGTTCCTTACCAGCCCCTTGAATCTAGGTATGCCTCCTGGGGGTGGGGGTGAGGTGTAGAGGGGATGACAGTTCCGGTTCCTGGGTTCACAAGTACAGAGCAAACATTTTCAAAGTTGCAAAGCAAAAATTACACATTTTCCTATAGTATGGATTACAGACATTGCAAGTGAGATTAATACATGCAGCAATTTACTAGCGTTTCATAGAGTCTAAACACAACATTTTTTTTTTATGAGACTAATTCCTATTTTGAACAAAACTAACATTCAGGTAAGCTGGTTTGGTTTCCAGCTATGAATTTACCAGTTCTTAGCTAATACCTATGGCGTTGGCCAGAGCTGGCATTTGATTTACCAGCATCACAGAATCAAAAGAACAAGATGGCCAGAATGCCTATCATTTGGAGGAGGGATTCCTATCTGCACATCCTGAACAAAGTTTTCATCCCTGATAAAAGACACTGAACTAAGAAAGTAAGTATTTCTATTTGCATGCATCCTTGAGAGAATTCCTGATAGATTCTCTCTCACTCCCACTGAAAAGAACATTAATGATTATAAAGATGTGGTGTTTGTTCAGATCTTTAATTTCTCTCCAGTGTTCTCTGATGTACATGGCTTTAGACCCAAGAGAAAGTAGTTTTGGCTAAGATTATTCAGTACATTATCATTTGCAGGCAATTTGACTAATAAATGAAAGCTTTCCAAAAAAGCAGCTCAAATTGTATTGTGAACTTTAATTTGCTTATAGAAAGAGGATTCTAGATTTAAGGAATTGGCTTGGATTCTGGTATCCCGTCTTGAATGTTTCCCACAAAGCGTTCTGATTCTGGTTCTGAGCGGCATGTGAAATCTGCAAGCAATACATACTTATTCCACTCCAACAGCACAAAATACTTCAAGGGAAAAAGAAGAAATCATCTGGGATCCCTCTTACCTCCAGCATTCCAAAAAGGTATTACACTAGGGCTGGTAGAAAAATTTCTGCCACAACTGTTTTGACGAAAATTTAGGTTATGGCCAAAATTAAGTTTTTTACAAAAGAGGCTGCTTTCCAAGGAAAATTTCAATATTTTCTCAAAATACTGAAGTAGCGTTATTAAAAAATACTGTCTCACTGCCTCATGGGAGTTGTAATTTGGGTGCCTTATGCACCTATTATTTTTTGGGATGGGAATTCAGGTGGACTACATCTCCCATAATGTACCATGGTAAGGGATCTTATGGCAAGCCTCCTTCCCCTCATCACAACTGACATATCATGACAAATTTAGCTTGGCCAGAAAGCCCAGTCCAAAGAGGAGAATGGGCATAGAAAACACTCAAACTACAACTCCCATGATGCACTCTGGTGTTGTTATGAATCAAAATATTTCAGTTTATGATATTTCACCAAAACAAACATTTCTCTGTGGATTTTTTTTTCTTTGACAAACATTAAAAAAAATTTGTCAAAATTTTTCCACAGTAAAAATCTTACTTTTCAACTAGTTCTAATTACCACCTCAAAACTGGAGCTGCCTGTGATGGGTGCGGGCAAGGACTTCATCTTTTTGCTGCTGACGCAGTCTATCGCCCTGAAGGAATGGCCTTTGCTGAAACAGAGGTCAAAATCATGGAAGACTAGAAAAGTTATGGAGGAGATGTGGTGGGAATACAAGATAGTCCTCAACTTGTCCCCTGACCTAACCACTAGATAACATTGCCTCATTCAGGGACTGTATTTAGACAACTGTACCTGTAGAAATGTCTTCGCTAAATAGGACAAAAGCACTGCAAATCTTCTGCAACGCTGACTACACGATTAAATGTAATGAGGAAGGATGCCACTCTTTTCTATTGTCACCACCCAAAAAATGCAAGCGTGTATAACAGAATCATATTAAACATATTACACACAAGCACGCGCACACAACCCCTTGGGTATATATTGCATCTTACTACTTAGATCCACATACATATGATTTTGAGGAAACGAAGAGGGGGAAAAAACATTTCTACTGTGATTTTAAAACCATAGCATTTTTTTTGGCTTCCTAAATCCCTTCCTGTATTGAGGATTCACCACCAGATTTGGGAGAGCCAAACAGAATTTTTGATGGCAAACGAAGGACAGTTGTGCTGTATCTGACAGGAAATCTACTCTGCAGCACAGCTAATGCAGCAACGCTCACTGGCTGCTGTGAGGCCAGCAAAGGCATCAGATAGTGTTTACAAAAGGAATTTGTATTTTGAAAGTCGTTACTTACATTAAAAAAAAACAACACATTTTCTTCTGTGTTTTCAAGCAAGAGTTTCATGCTTGTCTTTTCCCCTCCAGTACCTTTTTTGTTATATCAAGTCGCACTGACATAAACGTACAAAAATACAGTTCCTTATACCATCCATGGCAGATACTTACATGGATGGTCTCAAAAAAGAATATTCTTTTCACATACTAAAAAAATTATACAGAGTTATTTTAAATTCAGAACTGTTTGTATATTCCTTATAAGTTTATAAAACTCTCACTGTCCTTCCATGACTAACGAAAGTGGAATTGAGAGAGTAGTCTATATTTATAACTCGTCTGGTTGCTCATGCTTATGGCCCTATTTCCACTCACTGTTACTGTACACAGAGCTATGTGAGGTATTGTGGGTTCCCAAACTTCACTGATTTCCTAACAAGGCAGGCCTGTGTCCCGGAGGAACAAACTGGGGGCTGTTTCGTCCAAGTGGAGTTCAAATTCAGAGGGAGAGGCCCTGAGTTTTGTGGTTTTGGCAGCTCCTCTTAAAACTGGTATTAGAGACCATTTCTGGGCAATTACATGCCTAACTGGTGTTGGACTATGTATCAATGCTACTGATACATCATCTACAGTACAGACACATTTACAACCCAACACTGTACAGCTGTTGCTACACACTTCACCTTTTCATATTTATTTTAGCAGAGCAGCTTAATGCTTCATCAAGCAGATTTCTCAGTAAGTGAAATTTAACAAACACCAAAGCACTGAGTAAAACCAAAAGTCACATTAAAAGAGTATGAAAGATTCACAGGCCTTTCAAAACACAAAACACAACATATGTGGCCCTCATCACCGTAGCATCTGGGCTAATCACAGTTTATGAATTTTTTAACCCTCAATCTACCCCTGTAAGGTAGGGAAGCATTATGTTCATTTTACAGATAAGAAACTAAGGAACAGAGTAGATTAAGTGACTTGCCCAAAGTCACACGGGAAGTCTGTGGTTTAGCTGGGAAGTGAATTCACATCTTGAGTTCCAGAATATTGTTCTATCCTTTTTTCATATGTGGACCTCTAGAAAATTTCAAATGGCAGTTCGGACCCTTTGGAAATGTATTGTCTGTATATATAGTTGAATTCTGTTTGGACAGTTTTCAGTCTAAGACTTTCACGAACTCCTTAGACATAGTTCACAGACCGCAGGGTGAGAACCACTGCATAAGACCATCTTTCCTACTAGTTGAAAGCTAAGAGAATTGTGTAGTTGTCAATGTTGTAATAATCCCTTCCTCCTTTTATTACTCCTGGGTAAATTCTGTAATTCTGCACTTGCGCAGTAGCAATGTCCACTGCAGAATAATTGATTCTGCTGGGGAGGAAAAGGAAGGCTGCAATTACATCTTTTGCTCACCGGGGGCTGATGTGGCGCTGGAAGAGAAGGCACCTTCTCACCGGGTGGTGCAGCCAGCAATGGAGAGACAGAGGGGGCAGAGGCTGCCTTCCTCACAGCAGCTAGTCCCCAGGGCCAGGCAAGGAGGGACAAAATTAAGGGGGGTAGGGTGGACAGATCGAGGCCCCCGAGGCTGCTGGGGGAGGGTCACACAGATGGGTTCGGAAGGGCTAGTGGGGGGGACAGACTGCACTGGGAGAACAGGAGCTAGTGGGGTGAAAACATTGAGCAAGGGGCTGAATGGGAGTGGGGGTCTGCGTTCCCTGTAAGCTGTGCAGTTGGGCGGCCGCCCAGAAGAGATTCAAGCACCACGCAGTTGACTGGCAGAGCCGGGCGCATCCAGAAGCATGTTTTCAGAAATCTTAGAAGAGCAGCACTCTGACGCAGAAACTATGGAACCCAAACTACTAAAAAAGAAAATCAGCCTTCTGCTGGTGGCATCTGACACAGATAATGAAAATGAACATGCATCGGTCCACACTGCTTTGGATTGTTATCAAGCATAACCTGCCATCAGCATGGACATATGTCCTCTGGAATGGTGGTTGAAGATGAAGGGACATATGAATCTTTAGTGCATCTGGCAGGTGAATATCTTGCAACACTAGCTACAACAGTGCCATGCGAACATCTGTTCTCACTTTCAAGTGACATTGTAAACAAGAAGCGGGCAGCATTATCTCCTGCAAATGTAAACAAACTTGTTTGTCTGAGTGACTGGCTGAA